>NC_063239.1:3134722-3434722 GCF_020740725.1 Corvus hawaiiensis | reverse complement strand
CTTGTGGGGCACATAAGACTCCGGGCAAGGAATAGATCACTGAGCCCTCACTGGCTGCCATGGCAGGCAAAGCTGGTCAGTGCTGTTCCTGCACCAGGACATGGGACTGCTGCTTAGTTTGCCTTTGTCCAGCGGCCCCAGGGCTCTGTGGGGATGGGCAGGGGCTGAGGGACCCTACCAGTTCTGTGGCTGTCACTACCCTCTCCTGCCAGGGTGGAGTCTCCAGCTGTCCTGCAGGTCCCCTGCATCCCACCTGAAACTGTGGTGACCAGAGCTGAGGAGACTGAGCAGGTAGGACCTGTGGAGACAGAAGCTGAGCAAGTCAGTCTGCTGCATGCACCCTCGGTGTCCCCACAGGAGGTGAGCATGAGATACAGCCTGCCATGGCCTCCCCCAGGCATTCCCTGCCGGGGCAGCTCCCCCATCATCACAGAGCTCAAGTGTGGGATGGGTAATGGGCATTGACCTGGTGGTGCAGGACTGTCCAGCGAGGATTGTGTAAGGGTGGGCAGGCTCAACACCCCCAGATAGGACCCTTTGCCCACGGGGTCTCTTCCCTGCCTTACACAGCCCTCCAAGGAGTTCGACGAGGACTCCCTGATCCCCAGCAGCCCTGCCACTGAGACCTCAGATAACATCAGCCCAGTGGCCAGCCCCGTGCACACAGGGTGAGTGCCCAGCCTGCGCAGCACATGCACACTCTGTTCACAAGCTGGCTGCAAGGTGCCCATGTGCCCATGCCTCTGTCCACTCCAGGTTCCTGGTGAGCTTCATGGTGGATGCCCGTGGTGGCTCCATGCGGGGCAGCCGGCACCATGGTCTGCGTGTGGTCATCCCGCCCCGTGCCTGTGCTGCACCGACCCGCATTACCTGCCGCCTGGTGAAGCCCCAAAAGCTACCTGCACCCCCACCACTGGCTGAGGAGGAGGGTCTGGGCAGTCGGATCATTGCTCTGGGGCCTGCTGGTGCCCAGTTCCTCAGGTGAGCACAGCTGGGAAAAGAGCAGATTGGGCTGCCCACACCAGGGCCATCCCTCAGGACTGGGGACAGATCTGGGCTCATCTGGAGGGCTTTACCATCCAGGGCCAGACCTCTGCCTATCTCTGCTTCTGGAAGTTGGCAGAGGAGAAATCCCACCTCTTGTTGGGTGCAGCATGTTTCTGGGGTGGGTCATTCAAGAGTAATAGAACAGTGGCAGAAAAGCCCTGGCCAGCCCTGTTCCACCAGCTGCAGAGCCCTCTTTCCCAGAGAGAGGGAGGTCAGCCGTCCTTCTTCCCCCAGCAGCTGCGCAGCATGGGCACGCACTCTGCCCAGGGCCACCTTGCTGCCTGCGTGTCCTTGTGCAGCTTGTGGGTGCCAGTGGCCTTCCTTTGCTATCTGCAGCCCTGTCATTGTGGAGATTCCACACTTTGCCTCGTATGGACGTGGAGACCGTGAGCTGGTAGTGCTGCGCAGCGAGAACGGCTCTGTCTGGAAGGAGCACCGCAACCGCTATGAGGAGAGCTACATGGACCAGCTGCTCAATGGCATGGACGAGGGTGAGCGTGCCAGGAAGGCAGGGGCTCCACACCTCACAGCTCCCTGCACGCAGGGCTGCGGTGGCCTGGGTGGTGGAATGGGGCTGAGTGGTGTGGTCAGTGCAGCATGGAGGGGTGTTGAGGGACAGCCAGATGCTTGGTGTATGAGCACTGATGGCAGTGCTGCCCTTGCAGAGCTGGAGAGCCAGGAGGAGCTGGATAAGAAGAGGGTCTGCCGCATCATCACCACCGACTTCCCTCTCTACTTTGTGGTCATGTCCCGGATTTGCCAGGACTGTGACATGATTGGCCCTGAGGGAGGCTGTTTGAAAAGCACACTGGTGCCCATGGTACAGGCCACCTTTCCAGACACTGCTGTCACCAAGAGAGTGAGGCTGGCCCTGCAGGTGAGCCCCAGAGAGCCCGGCCTGGGGCCCAGACATGCTTCTGCAATCAGGGGTGGGCAGCAAGCCCAGGCTGTGCCCCAGCCTGAGGAAAAACCATCCCTAATGCCCATCCCTGTGTTACCCACAGGCACAGCCTGTGCCTGATGAGTTGGTGACTAAGCTGCTGGGGAACCAAGCGACCTTCAGCCCCATTGTCACAGTGGAGCCACGACGGAGGAAGTTCCACCGCCCTATTGGCCTCCGTATCCCACTGCCACCATCCTGGAAGGACAATCCCCGAGACAGTGGTGAGGGTGACACCACCAGCCTACGTCTGCTCTGCAGTGTGATCGGTGAGGCTGTGAGCGTGCTCTCCATGGGGATGGGCTGGGCTGCCTCAGGGAGATGCAGCTCCAGGGAGCTCAGGAAAGGGCACAGCTGTGGAGAAAGCAAATGCCTAGGGGATGCAGACCCCAGGCTTATGGAAAGACAGTATGCTGACCCTTGCTTTCCGCTGCAGGAGGGACAGCCCAAGCCCAGTGGGAAGACATAACAGGCACCACAAAGCTGGTCTATGAAAATGAGTGTGCTAACTTTACCACCAATGTGTCTGCCAGGTGAGTCCTGGGCAAACGTGTGCCCATCTGAGGACATCTGGTGCTCCTTGGGCCTTGGTACAGCCTTTGCCAGGAGAAGCCCCTTATCCCTGGTGCTGTGCTGCCCTATTCCTACATGCAGGGTGGTTTCTTCTAGCCTTGAGACCCCTGTGCTGCCTGAGCACACACCAGGAAACACTCATGACAGCTGGGTGTGCAGAAGGAAGGAGGCCATTATTTATACTTGGGTGGGTCCCCATCACGGATGGGGCTACACCTGTGTCCAGAGCTCCTGGGGCTTCCTCTAAGGTCCAGTTGGCTGTTGAGGGGGGTGGGGGCAGCTCCCTGGTGCCACTGCCCAGCAGCACCCTGACCCAGATGTCCTGCAGGTTCTGGCTGGCCGACTGCCCACGCACAGCTGAGGCCGTGCACTTTGCCACGATGCTGTACAAGGAGCTGACAGCCGTGCCCTACATGGCCAAATTCGTGGTGTTTGCCAAGATGAATGATGCACGAGAAGGCCGGCTGCGCTGCTACTGCATGACTGATGACAAGGTTGACAAGACTTTAGAGCAGCATGAGAACTTCACAGAGGTGGCCCGCAGCAGGGACATTGAGGTTTGTCCCCAGCAGCATGTGTGGAGGGCAGCAGGGAGAGGGCTGACAAAGTGAGGGGAGACTGATGCCAGTGGAAGGGCCTGGCCCCGGCCTGGCTAGGAGAGTCAGGGTTAGCTGCCCTGTCCAGGAGCGGGAGAAGCAGCTCTGCACAGGGTCTGAGCATGTTTTATGCTCCCTGCCAGGTGGTAGAGGGGATGCCTTTGCACGTCGAACTCTCAGGGAACCTGGTGCCTGTCAAGAAGGCCACTCAGCCCCGCACCTTCCTCTTCCAGTCCTTCCGGGAGAATCGTCTTGTCATCCCCATCAAGGTAATGTCAGGGTACAGGACTGGGCAACCAGTTAGGGCCCTTGGCTTGTGCCAAGCCACCTAACTGGGCTCTGGCACTCAGGTCCGGGACAGCAGCCGGGAAGCCAGTGGCTCCCTGTCTTTCTTGCGTAAGGCCATGAAATACGAGGACCTCCAGCATGTGCTCTGCCACCTGAACATCAGCATACCACCCTGCACCAAGGTCAGTGTAGGCTCTTTGGCACTCTGGTAGGGGGCAGTGAGGGCCCATCCCTCTCCCAAGTGCAGGGGACGGCCCTTGCTGTCAGCTTTCTTCTTCACCTGCTCCATGTGGCCTTGTCATGCCATTCTGGAGCTGAAGGAGAAGCAGTCGTGTCAGGGCAGAGCTGCTGCCCTCTTTTCAAGCTGCTGACCCCTTGGTTTGTCACCATTTTCACAGGGAAGTGGCAGTGATGAGCGAAGGAGGACACTGACGCCATTGTCTCTGCGGGAGCGATACAGCATTCTAAGTGAGACCAGTTTTGGTATGCAGCCTGCTAGGACCATTCCAGCTCACTCACTACCTGCACTTGGGGGTGCCCAAGCCAGTGGAAAGGCTGGGATGATCCTGTCATAGTCGCACTCATGGCAACTTCCCTTTCCCTGAAGGTTTCCTTGGTCCTGCCTGCAGGGCAGTGC
Source organism: Corvus hawaiiensis (assembly GCF_020740725.1). Taxonomy (NCBI): domain Eukaryota; kingdom Metazoa; phylum Chordata; class Aves; order Passeriformes; family Corvidae; genus Corvus; species Corvus hawaiiensis. The sequence continues at coordinate 3,430,641 of NC_063239.1, read as the reverse complement.
TGTGCCTACGGGTCTGTGTGACCCCCACGGGCAGCACCCTGTTCCCCTCACCACTCTGGTGCAGAGCCCTGCACAGCTGAAGCTGTGACTCCCTTTTCTTCTCCAGGCTCTCTGAGCAGCACAGACAAGGCAGACCAGAAGATGGTTGACATAGCAGAACAGCTGGGCCTCAGCTGGGCCGGTGAGTCCACACCTGACAGTTCTGAGGATGCACAACACTCCTCGGAAAGCTGACACTTAAGGAGGCTGGAAGTGTGCTGCCAGGTGTAGTGACTGCTTTGCACTGCACCCTTGCTGTGAGCATTCCAGGGCACTGAAGTGAACCTTCCCACGGCTGTGCACATATTCACACGCACGGGTAGCAGGCTAGGGCTTTGTTATGAGTTGTACATATTGCTGCTGGTCGTTGCAGCCACACACCCAACGGCAGAGCCCACACTTCTCCTTAGCATGAGACCCTACTGCACTGGTCACAGCCAGCCTGAGCAGGGGGGGCTTCAACCTCTGCCCCATCCCAGCTCCTGTTCCTGCATGTTCTGCTGTGTTCAGTTGTATGTAACAGAGGGTCTCTGCACTGGTCCTGGCTGAGCCCTTCACAATGTCCCTAGCCTTGTGGTGGGCACCAGAGGGTCTGATACTGATGTGGTGTTTTCCCCAGAGCTGGCACGTGAGCTGCAATTTGGGGTGGATGACATCAACAGGATACGTGTGGAGAACCCCAATTCCCTTCTGGAGCAGAGCATAGCCTTACTCAACCTCTGGGCCAGCCGTGAGGGCAAGAATGTCAAGAGTGAGTAGTTGTGGTGCCCTTTTACAGGCACAGAGGTGGCAGGGCTAGCTGTGCAGAGCAGTGTGTGCATCTTCAAGGATCACTGGCTGGCTTTACAGTGGTGGTTCATGCATATCTGCCTTCCCTGCCCACCTGGAGCGTGTCTGGGGCATGGCTGTGTCTCCCCAAGTGACCAGTTTGCTGACACCATCTTCCCCCTGCAGTGGAGAACCTGTACACTGCACTGAGGAACATTGACCGCGGCGAGATTGTCAACATGCTGGAGGGCTCTGGTCGGCAGAGCCGCAGCCTGAAGGGAAGTTGGCGCTACACGGACAGAGACTACTCCCTCTCACCATCCCAGATGAATGGTGAGCCCCAGCTTCTGGCAGGGAATGCAGGAGGGCCCTGGGGGCACAGTCTGTGCAGAGATTGGGGCTGGTGTCTTGCCTGACCAGGTTGCACCCACTGAGAACTGAGTGGGCACAAGGCATTGCTGACAGATGTGGCCTCTTCACTGGGGCTTATGCTGCTGAAAGCTTGGCTCTGCCATACTGCTTTCTCAGAAATTCTCCAGGTGGGATTGACATGTGTTCCTTATCCCAATGTGCCAGTGAGAGGTGCCTCTGGTTATGCAAGCTGAGCCAGGGAGCTCACAGAGTCCTGGCTGTCCAGCTGTGGTGGTGTGCCTGGATGTGGGGACACAGCCTGGATGTGCATATGCCTGGATGTGGGGAGTCAGCTGTGGCATATGCTGCTGGGGAGCCGGCACACCAGACAGGGGCAGGGCTTTGTGCTGCTACAGCCCTGCACTGTGGCTCTGCCCCTGCAGCACTGGCTCATCGCTCTCTCCCTCTCTGTCTCTTGTTCTGTTTTCTCAAACATGCCACCTAGTGCTGCCAGGTGCGGGCATTCCTGTGGGTCACTTCTTTTCACCTTTCTCCTCTGAGCTCATCCTGGCCTCTCCTCTCATCTTCTTCCACTGCCTGTCTCCACTGTCTCCACCTCAGCTAAGCCCTCCGGGAGCTGCATCCTGCTCCAGTGACTGCATGTCATCAGGGACTGCCCCTCTTGCAGCTGTCATGCTTGCAGGCAGCCATCCCAGGCCTTCTCCTCCTGCACAGTCCCAGGCTCCTTCTCTCACTGGCACTGCACTGCATGCCTCTGGCCAGGCACCTGCCCATGGGTGCCCTTTCTGTGCCAAGGGTCCCAGCTGTACCCTGTGCCTTGGCTGTGGCTGGCATTCCCTGGCTGCCAGGGGAGCAGAACAGGTTCACTGCTGAACTCCAGGGGTGAAAAAATGGCTCAGAGCTGAAGAAGGCTGAGCAAAGCCACCTGCATGGGTGGGAGTGCCTGGCTTGGTTGTAGTTCATACGGATGTGCCTGAGCTGTGCACGTGGCCCTGGGTGATGAGACATAACGATGGCTTGTAGCCCTGGAGACACCAACAGGGTTGTAAGGCCTCCTGTAGAGCCTGGGATTGCATGGTGTGTACTGGGGCCATCCTTCTCTGCTCATGGTACTTCCAGCCTGCTCCTCTGTGCTGTGGAGAGTGTTTGGCTTTGAGAGTTGGTGCCTGCCAGACTTGGCTACTTGAACTCCAGGCTAACTGCCAGCCAGCTGGTACTGGATGGGGGCTGTGGGCAGGGACCAGGGGTCTGATGGAGCAAGGTAGCAAAGAGGGCACTGTGTCCTGCAGAGTGGATGGAGCATTGTGTGAACACCAGGCCAATCCTCCTCACAGGAAGGAGGCAGCCACAGGACCTGCCCAAACCAGCCCCAGGACTTGAAGGGAGGCATGGCAGCATTTGCAGGGACCATGTGAAAGCAGCCGCTGCTGTGAGCACAGCCCTGCTCAACCTAGCCACAGGGGGCTATGGCATGACCATTGCTGTCCTTGGGGCAGTCATCCTTCCAGAGGCTGGTTCCCTTTTGCCCTACTGTGCTTGTGCGTGCGTGAGATGGCTGCTGGAGATGATGCCTCTGTCTGCCCATATAGGTTACGCTTCACTGCAGGACGAGCTGCTGTCCCCTGCCTCCCTGCATTACACACTGCCATCCCCGCTGCGTGCCGACCAGTACTGGAATGAGGTGGCCATCATGGATGCTATCCCCATGGCTGCCACTGAGCAGGATGCCCTGATGGAGATGTCCGACATGCAGGTGTGGTCCTCGGGGCTCACCCCCTCGCTGGTGACTGCTGAGGACTCCTCTCTGGAGTGCAGCAAGGCTGAGGACTCCGATGCCACAAGCGAAGGCCGGTTCCCAGGGCAACTTCTAGCAGATGCTCATGGCCCAGACCACATGGGCTCTATGGACCTGGTTGAGGATGACACAGTGGACTCAGATGCCATGAATGGCCTGATTGACCTTCTAGAGCAGGAGGAGGGGCAGAGGCCAGAGGGGAAGATGCCATCTGGTGATCATCAACCAGGGACTGGGGAGCAGGACCCGGAGAGTGAAGTCTCTTTTGTTTCAGTTCAGCAGAAGGTGCAAGCCAGGATCATGACATCACCTACCTTTAGCCATGCTGTGGAGAAGAGTGCAGACAGGTACTGCCGCCTGGGGCACCAGGGTGACTGTGGTAGGGGAGCACAACTGCTTTGCCAGCTACTGCCCTGTGCTGGGCCAGCTGCAATAATCTCCCTGCTTTGCTTGCTTCTCTGCTGGTCTCCAGCTCTGGAGCCCAGGCATCTGCAGTACACAGAACAATGGTTGGGCCTTTCTGGCAATGCTCTGGAGGGCTCCTTGCAGACCACCTGGGAGGAACCCCAGTCGGCCAGGCCCTGCATGTAGGTCGTACTTACCAGAGCTAACCCTGACCTGGGCTGCCTCCTTCCACATTCCCAGTGGCACTGGACCCATTAGGTCCCTGGCGGCGCCCAGCAATGCTCCACAGCATTAGACCACATTAGAGCTAGACCACACTAGACCATTAGAGCACAGCATGCTCTTGCCTCAGATCCTGGCAGCCAAGCCGTGAGGCTGTGGGATGGGCAAGGAGCATGGCGTGGAGCTGGCCTGTGCCTTTTGTGCATCTGCGTTTTGTGCTGCTTCTGCCGGGTGCCCAGCAGTGCCGTGAGCTGGGGAGTGGAGCCAGCGCCTGTGGGGTGCAGGCTGCGCCGGTGTGCCTGCCGGAGCTCGGCTGGTGCTCAGGGTGCAGCACTCCATGCAAAGCTGACTGCCTCTCTCTCTCTGTCTCTCTCTCCCTATCCTTGTCCCTCTCTGGTGCCCAGGCTGAGGGACTGGAATGCAGAAGGCTCCTTTATCTCCTGCCTACAGGACCTGACACCGGGCTCCTGGCAGGAGGGAGTCACCCGAAGGCTGCTCCCAACGCACACCACAGCCTCCGGGGCACAGGGCCAGGAGCAAGAGCAGGTCCTGATGCCAGCCATGGAGCTGATGCGGATCAGCTCTGCAGAGGACAGCGACTGGCAGCCTCAGCACCCCGCAGGCGGCTGGCAGGAGGAGGCCGACAGCCGCTTCTTTGGGCAGGTGAGGGTAGGAGCAGGGGACTCAGCCCTGCAGGAAGTGGCGACCCTATGGACAGCCTTTTCTGGAGTCTGCTGCAAGGCCAGTCAGGCAGACCAGGTGCTACCTCTTCAAGTCTTCTGGCACACTTCCTGCCCCTGGGGGTGCCTCTCAGCCCCGAATAGCCTGCTGTGCTTGATACCTGAGCTCTTGCTCTCCATTTATAACCCAGTCACCCTCCCAGACTTCTTCCTTATTGAGTATCTGCCCTGGCTGCCAGCCCAACAGCCTGCTGGAGCCAGAAATAGAGCTGGTCTAGGGGCCAGGCTGAGTGGTGGGCTTGATGCCATGGTCACACAGAGCCAGCAGGTACAAGGTGAGGGCAAGCACCTTTCCCCAGCCAGAGCACGCACAGCCATCCCGGCAGCACGGCCATGCTTGGAGGTGGCTGCTCAGCTCTGCCATGTGCGTTACCTGAGTCACTAGTGATTGCAATGACACCCCAAAGCCCTGGCTTTTGCCCAGGGCTTCGTCCTGTGACAGAGGACTGCACGCTGCCCTCCCACCGTAGTCAGGAGGACAGGCTGTTGGGCAAGCTGACAGAGAAGAGGGACAGATCTGTCCTGGCCACATGACTTTGAGAGAAGCTGTGACTGCAAAGGACGCCCCATCTGCCCGCTCCCTTCTCGCCGCCCACAGCCAGCAGAGCTGCGGCAGCTGAGGTTACAGCAGCTCCCGCAGAGCCGGGGCACTGCGTGGGCAGGCTGCAGACGCGCAGGGCGCGATGCAGCCGGGTAGCATGGCTGAGTTCTGACAGCGGGCTCAGAGCCGCGGGCACACGCGCAGCTGTGCGTGCGGAGGCAGGATGTGGGCTTTCCTGGCCCAGCTGCTGATCGCTCTGGTGCTTCTGGCCTTCTTCCTGGTCAGCTGCCAGAACGTCATGCACATCGTCAGGGGCTCTGTCCGCTTCCTGCTCAAACACGCCCATCGTGAGCTGGACAAGGAGCTCGGGGAGAGCCAGGGGCTGGCGGATGACGAGGAGGCTCTCTCCGCCAGAGTCGTCCGCCGGCGCGTCCTCGTGAAGGTAACGAGCGGGGGAGCTGAGGGACCAGCCCCAGGGCAGATGCAGAGGAAAGCAGTGAAGGGTCAGGGCAGGGTGGGAGACGGAGGCTGTGGGGTGCATGTCAGGTGTACTGTTCTACCTGCAAAACAACTCACCCCACCGCCCTCAAATGCCCTAATCTCCCTCCTGTTCCTGCAGGGGAATGAAGCCCTTCATCTCCCTGGAGAGCAGGTGACTGAGGAGCAGTTCACAGATGATCAAGGCAATATCATCACCAAGAAGGTGAGTGATCAGGGGCAAGATATGGGCAAGGGCATGCTGCAGCCTTTCTCTTCTCCCCTCCACCCAGCTGCTCCCTTTAGCCCAGGGGCCCATGTAGGGCCTTTTCGTCCCACTGTCTTCGGTTACAGTCACGGCACTTCTCCAGCTCATGGGACGGAGGCTGCACACCACGTGCAGTTCAGGACCAGACTGGGTGAGGAGGGAGTCATGGTGCCCTGGGGCTAGCTGTGACGCCCAGCTGTGTGGGTTTCCACAGATTATCCGGAAGGTGGTGCGTCAGCTGGGCCCTGGTGACATGGGTGACAGGCAGGAACAGGAGGAGCTGATTCTGGAGGGCTCCCTACAGGAGCCCCAAGACCTGGAGGCTGAGGATGATCACTTCATGAAATACTCCATCTTGCACCGGGATGGTCTGGGCGCCAAGGTACAGTGTGGATCATAGCCCTGCCTTGTAGGCAGCCTGCCTGGGCCAGCACCCAGGACTCTCAGGACTTCTGCAGGACTTTCAGGCTCTGGGACTGTGGCACCCTCTGTCCTTTCTTCTGCCCTGCTCTCCTCTCCTGTTTCCCCTCTAAGACTTCCAGGGGCAAATCTTGCCCACTGCACCAGTCTTGCTTGGTGTTTTCTGCCTGCCAACTGACTCTGCCTTTCCCTCTCCTGTCCTCTTCTCTATGTCTGTCTGTTCTCCTGGGTGGTCCTGCTTCCTGCCCCTGCGGCTTCCTCAGGAGGAGGTGCGAGTGCGTGTCCCGAAACCAGAGGTCTCTGGGGGCAGGATGGGGGCTCAGATAGTGAAACGAGCCAGCCTGAAAAGGGGGAAGCAGTGACCCCTCAAATGGCCTCTTTTGAGGTAACCCTACCTTTGCTCTTCCTTCTGTCCTGGCTCTCCATGCTGCTGCCTGCACTGAGCTGCTGGTCATGCATATTCTCCTGGGGAAAGTGTGGCGGGGCTGTGCCGAGCTCTCGGCCTGCAGAGAGGGTTTGCTGTGCTGCAGCAAAAGACTGAGGGTGGGCAGCAGTGTGCCCCTGCTGATAACCTGCTCCTGGGTGCTGTGAGGACAGGGTGTCCTGGTCTGCAGCGATGCTCCAGCCAGCTGTGTGTACAGCACCCTACTGCAGCCACCGTGGCAAGGGTTGCTACTGCAGTGACAGCATCCTGGGTGCTCAGGGTGATGGTCCTCAGTGACAGGGCCGCAGAGTTATTACTCCTGGTTATGCTGGGCTACAGACAGGGGGATGGTCTTTGTCCAAAGCCACTCCAGGGAAAAAAGTTGCATTTGCTTGGGATCTGAGCAGAACCACCCCCTTCATGCATGAGCACTAACTGTGCAGCCTTGTGGAGCTGGTGCCTTGGTGTCCCCTTCCCAAGGGGTGCAGCTGGGCACTGGCAGAGCTGTGGGTCAGATGAAGGGTTCTGTGGGGCCATGATCTACTTCCTCTGCTTACAGCACTGTTCTGGGAGATGCAGCTGCTTCCTCTGCTAGCCATGGAGAGGATAGCAGTGAGGTCTACTGAAGCCAGGATGAGGGCAGGCCTTGGCAGAGTGCTGCTGGGGGATGTCGGGGCAGTAGGGATGCAGGAGTGGTGGGTGCAGGAACATGACACTTGTAGGGGCTGATGACAGGGCACCTGCCTTTGACCTAGGACATTTTTTCCACTGATCCCCACTGAGCTCAGAATCACCACTTGAATCTTGTGCATTCCCTGGTCCTCCTGCCTTCCCTGTGGAGTGGGACTAGACCAGGTTGAAGGCAGGGTGCTTGGCACAGCACACTTGAGCCCAGCTGCATCATTTTTCTCTGCACACTCACTGCTGGCCTGACAATGCAGCACTGGGGGAAGGTGTTGCATGTGTGCTCCCCAGCTGCCCAGCACTGCCTGAGCCTGGTAGGAGGCTGCCAAGCACGGGCAGTTGGTCCTCTGACTTCTGCTGTACATGCATGGCTTGCTCTGTCCTCCCTCTCTCTTCTCTCCACTCTGTTAGTGAGCTCTCTGTGGGTGTGAGAAAGTCAAGAGGCTTATGCTTGTGGGCACATGTTCGTGCAAACTCTGTCCCCCTCTGCCTGCCCCACTCCCTGGACAGTCCCTGGCTCTGCCTCTCTCTGGGGCACTGCTCCTGTTGCTTTGCTTTTGCAGTTTTCCATTGTGTGAGAGTGGTCCAGGGTGTGCACTGGGGAAGGTCTTCCTCACTGCTGGGAGAGTCGGGTGCAGTCAGTCACCCTAGCTGAGGCACAGGGCTCAAGGCTGGCCTCCTCCATCCCAGAACCTAGAGCAGTCCTCCCAGCTCCTTCCCAGTGCCACATTGCTGTTGGTGCAGCTCAGCCCCTGCTTGCTGCTGTCTGCAGATGGGGCAGCGCCATCAATACCATCGATGTCATTGCTCCTAGCTCCAGGCAGGCCACTTAGTGGTGCTCTGTCACTGTCTCTGTGACACCCCCCAAAACTTGTTGTGTGGTTGCTTGGCAGAGTGGGTGCATGTGGGACAAGCACAGTGTACAGAAGGGACTTCCCAGCCATGTACCTGGCTGCCCCACCATTTATCCTGGATGTGCCACCATGAATGCCTGGTAACCCCATTCCCCTGGTAACCCCCATTCCTGTGTCTCTCTGTGTCTCTCCAGGATCACACCTCAACACCAAACCACTGAACTTCACACACGTTCTGACACATACCTGAGAAGAGAGGAGAGGAGAGGAGAGGAGAGCAGAGAGTGGAGGGGAGCAGGGCTGGCTGTACATGTTTCTATAGGCTAATGGCATGATTTCTGTATGAGACATACTTACCGTCCTATCCGCATGACTGACTGACTGCAAGACGCATGAGCTACAGTACTTAAAACTGACGAGGGGCCTCCGTCCCTGCCCCGCTGCTGCCAGGAGTCCAGAGACAGCACCACGCACCAGGGGCATGCTCTCAGCTCCTTTGGGAGGCAAGAGCTGGAGTAGAAGAAGATGAGAGGGAAAGAGATTCCACCTCTGTGTGATCGCGTGCATAGATGCATCTCCACGTCTGTGCTCCAGCTGCAAGAGGAAAGCTGGGACAGCATGGTACTGCTCACCACGGAAGGAGAGGTGCTTGGCCTCCCCACAAATGCCTGTGCTGCCTCTGCTGGACTTGCTTTTCATCCCTCCCTGTGAGTGTTGGGTTTTGGGGAGGGCAGCAGTGGACAGAGGGTGCAGAGGGAGGCTGCAGGGAGCACAGCTGCCCTGGGCAGAGGGACTGGTGCAGGGCTGCCCTTCCTCTCCCTAGCACGTGCAAAGTCTCCCGCCAGGGCAGAGCTCTGGGCTGAGCACTGAGCTCGTTGCTTATGTTGAAAGTGTAAACTGTACAGCAATCAGCCTTGTGTATATGAACCAATAAATACTATGCAAACCCCTAGGGACACTCTAGCAGTATGTACAAAGCACTAACAGCTCTGCTCTCAAATACCTCTTCAGGCTGCAGGATGGGCAAAGCCTTTGGAATATGTGAGCAGCTCTGGTGAATGGAGCAGGAAGGCTATAGGAGTGAGAGGGCAGCAGCCTGCCCCTGTCCTGTGCCCCTCTGCCTGAGCCTGGCCCCTTCCTGGCCTGAAGAGGCGGGGCCTAGAGGTACAGTCCCATGGGTCTGCCCATGGTCCAGCCCCAGTTTGCGTTGGCTCCAGCTGGGTTGAAGCTGTAGGCCTGCGTTGAGGTGCTCGGGGCCCAGGGAGGATGTGCAGTGAGAGAGAGCAGGGAGTGCTTGTGCCACACATGGGGTTGTGCCTAGCTCTACTCAGCACAATATCTGCTCAGGAGATGAGCCGGGAGCTAGCAATAGCCAACAGCCGTGCAATACGCACCCCAGGCAAGGGCTTTGCAGGGACCCTGGCCTCCCTGCAAGGGAGGTTATAGCCCTGGATACTGACCCTCCCGGGACCAATCCCAGAGACATGGGGGCTGCTGCCCCGGTGGCTGCATTTTCTCCAGGTGGAATGTACTGTGGCAGCAGCCTGAGCCCTGGGGCCACCTCAGACCAGCTGCTCTAGCAGGAGAGCAGCACTGGGCAGAGCTGCCCAGGCAGCTCAGAGTCAGGGAGTAGATTGAACCTGTGGTAATACTTGACCCCAGGAGCGCAGGGTGCAGGTAGCGGCACTTGGTCCTACATCCCTGATCCTGTCCTTTACCTAACTGATGTGGGGACCTGGCCTTTGTAGCACAGTGATGTGGGGACCCCCTGCTCTTTCTCCTGGAAGTGGCCATGGACCTGCTTTGCAGAGTCTGGGTTTATTCTCTGTGGCCAGATGCAGAACAAGCGCACCTCCAGCTTCAGGCCATGGGATGGTGGCCTTGGCAGGGCACCCCTGCCTTTCAGTGGGCGTGCATCTGCTGGGAGAGCTCCTGCCTGCCCTGCGGCCAAGAATAAGCCTCGCTGCAGCGAAGCAACTGACCCAGCTTAGCCTTGGAGAGCAAAGCAGTCCCTTCCCCACCCCAAAGTTGAGCCATATAGGCACAGACTCTCCGTCCATCACCCTTGCTGCGTACAATAACCTCCCTAGACCCACTGCAACAGCTGACTCCGTAGCATCACCCTAGAGTTGTGTGTGGGTCCAGTGCTTTGGCCTTGTGTATGCCATAGGGAATGTGCTGTGCTGCAACTGTGCCAGGCACCTGCAGTGACATTGCTTTGCGCTCAGATTGCTTGTAGGGCTGGTAGGGGGAGGCTGCACCCAACATTGAGCCTAGAGAATGCTGCAGTCTGCACACTAGAAGCTTTTTAGAAGTTTTAAAAAATTACTTTTATTTTCTTTTTTTAATTGTTATGGAAACAAGCCTTTTGGATTTCCCTGTCTTAGGTCCTGATGTATAGATCATTTCCCTGTACACCAGCTATCAGACTACGAATTAATAAATAAATCAACACAAACAGTGTCTCATCTCTGCTTTTCCAAAAGTGGGGAAGATGGAGACCCCGGGGGTGGGTCCCCTCTGTCCGTACCCTATTGCCGGGAGGGTGGGGGCGGCCGTGGGAGTGGCGGCTGCTTTTGCTCTGCCGTTCGTGGGGAAGTTGAAGGGAGCAGGAACGTGCGCACCCCCGAGGGGCTGCGGCGGCCTCTCCCAGGGTGGGCGAGGGGGGAAGCGGCCATGCCGTCGGTGCCAGTGGTACCCCCAGCACTGCGGCGGGTGTGCCGGGGGCAGCGGCGCTACTGAGTCTCCGCCCGAGAGGCCCCGCCGAGAGCACCGGTCCGACCGGCGCTGTCCAGCGTCCGCGCTCCCCGCACTCCAGCCCTGTATCCTATCCTATCCTATCCTATCCTATCCTATCCTATCCTGTCCTATCCTGTCCTATCCTGTCCCGTCCCGTCCCGTCCCGTCCCGTCCCGTCCCGTCCCGTCCCGTCCCTCCCGCCGCCGCCGCCGGTGTTCAAAGCGCAATTTGTCTGGGCCGGGCCAATGGCGCGCTGCCCCTGAGGCGCAGCCAATGGCGGCCGCGGCCGTCGAGGCCCGGCCAATGGGCGCGCCGCCCGCAGCCCCCCGGCCAATGGGTGCGCGTTATTCTAATCGGCCTCGTCTTTATCAGAGAAATGTTGGCGCTGCCCAAGCCCAAGTTGAGGGTCCGGGGCCGGAGCCTGTGCGGGGTCACGGGGCGCTTCCCACGCTGCCCGCGGCCCCGGCCCCCGCCAGGATCCCAGTGCCAGCCAGGCGCCCACGGGCCAGGGCGGACTCTGGGGCCCTGGAGCCCCCAGCCCAGTGGTAATGGGCCAGCCATCGCGCCTCCGGGGTTCCGGGCTCTGAGGGCCGCCTCGGTGCTGGAGCTATGGATGCCAACCTGCCAGGCACCTTTCTGCTCAACGGCCCCTCGCTGGGCCCCTTCCCCGAGGCTAAGGCGCCTGTTTGCCAGTACTCAGTGCAGAGCTCCTTCTACAAGCTGGGACCCCCCGGACTGGGTGCCCAGCTGGCTGCTGGCACCCCCCACGGAATCTCCGACATCCTCGGCCGGCCCGCGGCGACACCGAACAGCAGTGTCCTCCCTGGCTACCCCCACGCGGGCGGATTTAACGGACTGAGCTCCCCGGGCGTCTATTACGGGCCCCAGGTGGGCGCCCTCCCCAAGGCTGGTGGCGAGTACCTGCCGCGGGGACGGAGCTGCTGGGCGGAGGCGGCCCCGGAGTGGCGGGGCGGCCGGCAGTGCGGCGGCCGTAAGTACAGTGGGCCCGGAGCGGCTGGGTGGTGGGTGGTTGGGTGCAGCAGCTGATGGGCAACTTGCAGAGCCCTGACCCATCGGCACTAGGGCAAAGGCATGGGGCAGGCTGTGTCTTCTCCATTGCCCTGCACGAGACACAGCTGGTTGGCCAGCAGGCTGCCCGAGGACAGCGGGAAAGGCCCCAGTGCCAGAGCTGCTGGACCTCAAACGGTGGCAGAACTTTTGGCTCAAGGGCACGAGCGGCTTTAATGACAAATACTAATTCTTTGCCCCCAGGGAGCCACAGCTGGCAAGGACAGGCAGAGCCTTCTGACTTACAAGATATCCCGGTTGCTCAGACAGCCTCACTGGGGGTCAGTGACTGTTTTAGCTCAGGGCAGAGACAGGCAGGATGGCCAGCCCTGGGCTGGCTGCACTGCCTTCCTGGTAGAGAGCTGGCAGGGGAATTGCAGAGCATGTTGCCACTGCTCCAGAGGGTAGGTGGGATGGGTGCATCCACTGTCCCGGGGGAAGCCCCGCGAGGCTGGCTGCAGCTGCTCAGAACCTGCAGCTCTGGTCCCCTTCACCCCTTTGCCGGTGATGATTTTGGAGCAGATTGGGTTAGGCAGTTTGGCTATCTGCTCCTGGCACAGCTACTAGCCCATGTTCAGCCATGCCTGTCTTCTGTCACGCATCCTGCAAGGTGTGGGGCATGGGTGCTGCATGGCTCTGGGGTAAAGCACTGTTGATAGCGACCCTTACCCTCTCACCACAGCCACTTAGCACTGTCCTTGATCAGGAGGTGCATAGCCCAGCGCTGGCCCTGTGTGATCTGCACAGTGGGCAGCTCAGCCCTCCTGGGATGGGGCTGAAGCCCTGAAGCAGGAATACAGTTTTAATTTGGAGGGGAGCAAGTGTGGAGGGACTCTTTGGTCACTGAGGGCTGGTGAGTGTGGACAAGCGGAGAGCTGTCCAGAGTCGTGGGCTGCCAAGAGCTCACCCACTTCTCTCTTCCTCTCCTGTAGCCCCTGCTCACTTGGCTGACAGCATCCATAAGAAGAAGCACACGCGCCCAACCTTCACGGGACACCAGATCTTTGCTCTGGAGAAGACTTTTGAGCAGACCAAGTACCTGGCAGGTCCGGAAAGAGCACGGCTGGCCTATTCTCTTGGTATGACTGAGTCTCAGGTGAAGGTGAGTATTGGTCCCTGTGTGGCATGGGTTGCGCAGCGTGATGGCCGCTAACTGAGCTGGGCCCACGGGGCAACAGGTCTGGTTCCAGAACCGACGGACCAAATGGAGGAAGAAGAGTGCCCTGGAGCCCTCCTCATCCTCGCAGCGGGCGGGGGGCTCTGGCGGAGACCGGGCGACCTCTGAGACCGAGGACGATGAGTACAACAAGCCTCTGGACCCAGACTCAGACGACGAGAAGATCCGACTGCTACTGAGGAAGCATCGTGCGGCCTTCTCGATGCTGGGCTTGGGCACGCACAGCGGCTGAGCACCAGCATAGCCTGCCCCTCTGGGCTGGGGGGTGACTGGCCTGGCCACCTGCATCCTGCCAGCGGGTGACTCCCCTCACCAGCAGGTGCCTGGCTGTTGGGATGGGGTGGCTGAAAGCTGGATGGGGAGCATGGCTTGCAGGGCTGGGAGCAGCACACGTGGGTAGTGTCAGGTGCAGCCCTGTTACAGGCGTTGATGAAATAAAGGTCCCAGTCAAGTCCCAGCACTTGTTTCGTGGGCATGCGGTCCAGGGTGGCCTTGTGAGGCTGGGCCAGAGAAGGGTTGGGGATAGGATGTGTACGGGGCAGGGCCTGCATGCCAGGCAGGGGAAGGGGCCATGCTGTGGTTCTTGTGTGTGGGGTAGGAAGTGCCCACAGAAGCAGGTGAGCCCTGGAGATTTTCCCAGGGTTTTCTCTGGTTTGGGCGTGTACCAGCAGCAAGAGCTGCTGGTTCAAAAGTCACTCATTGGGGCCTCTTACTGGAAGCTCTTAGCAGCAAATAAATATCATTTATCTTAACAGTGTGAGTGAGAGCCCATTCACCTGTCGGGGCTGCAGGATTGATGTGGCATCAATAGCCCCAGTGTGTTTGCCTGCCAACCTGTTGGGTCCCCCCCTGCGTCGTGCTGCACCCCTGTGCAATGGGGGCTGCACATACAGCCGTGTGTGTGCACATGGGGCTGTACACCCCTGCTCTGGCTCCCCATGGCTCACCAATGGCATGCCAGCTGTCCTTACCTGCTTAGGATGCCAGAGGCACTCCAGGCACAAGCACAGTACTGGGGGCCGGGCAAGCTTGGCAGTTGTTCAGCCAAGAGCCAGCTAAGTGCCAGCCAGGTGTAAGCAAACATGTGGGCTGTGTCTTGGAAGGAAATCAATAGGAGATAAGGTGCTGCCGGCCCATCAGGCACTGATTAGCAGCGTGGCACAGGCACAGAAGGGGTTGGAATGGGGCTGGTGAAGGGATACCCTTCCCTGAGGCTGCAGGCAGTACCTGCAACAGGCTGGTGGCCAAGTCCATGCCTGGGACAGCTGAAGCTCCTGAACCACTGGGACTTTTCAGTGGCCCTGAGCACCAGCCTTGTGTGGGTCTGCAGATCATTGCTGTACAACCTGCCAAGGCCCACACTTGGCTTGAAGCCCTCTTCAGTCTCTCACTGGGCTGTGGACACTTTGCAAGGAGCCCTGACTGCTCAGTGCCCTTTTTCTAGGACTTGGGGGACTACAGTCCCTGTGTCGGTCCCTGTCCAACCCCCGCAGTGAGGGGGGGCTTGTAATGCTCCCCTCTCAGCCATGCAGCCCCTCCACTGCCTCCATGGGACAGATGCTGGGCCAGGACAGAGCTAATGGACCCTTTGCAAGGATGTTGGATGCCAGGTCTCATGGGAGCATGGTGCGTGGGGCTGGTGGCAGGGCCGGAAGAGACACATCGCTGTCTGCGGATAGAGCCAGTGCTCAGCAGGAGCAGGTTCCACATGGTGGGAGAAGTGAGGGGCTGCTGGTGGGATATTTTTTTAACATTTTCTAAGCTGCCCAGCTTGGCTGACAATTTTTAATGTACTAACTGCCTGGTCCAGTGAGCTGATTAATTGGTGCTGTGGAGATCAATACAAAACAGAAAATTAAAACAATTTTAAAGTGATTAAGTAGTTTAACACCTGTCTGATGCCACGTCAGGGCTGGGAGACAAATAAAGCAGGTGGCAAAGGGCCTGCTGGAGCCAGGGAGAGTGACAAATGGCTGCTGCAGCCTGGCTGCCCCGTGCATCCCCACATTGAGACAGGACCCCAAACAGTGCTGATCCATGCAGGGCCCCAGCCCAGTAGCCAGGACCAACCCCTTCTCCTCCCCATGCTGCCCACTGTGGCTCCCACATTCCCACTGGCCACCTGCTGCTGCAGCAGAGTGGTGCCCCATCAGTGCTGGGGTCTTGACAGGAGCAGTCAGCAGTGAGCACCAGCTCTGCCCACCCTGTGCCTGGTGCCAGGCAGCCTCAGGCTGCGTGGGCAGAGCCGGGAGCCAGCTGCGCCGGGGGCGCGAGCACAGGCAGGCCGGCCTGGCAGGCAGATGGATAGCAGCTCCGTTTCAATTCTGCATCCCTTTTCTCCCAGACAAACCCCGTCGGATTTTCATAAATCAAAGCGCCACACTGTTTAATAAAAATTTATTGACTTACAAGTGATTATTTATCAAAAGGCCATTAATAGCGGCTTCGGGAATGATGTGCTACTGGGTGGTGCGTGGAGACTAATAGCAAATCAATGCCAGCATCCGGGCAGAATGCATATGAGGGCTCCTGGCCCCAGTGGGGTGCACGGCTGCTGCAGCCGGAGCCAACAGCCCCTACCCTGTGGGCCGCCCAGTGCTCCCCCCCCTGGTTATTTATCGCTTACAAATGAAATGATCGATACTTTTAATCTAGAGCTAAATTTATTAACTTTCTCATCGGAGAGAGACATATTGACTGGGGGCATGGGGTGGGAGAGCCAAGGAAAGATGGATGTGTGCCTCCTAACCTGTCCAGCCAGCTCCTTGCCTGCTGTGGAGCGTCCTGAACACTGCTGGGGATGGTCCCCAAGCACAGCAGGATGGCTGGAGGTCCCACAAAGCTGAGGAGGGTTCTGCATGTCACCATGGTGTCAGGGACAGGGAACCTAACTGCAGGCAGGAGACTTGGGGGGCACCTGCAGCTGGGTCCAAGCGCCTGAGGACATGGCAGGGGGGCGGGGGAGGCCTGTGGTCTTTGCCCGTGCCTGAAGGAAATGTCTGTCCCACCCCCAGAGAGGAGAGCTCTGGGGACACAGCCCTTGAGAGGGCTCAGGAGTGGCTGCTGAACGGGGAGAAGTGAAGGAGAGCCTGAAGACCCTGCCTGGGCAACAGGGACGGGCAGGCAGCAATGTCCATGTCCCCAGCAGAGTTGTGACTCCAGCTGCAGCTTGGCACATGGGGAAGGGCCATCCACAGTACCCAGTGAGCATGGCACTGCCTCAGCAACCCCTGGCTCGCTGTGGCTCCCTCCAGAGCTCGCCACACCACAGCACGGTGCAGGGGTCTTCCTCCAAATGGGCCCTGAGCAAGAGAAAAGCTTTGCAAGCCTTGCGGCCAGAGCAGCAAAGTTCCATCAGGCAAAGAAAAATAAAGCACAGGGAAAATCCAGATTTAAGGCCACTTACACAGAACAGCTGTCCTCACCTGGCATAGCAGATGCCCTCCCCAGCAAACAACACTTGAGGTACAAAGGAGGCACTTTGGTAACTGCCTTCTCCAGAGTGCTAGAAAATGCAAGCAGGCTTCAGCAGGTAGCAGTGAAATAGCTCTTGCTTCTAAGAGCAGAGAACCCAGTGTAAGTGCTCAAGTTTGTAGGAATGTAAGGAAAATGGGAAAGTACATGGAACAAATGCTCAAATGCAAGTTGTTTTACTGAATAATTTACTTGCAGAGCAGAAAGGGGCACCACCACCAGCACAAGATTTCAGTTTTCTTGCAACAAGTTGATACTATCCATGTGTGTGTTGGTGCATGACAAGGTCAGATGCCACCGTTTCCCTCAGCAGACATTTGAAAAGGGATATGCTGCCCCAGCCATGAAGTCTTGGGCTCTCCTACACACCCTAGGCTCCCACTATAGCACGTACAGATTCCTCAGGAGCCCCACCTGCCACTCCAGTGACACCTGGCACCTCACAGCCCCAGGGGACAGAGGGAAGTTTCCAAGGAGTATGATCCTTACTGCATCAGGAGCAGCAAAGAGGCTGTTACTCAGACACTGTAGAAGCAACAGTCTGGGTCAAGCTGACATGAAGGTGGCAAAACAAAAAGATTTCTCCTGAAAGAGGATCTGGAAAGGGCCTGAGAGACCACATTCTGCTCCTAAGGGGTTTATGCCACACACACGAGGGGCACAGGCTCATGACGCCTCCCTTGGTTGTCAAGGCAGTCCATTTCAGCACAGCTCACTGGCTTTTGTGCTGTGGGAGACTTGTGACTGACACACATGCACATCACACCAGTCCTTCCCTGGGGCTGGACGCACCAGATGGAAGCACATGACACTGTAAGAGTTTCATTTAATATTGCCCCTGCAAGGGGCTTCACTGTAACAGTAACGAGAAGGCATCTTTGCCATGAGCTGCCAAGGGCCTAAAGACTCCAGGCAGTAACAGTGCCTCCAGGAAACAACAACCAGAGGATGAAAGAGCGAGTCCAAGCAGCTCTGGAGTAGCCCAAGTCCAAAGATTCGGAGTTGCTCCAGACAAGCCCTGGCTGGTGCTGGAGGCAGAGGGCTTTGACCAGCCCCGGTGGCAGTGCTGGAGGCAGCAGACTCAGGAGCGGCTCCGGTCTTCATGGCTGCCTACAATCATTTTGCTGTAGAGTTTCTGTTGCTCCTCCTTGAACGCGTCTTTCACCTTCTCCCTTTTCAGTCCTCCATCCCTGGGGAGAGAGTCATATCAGAGAGGCTGCAGGCAGGCACCATCTTTGGCTGGGACTGCTCAGGGCAAGTCAGAGTTCCAGTGAGTGCTGACAGCTGCCCATGTACCACATGCTGCCAGGGCACACTGCAGACCACCTGTCCCTGAAGGGCACCACTTTCTTACCTGGTTCTGCCAGGAGCTTCCCCCATGGCCCTGCAATGTGTTCAAAATAGCAACTCTGCCAGAAACGTGAACTACTCTAGTACCACTACAGGAGACTGCCTGCCTGCCTCCCAGGCTCTGAGACTTCAGTGCCTGGGAAAGCAAGTTCCCAAGCTGAACACACCTTGCTGAGCAGAAACAAGTCAAACCCAGGGCATCCCAATGCAAGCTACAATCGCAGAATGAAGCCCTGATGCCCAGCATACAGAAGAAGCAAAGACTTTGGTCCCTACTACAGAAGAACACTCCTCCATGGGCCTGCTCTACCTTAAGCAAGAAACAAATGGAGCTCTTGCCATGGAGCCTATGAGCACATGCCATGACCCAGAAACAAGGAACTCTGCCACCAGGAAGAGAAAAGCCTGCCTGGACTCACCAGAGCAGATCCACAAGGCCCCCCTGCCTGGCAATGGCTGACTTCACTCGATTGGCAAACTGCACTGCGTCCTCTTCAGGCTGTGGCAAAGCAAGACTGTTCAGCAGGAGTGAAGGGCAAAACAGGAAAGCGATCAGATGGGCTGGGTTCACCTTACCTGCCTGGTCATTGGGGGCAAGTACCAGACACTGCAGACGATGGCCCAGCTGGTCATCATCCTGAGGAGGTAGGTCACCATGCCATATTTGCTGCTGTTCCAAAAGGCATCTCCAAACTGTGGGTCATACTACAAAGGCAGAAGAGTTCACGGAAGTCAGGCAGTGGTTGCACCCTCTCTGAGGCTCCAACTTCCACCCCAAACTGAGCTACAGGTCAGCTCTCTCAAAGCACTACATGGAGTGACCTCAGCTTTCCTGTACCCTCAGACCAGGCTGGATTAGGTTGCCAAGACAGAGATACAGAGGGACAGACAGACTTGTGACCTAAGAACATTGCCTTCTCATACCTTGATGGCTACAGGGTAAACTGTGGCTCCAATTTCAAAGCTCCCCTTTTTGAACATCATCACAGATGTGTTGTTGATGCATGTTCCTGTAAGAGACAAGCACAATCTTAACTTTCCTCTCCAAGTCAGTTCAGAAGTCTAAGCTACAGTATTAAGGGCAGGGCCACAGGAACCCAGCAACTCTCCCCTAACTCTCAGTCCATGCTCTGTTCTCTGTGTGCACAGAATGGGTCATCAGGACATCATGTATGACTCCTGCATTCTGGGCTCACTCAGCTCTAAAGACACAATGTCCCTTTTGTCTCAGTGAAGGGTTTCAAGCCCTTGGCTGTGTAAGAAGGAAAGCAACAGAGATGCAGGTGCTTGTCTGTCTGGCCTTGTTGCACTCACCTTCTGGAAAAATAAGAATGGGCAATTTGCTTTTGTCCTGGGCATGTTCTGTGAGCCTAAACAGAAGAGTGTCAAAAATTAGCAGAGAGGACAGAAGCTCTCACTAGCAATCCACACAGCATATAGTCCTTAACCTGCAGTCACCAGGGACTATCAGGGCACCAACAACAGAGGCACAATCTCCCAGCACCTATGAGGCCATGCAGTGTCCTCATCCAAGGGAGGTGAGCGCTACCTCCCCCAGCCTTCAGACCCACCCCTGCAGCCAGCGACTGTCACACCTTCTGGCGACGAGGTGACGATCTTTGACCTCAGAACGTTCGAACCAGACATGGGGACAAGCTTTCACCATGGCTCTCTGTATCACACCCATGAGCCCTCCATGGATCTGACCCACCTGGACAGGGCAAGAAGACACAAGTTACAAGACCTGGGCACACATGAAAGCCAAGGCAGCACCCGGTTTCACAGCCAAACTGAGGTTCATTGTTGCTGCCTGTTCTGAGCTTCCCCTCCACCTTCCTACCCCTACACTGGAAAGGCTAAGAGGAAAAGTCCCACGCTCTGACTTGCAAGACAGATACAGCAAACCCCAAGTGCTTTCCCCATGGCAGAAGGTCCAGCTGGGGAAGCACTTTGCTCTTCCAACAACAGCAAAGCCTAGAGCTCTTCTTGCAAAGCTGCACCAACAGACCCCTGGTGCTTTGAGTTCCAGGCTGAGCTTGCACAAACACCACGTACAACAGAGTCTGACAGTGCCCTGCCATGTCATGCAGGGAAAAGTAGCTCTGCATGCTCAAAGGACTCTTGCTGCCTACTTCCTGCCCCACAACATGCTTGCTTGCTCCCTCCATGCAGGCGACCAAGCCCGAGCAGGCAGAGCCGGTGCCTTACCATCGCATAGTAGCCATCACTGGCCAAGATGATCACATCAATGGGGGAGGTGTGATTGGCCACACAGATGCCTCCATTTCGGGGTCTGTTTTCTCTAGATGCAAAACAAAGGTAGAGGTGAAGAAAGAAGAAGGAAGCATGAGGCCTACATAAGGCCTGGCATGGAGAACCTCCTGGGCAGGGACAGCCTAGAGCAGACAGGCCTTACCGGTCGTGGTAGGTGATGATGGCTGTGAGGGCACGCACGCAGATCCGGTAACACATCAGGTGGACATGTTTGCTCAGGAAGTCCTTACACCTGCAGCCCAGGACAGAGACCATCACTCCCCAGTCCTACAATATCCCCGTAACAGTGCCACTCAGCTCAGCTGCCCCAGGCCCTGAGATCCAGCCAAGCCTTCAAGTCTTTGCTACTGAAACATGTCCTGAGCTTTGCTGTCAATTTACGATCACTGATTCTTAAGTCACGAGAATAAAATTTTGGCCTTTGCTCTTTTCTGCTATTACTCTTTTCAGAGGCCAGGACCAAGTGCTCTGCCACCGGCTTAGTGCTCACATCTAGGCCCTTTGTTGAAAATTACAGGGTGTCCATTCCTGAGAGGCCACAGCTGCCACGACCACCTGCTGTGTCTGCAGGTGGCAGAACAGAAAGCCTTGCAGGAAAATTTCAGGATTATCAGGTCTCAAACTGCACGGAGTTCTCCCCATCTGCTCTTCCCTTGAAGATGAACTCACCTTCCATTTGGCAAATATCCCACCACTGTGGTACCAGTCACCAACAAGCTGATGCCAGTAAAGGCCAGGGCTATCCTGCAGAAAGAGGGAAACTATATGCTAGCAAAACCAGGCCACCAGCACCCCCTTGGCAGGCAGGTCCCTGCACCAGCACTCACCTGAGGGGCAGAAGGAAGCAGTAGCGGATGAGCACACCGAGTCCCCAGAGCACAGTGAGGCGCAGGCTGATATACTGGAAGTTGTAGTTGGTCCTGCTGAGCAGGTTCCAGGACTCCAGCTCTTCAGCTGAGAACCTCTTGGTCACTTCATCATCCATGATGGTCTCGATGCCTTTGCGGCAGAAATAGAAGATATCTGAGAGCTCAAATTCAGGGGTGTCCAGGGCTTTGCCACTGCCACTCCGGCGGATCTCCTTGATCTCCTCCTCCAGTGATGTTGGCTCCTTTGCAATGATACCTGCAACACACCATAGGCAGCTCTGAGAAAAGTGTGACTTGCCCGCTCAAAGAGAGACGAAAGCCAAGGCCCTTCCTCACCCACCCTCCTCAGAGCCTCCTTCCTTTCTCCAGTCCAGACAGCCAGAAACCAGTCCTCCCCACTATCTAGAAATGAAGCACTCACAGGGTGCTTCCCTGCCCTTCCTTGTGAAACAGAGTTCTCTAGAACTCCCTCCTACTGGAAAAGACTCCCCAGCAGACTTCAGCTGCTCAGAGACACCACATTTACTCCACCTCCCCAAAAGAATTTTGAACTCCCTGTGTACCCATGCAGGGCAGGATCTCACCATTGACATACGGCTTGTACAACGGATGGTTCTTCTCCTTGGCACCACGCTCTATTCTCAGTGTTGCCCACTGCAAGACAGACAGGACAACCAAGATTTGCAAGGCCTATAGCTCCACAACACTGCCCATTTTACAGCTGACTTTCAGGGGAGAAGATGGGGCTAAAGCAGGAGGCTTCCACACAGAACTGAAAGAGTTAGTGATGAACCCAACTGAACTGAGGTGAAGCAGAAACTGGCCTGGGAAGCAGGGAGTGCCAGAGGGAAGAAGAGTGCTCAGTGATGAGATGGCACAGCAAGATTTTCTGCAGTTTCTGTGATCTCTCAGCTCTGCTGCACCTTGCACGTGGTTGCCACTGCACAGCTTCTGGCTGAGCTGTGCCTCCTGCTGGGGTGTCTGCACCAAAGCGTAGGAAGCTGGTTGGGGGGACCAGCGCTATTTTTCAACCCTTGTTTCTTCTAAATTCAAAGCGGAGACTGTGTTTTCAGGTTGCTGCTGAAAACATCAGGCTGATGATGGAATGGGATCCTTTCCCCTCTGATTCAGCTAATAGCTGCTGCTGCTTCTCAGCTCAGCAATCCACCCAAAACAGCAGCAGCAAGCACCCTCAGACAGCTGGCTGCCAAATCCTGCGCCAGGACTACTTGTTCTCTCAGCTAATTTTCAAGGGCACCAGCACAAACTGCAGGCTGGATTTCTGTGCAGCTTTCCTGCCTGCCCTCCACGTAACCTTCACGGCCTGTAATCCATATAGGTCGGGAAGGACAAACTTCTGAAGGAGGAAGACTTGTGTACAACATGCTTATCCGTGAAGAAGGGGAAGTTGCTGGGAACTCTGGCATCCTAATCTAAGCCCATGCCAGCAGCAGATCAGGAGGCAGCAATGAGGGAATGCTAATTGCATACAGAGTGTCCTGCTCACCTCGCAGCTGCCTCTGCCAGCAGCTAGAACTCCAGGACTGCAGAAGATTGCCTAGATACTACCATCCCAGAAGTCAGGAGATGAGCTCTGACCTCGCGTGAGCTAAGCAGCCTATGGAGAAGGCATTCTTTGCAAGCCCAGCACATCTCCATCCTGACTGTGGCAGCAGCAAACCCAGCCTCCCACCTGAGAGGCAGCAGGCAGGTGCCCTCCCTCCCCAGCAACACAGGTGTGCTGCTGCCAGCCAGGCCTCACAGCTCAGGCTGTGTCCCACAAGCTGTCAGACTCTGCCACGCTCTCACATGCTGCCCCTCTGGCCTCAAGAGCTGGGAAAGTATTTTTGGTAAATAATAGCCCTCCAAAATACAATTCTGAATGGTCAAACTTAATAAGTGAATTTTCCACCAAATCAGTGACCAGTTGTGCATGAGTGCTCCTCTATCCCACCACTAAGATTCTTTAATAAAAACTGAAACAGACTTCCCAGTCTTTTCAGAAAAATAGTTTCAAACACCAATATAGGTATTGAGAGTAAATGTTCCTGAATTGAAGGAAGGGGGAAAAAAAAAAAGAAAACATTGTGAAAAGTTCCATTTTTTCTGCCCACTTCAGTCAGTAGATTTGTAGTAAGGTCTTCAGATATCTGTATTAATGAAGCCCCTCACAAAGCCCAAGGTCTTCCCATTTACACCTCAGGCTTTTGGGAGGACTCAGAGTTTAAAGAGCTGAACACTGCGAGCTCCAGGGCTGTCTTCGCAAGCCAACCAGTACAGGAATACTCTGGGGACAACCAGCCCTGTTCAAACAGCAGTAGCTGTACCATGCATCCTTTAGCAGCATGAACTCCACATTTAATAGCCTAAAACCTCCATAGAAAGCACTTTGCCCTTCACCTGGGCTGCCAGGGTAGAGTGGTGTAGGCTTTACCTACTACTCTTAGTAGATAAAAAATTCTGGTCTGGTCAGGGACTTGCTTCAAGAGATGCTGGCTCAGAGACAGCCCATAAAATTAGTCCACCAAAGGCAGGCAAGGGAACAGCATGACAACAAGCTGGAAAATTCCACTTGGCCTCTCTGTGCCAAGAGGGTCGGCAAGGGCTGCTGGTTGTCCTCCAAGGCGGCAGGTCCAGACACGGCTCAGTAGGCGATGCTCCAGGACAGAAGCATGTTGAGAGCTCTGGGTTCTGGCCACAGACCACTCAGGGCTTGCAGGCCAAAAGGCTTGCTTCCTGCCATACCTCCTCTGCTTTTGCTTCATCCAAATGTGTCCTGGAGAGGAGCAACCTGCTGGCTGCAGTCTGGTCCCTCCCCATCACACCTGACACCAAGCTGTACCAGCACTCCGCCTTGCCTGGGACACGAACTCCTCCAAGCTACCCCTCAGATCCTGCTGCACTCCTGCCGACTGCCAAGTCTAGCCTTGCTAGACTATTTCTTTAATTGAAGACTTACTAGATTAATTACAGGGAAAAAACAGCCCACAGACAAGAGGTCTTGTAAGCTGCATTTGGCTGAGATGAGCCAAACAGGTCAACTGGCAGCAGCACGACACCAACAGCCCAACCTTCTACTCCAGTCACCCACAACGCCCTCCTGAGGCAAAAGCCTCTCTTCCTACCATGACCATGCCTGGACAAACCTCTGCAAACACACAGAACATTCTGAAAACATGACTTACCTGAAAAATCTTTAATAAAGTTTTCATGTAAACCTTGCGGATGCCAAAGGAGACTCCAAAAATTGCTGGCACGATGATGAAAACCAGAAGCAGAGTGAAGAGGACAGTTATGGAAATCCCCAAGAGATTAACCACTAGGCTGTCAAAGGGGAGCAGGAGGAACATGGTGAAGGGCCCAGGCAAGGCTGGTGCCCTGCAGCCAGACAGAAGGGCTGCTTGCAGCAATGAACCAGTCCTCCTGTTACTCAGCAACAGTCTCACACATGCACCGAGTCTGCAGCCTGCTCAGAGACCCCATTCCAAAGTTCACACCCTTTTGGGGCTCTGAGAGAGAGAATGCAACAGGATCAGGGAGAGCACTTGGGTAAACAAGCCAACAGTCTGCCAGGAGCTCAGGTGAGTTCAGACGGTGCAGCCCAAAGAGCTCAGAGGAGATGGTGCACACACACTGGTTTGTCCATGGGCGTGTGGTGGGCTCGGCAGTAACACGACTGCAGGAACAGATCCCTTCCCGGGCTGCCACTGAGCAAGTCCTGCCGTGGGGCAGCTTGTGGAGAATCTGGCAGCAGAATCCCCTCCTGGCTGCTGAGAGCATGCAGAGTCTCTTCAGACGGACAAGGTGGAGTCCATCCCTGAGCCTGCATTGGAGGAGATCGAGGGAGTTGGCACTCAGAGGAGCCTACCGTATGTGGAGCTATTATTGTTCTCCCCACGAGGACATGCGCACCAGCACGGGTCCTTGCATGACGCCTGGAACAAGTTTAATTCTGGAGGCCCCTGGCATCCACTCACGCTGAAGGGTCATTACAGCCACAAATGAAGCCTGTGTCCCTGGAAAGCTTTCAAACAGCAAGTTGGTTTCTCGGCAGACGTGGCACTCACATGCCACCAGCAGCACTGAAGGAGAGCAACTGAAGTCAGCAGACCGGAGAGATGTCAACGCAGAGAGGGTGGCAGGATGCCAGAGACAGTGGGCTCTGAAACCTGGAAGGCAGTACTTGGGCTGAGGTCACACCATTCAGAGCAGCTCCTGAGACACAGCAAGACTGAGACGGGTACTCTGGCTACTGCCTGTCACCGTCACTTGGGAATCACCTCCTGTTGCCATTCATCCTGTATTTTCATACCATGCACACCTCAGATGGAGCAGACTCATCCAGAACCACACCTACGGCACAGGATGCTGCAATCAGGTCCCAAGTACAGGAAAGGAGTGACAGAAAACCCTTCCTCATGACAAAGATCTTATCACGTCCCTCATTTCAGGGGCACCTGAGAGAAATGAGGAAGCCAGGTACCCAGATTCCTGGGAAGGCATCACTTCCTCTGCTCCTGTACATCTCATCCCCAGTGACACAGGGCAGATTTATAAACAGTTCAGGACAGGAAGTTAGCCTAAGGGGACAATTACTGCTGATGATTAGTCAAAGAGGAACTTGCTGGGGCACAGGGACCAGTCAAAGGTCACACACCCACAGGGCCAACGGTGGCTTGTGATAAAAATTGAGTCTGCTTGGAGGAGACCCCTGTCTGGACACCACCTTCGCCTGGCTACGGAGTCTCAGCCTGAGGATGGGATTTAACAGGTACCTGACAAGCACACATGGCAAAGGAGAGTCTGTAAGGATCCTCTTGTTTCCCTGTACACTACGTTCCAGCTGCTGGTTACACACTGCTGTACCAGTGATGTTAAGAATACTGTTAGTGCTTCAAAGGCATATACACAGACCACGTACTGGGAGAGGCAGCTCCTCAGCCACACGTGCAGCTGCCCATTATGCCACAGCTGTCACCCATCAGAACCAGGACTCATGCTGGTAAACTGGCCAGACCGGCCCTCTGAGCCGGCAGCCGCGGTTGTGAGGGGTCAGCTATTGCTGTCCTGCACCATGTCACCCGCCACGGCAGAGCCCACGTGTGCCGCTGCAGTCCTGCCCGCGGGCTCCCGGAGCCGCCCCGCCCCGGGGCACAGCCGGGCGGGCCTGGCAGGCACAGAGAGCGCAGCCCACACCGCTGTTTCGGGGCTGCAGCGATTGACCATCGTCCGCCCGGTCGGCAGAGCAGCGTAACGGCCCGCCCGAGGCCAGGGCGGCTGCAGCAAGACCGGGGGCGGCGGCGAGGGTCGCTCTCAGCTCTTTTCCCCAGGAGCGCGGCGGATCACGGCAGGGCTGGGTCTCGGCCCTCCCGGCGACCTTCGTCCTCGGTGTGCGCGGGGCGGGGGCGCGCGGCGAGGCCGGCGCGAGGGGCACTGCGGCGCGGCCGCACCGCCACGGGGAGGCCGCGGTCCCGAGGATAACGGTGTGCGGGCGGGCCAGGCGCCGTCCGGGCGCCCCGGCCTCGCCGCGCGCCGCGGCGGTGCCGGGCGGGTGCGGGGCGGGAGGGGGCGCGGGGGCCGCTCCGGGCGGTCACTCACCTGCTGCCGCCGCCGCCGCCGGGCCCCGCTCCGCCCCGCCACGTGCCGTGCGCGCCCCCGTACCGCGCTGCGTGCGTGACGCCAGCGCGCCGCCCGCGGGGCCGCGCCCGCAGGGCCGCCCCGCTCTCCGCCGACGGCAGAGGGCGCCTGCGCGACCGCGCCGTGCCCCGGCCCCACCCCCCGCGGCAGGCGGAGCAGGAGGCAGCACTCGCGCAGCGCCGTCACTTTATTAACTCCCCGTTACAGCACCAACGACCGGAGGCACCCCGCTGCTCTTGGCCCAGGAACCCCGCGGTGAGCCCTTCTCGGGACCGCGGTTCGGAGAGTGCTTGCAGCGGGAGGGTCCCGGCAGCACCAGGATCGTGCCCCCTCCCCAGCAGCTCCCTCCAGCCAAGGCACTTGGGCAGCACCGGCCCCCGCGGCTCCCAGCGTGGCTCAGACAGGGCCGCGGGTCCCAGCCCACAGCCCCTTCTTTGTCACTCCCCATCTCTCATGTGTGTTGCCCTGCGAACCTACAGGCAGGAGTTACTTCAAGCAGCAACTTCCAGCCTCTGTAGCAGCAGCCAGCAGTGAGGAAGCTTCTGCAGAGACTGGCAGCTGCTCATAGAGCAGCAGGCTGTGAAGGACCTACAAAAACTCTGAGCAGCACCTTCTGCAACTGACCCCTCCCCGAAGATCCTTGTACCAGTTGGGACATGGAAGGGACCTGCATCTCTCCCCATGCTGCCTTCCTACCAATAAGGAGCCTGGGTCTCTAAATGCCGCCAGGTCTTCAGGTGAGAAAGGACTAGAGCAGCAGCCCCAGAGGTGCCAAGATGCTCCCAGGCCCTGCTGGCACTCTTCACGGCATGGGAGGGAGGGCGGATCATGCCCACATGGCGGATCTTGTAGTTCTTCCCATGGTTGTTGTCCCAGTGGGTCTTTTGTCCACACTGGAAAGAGATGCAGAACTCTGTGACCCTATGGGAGATGGATGGCTTGGGCAGGATAAGCTCAAAAGAGAAGATGTCTGTGTCAGCTGAGCCGTACATGCTGTGCATGTACTGGCAAGAGATGTCCTGGAAGCTCTTCCAGCCATCAGACGTGATGCGGACCGTCACTTTCTTCTCATACTCAATGTTTCTAACCTTCACTGTCCCTGACAGAGCACGGTCCTGGATCAGACAGCTCTCCAGGCAGACAAAGTTGCTGTGCAGGCTGTTGCGGAAAGTCATGTAATTCGCAGATGGCTGTGGGAAGTCCAGCACATACCTGCACACTTCTGGGTGTAAGTCCCGCAGCTTAGGTCGGAAACAGGCAAGGTCTGTCAAGGCATGCTGCAAATCACAGAGGTCCTCCTCAATCTTTGAGAAGAAGCGGACAGCCGTCAGTGAGAGCCCCTTCATATCAGCAAACACAACCCGCTTCTTCTTCTGGCCCTTGGAGCTCTTGGTACTGTCTCGCCGCTCCGGCTCAGGTTCTGCGCTCAGCTTCTGGTTGAGACAGGATCGGAGGGGTTTGCGGCCTCGGTTGCCCCGCAGCTCTTCGTAGGAGTTCAGCAGCTTGCGGATGGGGGGCGAGTGGCTCAGGCAGAGCCGCACGGCCAGGTCCACGGGCATGGCTGGGGGGACAACAGCCCGCCCGCTGCACACCTGGAAAAGCCTGGAGGCGAAGAGGGGGTCAGACAGCGCGGCCCCAGCCGTCAGCCCCGGCGAGCCCCCCGCCCCACCCGCGCCCGGCCCCGCTCACTCGCCGCAGCTCATCGCGTCCCGCCCGCTCCGCTCCGCTCCGCTCCCGCCGCAGCGGCTCCTCCTCAATGGGGCCGTGGGAGCGCCCGCGGCCGGGACACCCCGCGCCAGCCAATCACAGCCGCCGCCGCGCTCCGAGCGGCCAATGGGGCTCGGGGCTGCTCCCACCCCGCCCCCTCCTCCCGCGGAGCCGCGCTGGCGCCGGGCCGGGCGGCGGGGAGAGCCCGGCGGTACCGGAGAGCCGGCGGCACCGGAGAGCCCGGCGGCACCGGAGAGCCCGGCGGCACCGGAGAGCCGTCGGTACCGGAGAGCCCGGCGGCACCGGAGAGCCCGGCGGTACCGGAGAGCCGTCGGTACCGGAGAGCCCGGCGGTACCGGAGAGCCCGGCGGCACCGGAGAGCCCGGCGGCACCGGAGAGCGCACAGCGCGGCCTTCTACTGCGCCGGGCAGGGGCCAACAGGGGGACCAGCACACAAATGGCTCCCGGTGCCAGAAAAACACGAGTGCTTTTGGAGGACCAGTGTCTGTGGAACAATCAACACCGGGAAGTAGCTCTGGGAGAAAGAGGAGCATGTTCCTCTCATATAGTCTTTAATGGGGGAGGTTTGAACTGGTTTTATACACCCCTTTTAAGGTAATTGTCCCAAGGTAGCTGTTTCCAGGGTGTCTAAGCAGAGAAAACCCCACACCCTCGGCTCATCCTCTACCAACTCAGAAGCTTCTTACCCTAGAGGTGTGCACTGAGAAGGAAATTTGCTCACCCCCAAGCACACAAGAGACACTGTGGTGTCCCCGACATCTATGTTCAAAATCACCCTCACTGTTCAGCTCACATGTGACTCCTTGACAGTAAAGACTGTCACCTAAATCAGATCACCCCTGCCTTGTACTCCTTGCTAATCTCCCCAGAGCTGTCTAGCCATTTATGTTAAGCAGCCCTGATTGTTCCTGCTGACAGCACAGATTTTCATCAGCTCATGACACAGCTGACTGACCTATCAGTATTTCTCCATGGGCCTCCATCACCACCATGTCTGAATGTCTGCAGCACAAGGCAAGACACCTCTCACAGGATGGCCAAAGTGAGCTTGAACCCAGGGCCCAGCTGGCAAAAACATGATGCAAAAACATCCTTTCAACACATGGTCTCGGGCTGACAGTGCAAACCCCACCACTTCAGCGACCTGGGGTAGCCAACACAGACATGAGTCTTCCTAGCAATGAAACCAGTTGCCACACCTTTCTGTGGCCCCCAGGAGAGCAGCTGCGGCTCAGGCAGGGAAAACACAGCTCACCATCACTGCCCTCCCTGCAATCTCTTTCACCATCCACCTACTTTGCATTCAAAGCTGATCACTAAGCAAACCCAAGCTATTTCCACCCAGGGGACAGCAGAGAACAAGGAATGTATTTGAACCCAAGTTTAACAGCAGGACCCATGGATGCTGGAAAAGCTACTCCTACTTTACCCATTCTCTCCCAGCTACACAGATTAAAGTGGATGCACTGCTGCATCTTCTTCTCCATCTAAAAGTACAAGCCAAACGCATCATCTTCTCAATATAGTTGTGGACACCTCCTTCCCCCAGCGCAGACAGAAGAGAGGTGCAGTGTTAGCAGTTCCACAGATGTCCTGGTATTTAGTCATGGAAGGACACAAAAGCACATTTTCAGGTGTGCCACAACTGACTCTGACTTGGAGCCTGACTGATCTCAGCCTACTAGCCATCTCTCCTGCCTAGGACACTTTGTGCCAGCTGCCAAGCTCCAGAGAAGAGCTGCACCAAAGACGCTCTGGGAAACCATCAGGTCAGTTAAAGTTCAGCTGCTAGAAGAGGACAGATGCCCCTCACGCTCACACTGCTGCAGCCATGTGACACGCAGCAGTGTGTCAAGTACAAGCTGTCTGGACAAGTATTCAGTCAAACTGAATAGGGCCAAGGAGAAAGCCTTCAGACGTGCCACCTGCACACTCCTCAGGCAGATCCTTTGGAGCACGCTTTCACAGCAGCAGATTAACGAGGATTTTGTCTGGAAGCTTCAGTCACCTCTGTGAAGTTGTCTGGCTGTAAATATGGGCAGGGCACAATCCACAAGCCCTTCCTGGGGGGGCTGTCCAGAGGAACATGCTACTGATTCCTAAGGATTAAACCCAGCCCCCTCTTAACATCTATACTTGAAAGAATCTTCTTTACCTAAATGGATTAATTAGGAAGACTATAAACCACACATGCAAAGCCACTCACACTACAAGATGCCCTGTGTCACCCCCAGCCTTGTAGAGGAAGATGCTCCCCAGACACCCCTCATGCAGACCATGCAGGGAAGAGAGACCCTGCCCTGATGAACACAAGCCCCTATCTGCCCATGCACTCCACAGGTTCCAAGCTGAGGTACCACAGAACACCCTGGCTTCTCCTTCCAATTAGAAGAGGCCTGCATGGGGCAGCAGGGCCAGAGGAGCTTTTGCTTTGCATGACCAGCAAAAATGAACTCCGTGTTCCCCTTCCCTTAGCAGTGGTTTCTGCAGAAGGGAGTCTGACAGTGTCTATTCTCACAAACACAACCTGAAGCTGTACCAGAACCCCTCACCCTCTGCAAGGAGGGTCTCATATGATGCACAACAAAAACAGCCTTCTTCTGAGTCCATGCCCCCAGCTGTTCCATTTTAGTGATGTTATCTGCCACTGCTCTTAGACAAGGCATCCCAGCAGCTACACACTGAAGCTTTACAGACATTGCCCTGTGACACAGCCTGCCCTCACTCAGGAACGCCAGAGTAAGGACTGTATGGCTGTATGCTGGGCATGTCACAAGCAATCAGGAGCTCGATGAGCTGTAGGGGTAATGAATGCCTCTGCAGTATGACACTGTGGTACTCACCCCCAATTGCCACTGTGCTCTGCCTGCCACATCTGTGGGGACCTGGCCCTGGGAGGGGACCCAGTCCCAGAGGAGACCTGGCCCAGGCACCCCACAGGGAGCTCCTGCCAGCCCCAGTGTGGCGGGGCGGGCAGGGGAGATGGTGTGGTGGCTGCTCCTCTGACCACACACTTACCTCTCCCCTCAGATGAGCTGCACAGCTCCTGAGGCCACCAGAGGGGCCACGGTTCTGTAACGGATCAGGTGCTGCGAGCCCTCCTCCAGGTTGATGGCATATTCCCTGCAGAGACAGGCGGGACGTGAGCTGCAGCCCACGCCCATCAGTGACACTGACTGGTACCTGTGCTGCACGGGGAAGTGCCCACCTACCTCTGCTCATCTGTCTCTGGCTCCACCAGGATGTTCTCCTGCCGCTCCAGCACCCTCAGAAACACAAAGGAGTCCAGGTTGGGCTTTGGAACTGCAGACAACAGATTCAGAACACAAGCTCAGCCTTCACTTATGTTCCCCTGCAGAACACCGAGGGGTCTGAGGGGCAGCAAACTTATAGCCAGCAAAGGGAACACCAGACACTTCTAACCAGATGCATGTGCCCAGCCTCACTGTAAGACAGGACGTAACAGCAGGGACCAGCATGATCCTCCAGCAGCAGCATGGAGCCATGTTACAACATTACCATCACATCACCTTTGCTTCAACTGAGCAGCAAGTGGAGGACTAGCCCCCTTACATGTGGGGCTCCCTGGAACTTTCCCCACACTTCCCCTTGCTTCTACAATTTTCAGATCACCCTGGAGTCTGGATGGACTCACCTGACTTTAGGAGAGACACTTTCTGCAGGTTAGGTGGCATGTGTTTTAGGACCACATTTTTCAGGTAAGCCTCTGTATTTGCCATGTACCTGAAACAAACCATTGAAGTATTGACTTAGTTAATAAAATACAAATCTGGAGGGAGAGTATTGACTCAAAACAAGAGTAAGCAACAGCTCCTCATCCCACAGGCACAGCCAAAGACAGGCCCTTGGCCTACCCTGGTAACTGACTCAGTCACCAGAGTTATTTTGTTTTAGTTCCTTTCTTGCCCATAAGGAAACCTCCTGGTAAAACACACTGATTCTTACTTCAAATCCATCTAAGGCTCACAGAACTTCAGCAAAACACACAGTTAAGTTTCTATAATCTATAAAAGGGGAGGAAGATACATTGAAAATCTACTCACTCTTTAGCAAAAGCAAACTCCTCTGGTGATAAAATGGAGGGCTCCCCTTCAGCTCGAGACTTCTCCTTCTCCAGGATGTGGGGAAAAAACTTCTCTATCTAATATTGGAACACAATCCAAAAGAATTATACAGCTCTCTCCCAGGAGTTCAGTGCTTAAACCCCCACTTCTCCACTAGATTCCCCTACAAGCTGTAGGAGCAGCCACAGGCCTGCCCAAATCCCTGCTCCTGAACTAACTGTGGTATCACACAGGATTGCCAAGCTATACAACCATGTGTACACATAGCAGGACTCAGGCAGAATGGGACAGCATTCAGCTGTGCCACCCTAAGCTTAGATGAAGCAAACAGCACTCACAGTGTTGTGATCAACACTGCTGTGACCTTCCTTCATTACAATACGAAAGCATGTCCAAGAAATTAATTTCTTTGAGTTAAGCTTCTGAGAACAGAGAGAGAGCATGCTTTAATTAAATGCCATGCTGAAGCAGGAAGCTCTGTGTGGGTAAAAATGCCTCCTGAAATCACTCTTTTACACGCTCTGGGCTGCACAGCAAGCATTACCTTCACCAGTCGACACCGCAAGTAGCTGCTGAGCACGAAACGGATCCTTTCAACCTCCATGTGGTGAACACTGACCTTCAGGTCGCCCCTCTTTGCCCGCTTCAGGTTTGCTTCCTGCAAGAAAAAGCAAAGAGAAATTAAACGGTTGAAATGTCAGACAACAAGAAACAGAGAGGAAGAGGGGTTTTGTACATAGAACCCACAAAATCAGACTACGGCTGCTTTTGACGACTCAAAGAACACCGCTTGTTTGTACTTCAGCCCCTCTCCAAGGCAAGCTCAGAGAAAAAACTCAGAGAAGCTTTGTCTCGGAGACAGGGAAGCAGACAAGCCCGGCCCTCTCAGAGAGGCTCAGGCATGGACCTGCCAGGCCAGGCAACGAGGGCGGGCCTGTCCCACCACCCCAGCCAACAGAACCTACCATATGGTCCAGCTGCTCCACAACACACTCGATGACTTCAGGTTTACTCTCCAGCAGTTCTGGAGCAAATTTCTCATTCAGCCAGGCCTGAAAGAAGGCAGGCTGTCAGTGAAAGCGAGGCAGACCCTAGCTACACAACCCCACCAGCGGGAGGGCAAAAACACGGCCGCGGCCCCGCCGCTCGGCATCTGCTCCAGAGCGCCCAGCGCTCAGCAAGCCCCGCGCTCCCCGGCCCACGCCTGTCGCTCCAGCCCGCGGCACCTGCTCCAGGCTGTGGATCAGCTGTGCTGGGGTAAGCACCAGCTCCTCGCCGTCCGAGTCCCCGCCGGCCGCGGCCGCCATCGCTCCCGCCAAGCCCGCCCGCCCCGCGGAACGGCGCACGCGCAGCGGCCCGGGAACGTGGATAAGGATTCCCGGTACGGCCCTTGGGCCAGTCGGGAAGCGGATTACGGCCGCGGCTGCTCCGGCCAATCAGAAGGCGGATTGAAGAAGCCATCTTTTTCGGCCAATCAGAATGCAGATTGAAGCTGCCGCTTTTTCGACCAATCAGGAGACGGATTGAAACTGCAGCTTTTTCGGCCAATCACAGTGCGGCTCGCGGCTGCAGCTTTTCCAGCCAATCAGGAAGCGGATTGAAGCTGGCCAATCAGGAGACAGAGAGGACATGCACCTGTTTAAGCCAGCCCGGAAGTGGATCAGGCTGCAGCCTTCCCAACCAATCAGGGAGCAGATTCACGCTGCAACTCCTGGGCCAATCAGGAGCTGGATTCAGGCTGCAGCTTTTTTGGCCAATCAGGAGGTGGATTGAAGCTGCAGCTATTTCAGCCAATCAGCACTCAGCAGGTATGACCCCCCCCCCCCCCCCCCCTCCCCGCCCCGCATGAGCCCGTCCCCCACCCCCAGCACCAGGGACGAAGCCCCGCTGCAGGACCGGCCCCGCTGCAGGACCGGCCCCGCTGCAGGCAGAGCTGTCGGACCCCCAGGGACACAGCCCTGGCTGTGCCACAGGCCGAGCCCCGACGCGCTGCAGTTCTGGCCATTCCCAGCCCAGCGTTCCGGAGTCCCCCTGTGCCCCACACCTTGGTGCTGCCAGAACAGACCTGGACACAGTTTAAGAAAAGGTTTACTGATCCATCAGTACTTCTGCCAATATTGCAACAGCTCTGAAAGGCAAACACTGTTACAGTTTAGAAAAAACAAATTTTATACAATGAAAATATTAATCAAATCTCAAACCCCCACAGTGGCTAAGGAATGAGCCTGGAGTTCATATCCAGTATTAGCACCTGCAGCACCACCACCAACCAATCCAGCCCCTCTACCCCTGCTAAGCCATCTCTTCTGAACTCCTGAGTTCCTTCTACAACTGGACACTGACACTCTGCCCCTATACCAGGACACCTGGGCTTTGATAAGGTTAAAGGATATAAGAGAAAGTATTCAGCCAGCTTGGATTGTGAGAACTTCACTTGTGTAGGTACTGCTGAGCAATGTCCATGCACGGGGACACTAAGGAATGCACAGCTCAACTCCTCAATGTGTGCCAGCAGACAGAATTAAGAAATCCACCTTACACAGTATCTTAAAGTTTGTCAGATCAATGTTTTCCTATAAATTATATATAAGAAATCCATAAAGAAACAGTTTTACACTTCACATATTAATCAGAGTAGGGTGGGAATCGTTATTTTTATTGGCTCAGCATCCACTTTACTGTGCTCACTGTTTCATGACTGAACAGGCCCCTCTTGGTGAGCACTGACAGGGCCAACAACAGCACAGACACAGGGGCAGAAAAACCACCAGGGTTAAAGTCTGGCTACACCCCCCCCTTCTAGGGACAACCAAGACATTAACACAAGGAACATTTTGCCTTTTGGTTTTCCACAAGGATCAGCACAAGAGATGTTGCCTTGAGTCACTCCTTGCTGGGAAGAGGCACTGTGTATCTCTGCACTCTAACACTGAACTGGAGGGAAATTCCCAACTTTGAGCTGGAGCTTTCCAAAGCTCAACTGACATACAGAAGGGTTTAAGAACCAGGGAGAAACAGCACTGCACTTACAGGACTAAAACTAAACCTCTCTTGGGCTGAGGGCCCCATTTCTTTCGGGAGAGAGCGTAGCTTTACCACTTCTGCCTTTTCTTGAGAAAAAAAACCCAAACCAAACCAAAACTAAAAAGTGATCCTGTTGCTTCCAAATCTACTGCAAAGTGGATGCTGACCAGCTAGGTCACCCCCTGGGGAGCAGTTTGAGGAAGTTAGTCCTTGTAGTAGATGGCACTGTGGATCTGGCAGCAGAGAAAGGAATGATGCTCTAAAGTAGGAGGTAGGGGAGCCTTGGTACAGCAAGTCCACCGGTGAGCTATCATCTAGAAAAGAAGTTTCATATGATTAGAAACTCTTCCTAAATCAAACCAAAAGCCCCCCTACACAAACCTTTCTACAGCTGCAGGAAGACTGTGGCAGGAGGAGCAAGTTACCATGTGTTATGGTGAGCAGCATGAGCAGAACCCAGAACTCTTGATTTCATTTGTCCAACAGAAAATAAAGACCTTTATTGTTTGTTTCTTTTTGCATAACAGGCATAAATGTTTCCCATCTCTTTTCCGTATACACTGCCAACAATCCATACTTAACACTCCCATCCCAGGACCTGCAGAGCACCTAACATAAGGGAGCCAGTCCCAATGTGAGCTTTCCAAAAGCAAAGTCAGGGATAGTAATTCTGATGGTCTATATTGGATACTATTAGCATGAGCCTGTATTTTGGCCTTCCCCTTCCAAGTCCAGTGAACACTCTTCACTTTGTGACTTGCCCCACAGCACCAAGAAAACTGAGAGCCTCTCAGCAGAGCTCTTCCAGGCTGCTGGCCCCTCCTACCCGAAAGCATCACAAGTAAAGACACCAGCGTGATAACTACAACAGCAGCCAACTGAAAAACTGCAACAAAAAGGCTCAGTATGCTAGAATACACCCAGGAACAGAGTCCATTTTTTACTGACCTGAATAGAATTTTGGACATAATATAGCACAAGTTAGCACATTTACACAATCCAGACCCAAATTTCTGCAAGGTAATGTTCAGCAACATCATGCCTAGTACTGATATTTTTACTTTCAACAAGAGCTGGTCCACACAGGATTTATGTGAACAGTCTTTGATTACATACGAGGGTGGCATAAACTGTCTCAGTATGACAGCACCCACCCCTCTGAGCACAGAAAGATGTTGAGATTGATCTGAGATAAGGGTAATGTACCTGAGACTCCACAGTTCTATCTTCCACTGGTCAAACCTCTGTCTTCATAAATGGTAATTTCAATCTGCACAGAAAAGCTGTCAGGGAAATACACTATAAAGAGACTATGAAAACATAACCAGAACAAGGCAGAAAAACATTAAGGTGATAGGACTTTTGATATATTAGCTGTTTTAAGGCAGGTCTCAGAGCTCCAAAGCAAAGGGAACAGTCCATGTGAGATGCCTCATCAGGTAAGAACACTGGCTCCCAGCCCAGGGCCTGCACAGGGACTTGGTGCTGTGTACAGAGGATTTGAGCCTTGCCCCTCTTCTGCTAAATTTTGGGGAAGGCTGTGCACCAAGGAAAAAAGTTAACACTGCTAATAAGTCACCCACCAAACTGAAAATGCTTTTACTCAAGTTGAATGTTGTTTGGTTTTTTCCCAGGAGGTGTACACACAATGGAAAACACTTAAAAGAAAAAGGGAGTCATGTAGGTGACAGCTCTGAGCTACTTGGATGACAACACAGAAAATCCAACTGCAAGGAATTAGCCTTACCATACATTCAATTGGCATTGGGTTCCAAGTTGCTGTGGTTTCAATATTTTCAAAGAAAGATGTGTTACTCATTACACTCCACCATTTGCTATGAGAGGTCTTTACAACTTCAGGCAATAACTACATAAAATGTCTGCAGTGTGGCTCAAGAGCTGAAGAAAAAGGGTGGAAATAAGCCACACTGGAAGCAAGAGCAAGTGCTGGGCTTGCAGTGATCTTGTATCTCAAAATCTTCACCAGAACCTGAACTGAGGGTTGCAAATTAAGTAATGGCCAGCTCTTGTTCTCACAACATCAACTTCTGTCCTACCAACACGGTCGCTTCTTTCCCCAGTCAGAAAAACAGCATTTCTGGAGGTCACTGGAACAGAGGAAGTATCTCGATTGCTCTTTCCATACAGTCCCAAAGGTCGTGTTCCACATTTTCATGGGCTTTCCATGTGCCAAATCTTAATGTACTAAAACCTGACTGGAGACCAGGACACAACAAAGAGCAACAAGACTAATCACAGATTCTATATCACAGATCATGCATGAGCAGAGGTGCCTCACTGAGAGAAACAAGGAGCACAAGGCAGGAGACAATGTCAGAAGCCACAGAAGGATACAACTCGTAATCCTCTTTCAATGGGGTCTGTCAGCAGAAGGCCCTGAGGAGCGTAGATCTTCTCATTCTGTTCCTGAATGAACTTAGCGATTTTCTTTAGAACCTGGTAATGAAACAGCACAGGAGTCTCGATTATTTCCTTTCCAGCGATATCACAGCTATGGCAACATGAGAACTAACATGCAACTGTCTGATGGCTCCACAGTGCAGGCACTTCCCACAGGATTCAGGGTGACGCCCATGGGCCCAAACTGACCAGTACCAACATGTCTGAGGTACATCCGTAAAGAATCTGTACCACAGTGCTGCAAGTCACAGGAAACCCACCAAGAACCAAGTACTTGCCTGCAGGCTGAAGGGGAAACAAACACATACCTTTTCATAGTGTGTCTCCATGCACAGGAAGATGGTGTAGGCAGTCAGGCAGGCGAGACAACCCTCAAGGTAAGATTGGCCCCCAAGTTTTTCAGCTTCTGCATAGAGATTGTTCAGTGTCCGGACTGTCTCCTCAAACTGCTGCCTGTCAATCTGCAAGAAAAGCAAGTGGGGCTGTCAGCTGCACACTTCAGAACTCACCAATACCCCTGTACATCCACCTCCACTCATGGATCATCTGCACTGTGCTCAGAGCCCCAGCCTGAAACACACAGAGTTACAGACCTGCAGTTCTTTGTTAGACACCTGTCCTGTGCTCAGGCTGACTCTGAATTCAAACACAATGTGGACACAAACCCATTCAGAGCAACACACCTAAGCAAATGTGCAATTCAACTGTGAAAAAAACGGAATTCATGCACAGGGATGCACTGGGTTAAAATGAGCAGGTAGAGAGTGGATGGACACTCCATACCCACAGTGCCTTGGTGCTGCTGCAGTGCAGACCAAACACACCCTCAACAAAACACAACAAAGGAACACGGAAGAGAAAAAAGTGGAATGAGAGAAAGAAAATGGGGTAGGAAGGCGTGTTTGTTTGACTGTCAGCTGAAGATACCACAACTGACAGCACCGAGCAAAACGAAAGTACTTGAGACAGCATTTGTGAGGCCTCTAAGCGGGTTCGGCAGGACGGGCAGGATTCCAAGGGAGAGGACAATGTCAACACCTGAGACTCCACCTGAGAGCACGGAGCCGGCTCTGTTCTCACAGACACAACGAGTACATTCTGCTCTACTGCTGCAAACCAGCCGCCTTCCCCAGGACTGACCACAGTCCGGGACGGGGACACGAGGGAGGAACCACGTCCGCTCCTGCACCTGAACGGCCTCGGTTAGAGATTCGTGCAGGAGATGCTATCCCGCCCTCGGGGAACCCGCAGAACTGGCTCCAACCCGGGCAGGGCACCTGCGAACGCCACCTGGGCGCAGGCCCGTAAGGCCCGGGCCAGGCCCTGCCTGGCGTGCAGGCTCCGTGCGCCGCTCTCGCCGCGAGCCCCGGGCCGGCCCCGGCCCGCCCCGCCTCACCCTGTTCTCCAGCTCGGCCGGGAACTTGCTCTGGAACTGGCAGCGCGTCCCGCCGCTGTAGTCGCGCTGGATGAACACCTTGCCCGACACCGGCGCCTGCTGCGGCCTCATCGCGCCGCCGCCCCTGGCCCGTCCAGTCCCTGCGCTCCGCCGGGCACCCCGCGCGCTCCGCGCACTTACGGCTGTCGCAAAACCGCCGAGGCGACTCCGGGCTGGGGAAGGGCGGAAGTGCCGCCAGGCGCCACGAGGCGCGGCACTGCGCAGGCGCAGTCCCAGGGGGCCGCTGAACGGCAGGAGTTACGCATGCGCAAAAGCAGCCGTGTCCCATTGGGTGTAGGGCTGCTCCCCTTCCATCGCAGGCGTGGTCAGCCCACGTGACCCCCCCCCCCCGCCCCGCACTTGGTACCGCCCGGGCCCCGGGCGCGGCCCCGCCGGGAGCCGGGTCTGGCGCTGGCCCCGGCGCTCCCAACGCGGGGATCAATTTCGTGGTGTTTGCTTGGGAATTGGAGCCGGTGGGAACAGACCGACAGCTGCTCCCGCAGCTTTATCCCAGCTGGTTGTGCCGACGCACACGGGATCCGTTGGTGTCCCATTAACCTTTGCCCGGGAGCTCCAAGCTGCCAAGCGTCAGCAAGGGCACAGGTCACTCCGGTTAAGGAAAACCTGGAAACTGCAGTCCGGGCAAGCAGCAGAGAGCTCAGGGGCAGTCTCACACCAGAACAATGTGTCCTGGGGCCGCAGTGCGGGATGGCAGAGATGTGGCCCTGCTGCTGTCCCTGTGTGCCCCGCTGCGCCCCGCGGCCGCCGTGCTGGTCCGTGGCGGCTGAGCAGTCTCTGCTGCGGTGCCAGTCAGAGGCCTGGTTATTTAAACGATTGATAAAACCCATCACTTGGT
Organism: Corvus hawaiiensis; assembly: GCF_020740725.1. Classification (NCBI taxonomy): domain Eukaryota; kingdom Metazoa; phylum Chordata; class Aves; order Passeriformes; family Corvidae; genus Corvus; species Corvus hawaiiensis. The sequence continues at coordinate 3,390,495 of NC_063239.1, read as the reverse complement.
GAACAAAAAGCAAAGGGATGAAAGCATTTGGGACTTCAGTTTCATTATTTGCTGCTGCTGCTCCTCAATCAGCTGGAGCTTCCGCTCAGGAGATGATAAACATGAAAAAACTTCCCACGCATCCCAAGGGGGAATGAACTCCAGTACAGATCTGCTGGCTTGGGTCATGCTCAATCTCTGCTGGGTCAGTGTCCAAGCAATGATGCAGGGCTGGATGTGCGTCCTGTGAACCTGGGCTCCGGGGCTGCAGTGGCATTGGCGGCATCCCCCGGGCCCTGGTGAGGCTTATGAAGGAGGGTGTGCTGCCGGGCTACGGCTGTGGGACCCACGGGGAAGGGAGGGAGCTCCTGGGCGGGAGTCCCAGGCTGCTTGGACATTGCCCTGCCACATCTGGACACAGACCCCTGCCCCTGTGGTAGTTTGGTTTCAGGGCAGACTTCCTACCGACAGACTTCTCCGTGTAGTAACTGGAAAATGCAAATGTATGGTGCCCTTCCTCCAGGGAATCCCTCAGTGGGGCTGCAGCACTGACGCCCCTGAGGAAGCTGCAGCTCCACAGGGAATCATCCTCCTACTAAAGACACCCAGGGTATCTTTTAAGTGGAAATGACTGTTTTTTCACAATTAGGTGAAGCAGAAATAATCAAACAGGGCCACAGCCATAGTTACCTTGTATCTGATTGCAAGGGTTCAGTCCTGCAGGGATTACTTCATCGAACTCTTCTGCTAGTAGTTCCTTTTCTTCTGCTCAAGTGCTGATAATGTTTGCACCTCCTACCACAGGGGATATAAAAATCTGTTTTCAAGAGGAGCCGCTCTTGCACCCTGAGTCGGTCTGTGGACTTTGTGGGCAAACAAATCCCAGGAGTGGCTGCTAGACTGAACAGGGAATATGCAGAGGTGACAGACTGTGTGTGGAGAGGAAGCAGCATACCACCAGTTTAAAGACACAAAGACACCTTTTCCCATTTGCTTTTAGTCTTTCTATTCTTAAAGTGGAAACTGCATTTACTTGTCTGGAAGGCTCAGCAGGTATTGGGAGGGGACTGTGTTGTCTTCCCACTTGTTCCTATGTTGGGCACAGCTTGAGGGAACCAGCGGACCCTGCCTGAGAGTTCCTGAGACTTCCTGTGAACCCTCTGCATTTGCAATTTCCACTTCATTCCCATCATACCAGAGTCTGGTGCAGTGTTGTCCTTGCTATGCAAGAGGATTTTTGATGGCCAAGAGGAATTCAGTGACAGTGGAGCAGCAAGAAACATTAACCCTTAATTCTCAGCTGGGGGGGCCACCAAGCAGTGAGAGACCCTGGTTGGAGTGGCAGGACTCCCTGCTGCCAGCGAGGGGTCTGCAGCTTCCCCCTTGGCTATCCAGGTGTGAGGACAGGAACAACCCAGGCTGTCTGATCCCTGGCTCAGGGACAGAGGCTAAGTGCTGGGCTGCCCCAGGAACCTGGATATTTGGCAGCGGAATCTTGCCTCACCCTCCTGCTCCCCATCCCTCCCACAGGAGCAGCCTGAATTAATTAACCCTCTAGCACTCCATAATGAAGGCTAATAAACACCTAATGGATAACACAGGGCTGGGGCTGCTCCCAGCTCTTCCCTCCTGCACCCCTGAGCTGAGACCCCCAGGCCAGTCCCTGCACGCACACCTTGATGCCATCAGGTATTGTTCCTTCTTTGGAGACCTGGGACATGAGTGTATCAAAGCAAGGCGGGCTCATTCTTCCTGTGGACACCGCGGTTGGTGTCGTGACCTGCGTGTGCCAGGCGTCCACAGTCTGTCATTGCTGGGCACGTTTATGAGCCCCAGTGCGAAGGAAACGCGCTCAGAAATATTCTGCTTAAAATACTCTGCCAGATGCATTGTGTCTTCCTAACCTTTAACTGGTTCCAATGTGCAAACAGTTAAGATCATAATGTTAACATTTTCTCAGATATTTTATGTGCATTTAAAATATTTTCGAAGAATCAGCTTTCGAATACAAGGTTTTATCTGATTAGAATTTTACTGGAGTTTATAAAAACATAAAAATATATTTTCAGGATGTCTGAGATGCTGCTGACCTTTGTTGTAAACTTTAAAGCCCTTGCAGTGGAATATTATCATTATTACATGGAAGATGTCTCTGGAATTTGTGTGATTAGGTAAATGTGCTAATTTCACAGTCCCATATTGAATCACCTCTGCAATCGCTTAACACAGGAAAAGTTAATAAGAAATACGTTCATCTCTGCACCAAACCCTTCTTTTGCTTTCTGTTGGGGTCAAAGGTTTGGCTTCTGCAGACATAAATGGATTTGAAACATACACTAAAAATACAACTTAAATGCTTGGGGCAACTCTTCAATGGACTCAGTTGCTTTGCTTATCTCTCAGCAAGTGTAAGAACAGATCTCTCTTCCCCTGCATGGCAACTGCAGCACCTTCCAGCCAGCTTCCAGAGGGGTTAAGTGAGAATGCATTTCTTCCCTGTCTTAACTGGAAACCTGAATCAAGAAAGGAGATAAGTAGAATTTAATAGATGTTCTTTTTAAGACATCTACTGTTGTGCTTTTGGAACAGAAGGGATGGCAAACACTATAATCCCTGGCAATCTTCAGGTTTGCCATGTGAACAGGAAGGCCAAGCATGGAAATGGTGATCCTGTCCATTTATGAAAGATCCATGTATTGTGTTGCAGTACTTTATGATTCCATGCCTAAGTTGTTCATAATTTTAACAGGTTTATTCTGATTCAAACCAGTGAATTAGCATAAGCCTGTTAAAGTTATACAGCGAGTGTCCCTGAAATCATAAAGCAAGGTAGTAAATTACTGTGTTCAAGAGAGAACGAGGCTCTGTCTCCAGGCTGCACACCCTCAGCTGACCTGGAGTGGCTCAGGCACTTCCCACAAAAGCAGGGTGCTATCATGGGCTGTGTCTTTGGGAGCTCACCTTTGGGATCCTGTCCTTCAGGAGGGGCATTTGGGGTGCTTGTGCTCCTGCCCTTCAGGAGGGGCTGCACAGTCCCACTCTGCTCCTGCCAAGATCCACGGGCAAATCCAAGGTGTTGAACAGTCACGGACTCCTCGCTGTTCATGGGCACAGAGTTTTCCAGCCTGACCAAGCACAGACATTTGTGGCTCATGGAGGAGACAAGCATACTTCAAAACAAGGAGTCTTTCAGGCCATTTAATGCAGTATAGATGCAAGAGGATAAATCAAATTTACAGGCATGGCTCAGATTGGGAGATATATTTGCAAAGCCAATTTGTTTCATTTTATGGGCTTGAAAAATTCTAAGTCAGAGGTCCCTGTATGGTTTGAATTAGGTTGGGATAGGGGTATTCTGGAAAGCCAGATCTGGAGAAGTTTTCATTCAGGGCATTTGTAATTGAGTAGAGGCCATCCAGCATTTCTGTAATGCTCTCAAATAAAATATTCCATGTCTGCCCAGAATATAAGCTTCCACATGACAAAGAAAATTATAAATACCTGAAAATGGAGACATCTATCTTGTATTAAATATTCAGGAACAAGATTTCATATGTCTATCAACAGAGAAAGTGAGAATTTCAAAGGGTGCTGCTTTCAAATGAAAAAAAATTTAAAAAGCAGAAGGAAGCTCTAAATAGCACTAAAAAATGAAATGTTTTTTTCTCTACCAGTTTGTGCTATCAACAGGGTTATCAGTTTTGTTGTCTGAACAGGAGCATGACTGCAGGGCTTGGAACTGGCAGGTCTGTGTCCTGGTAGCTCCGGTGACCCCACTGGGATGTTCCCAGCACCCTGCCGTGCCCACACTCCGGCTTGTGCTGACCGGATGTGCCAATCGGGCAACCAGCAGCTTCCTCCTGGCCTGACAGGAATCCTGACACCCTTTCTCCAACACAAGGAGCCACTGAGACTCCCAAGCCTGTGGGCTCTGCAATGCATTTTGTGCCCTGCAAGCCAAAATCAGCATGAAGACCTTGGCAGCACTGAGTTAGTTAACGGCTGGACTCAGTGATCCTAGAGGTCTTTTCCAACCTTAGTGATTGTGTGATTCTAAGACAATTTCGGCAGAGGGATAAGCCCCTGGCTCCCACTGCTGAGCTCAGCTGCCAGAAAAGTTCCCCGGGAAGCAGAACAATCTTTGTTTGGTCATTAAAGCAGAAAAAGAGAGAGGGAATCTTAGGAAATGCTTGAAACGATTAGGTGATCTTAACTCTAAGGAGCTAAACAAATGCAAAGCAATTCCCCCCTCAGCCCCTCGTGCTGCTGTAGAATGTAATCTCATTTCTAAACACACAATTACAGAAAATAAAAAGAAAAGAAAAGAATAATTAATTTCTGCTTCCTCATGCAAATCCTCTGACCAATCATTTAGGGATCAGGGGCAATTCAGCTTCTTGTGCAAATTCCATACTGAAGGCCTGAAAAAAACAAGTGAATGGATTTACTTTTCTAAGAACCAGAATTAACAAAGGTTCCATTTTCCATGGTTATGTGCCTGGCCAGACAGCCCTTGCTGACAAGCTCTCAAAAAACATGTGTTGGCCTGTTGAAAAGGCCCCAGTGTTGACTGACAGACAATTGAAGTGACAAATTGTTTCATTGTACTTGGCAGGGAGAGCGCTGTATTAGATAATTATGGCGAGGAGGGAAGCGACAGGTCACAGGTCAGAAGACACGTCTGACCCTATTTTCTGAAAGCCCTGAAAGGAGCCCATGCCCGGGAGAGCAGCGTGATGCTGCTAGCAGCTTCTCCTTCCACTGTGGTGATTAAGAGCTAACGAGGATGGAGTGGGGATGAGCTCGCCCCAGTCCTGGCTCCCTGGAAGCGGGTGTGTGGCTCCCCAGCAGCACCCACCACCCCCCAGCGGGGCCCGGAGCATCGTCAGCTGCCTTCAGCAGCACGTTGGGACACTACCACCTTTCGAGCAGCACCAGACCCCTCTGAGCACATCGTCAGGTCCATGTTCTGAACCGGCAGGAAAAAGCACCGTGTCCGGCCCTGAGTCCTGTCCCAGGCACTTGGGCACAGACACCTTCCTTTGCCAGCCTGCAAACACCAGCAGGACCAACCCCTCCCTGCTGGGGCCTGTTTTTTTGCTGGCTACAACAGAGTACAACTAATAGTTATTGAAGCTTCTCTCCTGCCATAGAAATAAAATATGGCATGGAATCACAGCACAGCTACTCCATTGAGAGCAATGCTACACTGAGTAATACCAATAATTCAAAACAGATGAGCCAAAGGCTCAAGCACTATGGGCTCAGTATCCCAGTCTGCCCTGACCCCTGGAATTTGCTGAAAGTTACCTTGAGACTCGCCAGAACTCTTTTGTAACTTCTGTGAGGGTTATTTATTGCAAAGTCATAAATATTTGCTATGGATTTTCTCCATCAATCTACAAAATGAATTGGGTTAGAAAAAAATGTATGTACTTGGATTTTGGGCATGTGTTTCCCAGGCAGGGGAGAAGGGGTTAGATCTCCATTGTGCAGAAGACAGGCTGCTGCAGAGCTTTGGGCTCTGCTGCCTGTGCTAATTAATTCCCTTCCACAAACAGTTTAAAATGCACAGTACAGTTGAGAAAGGGGGAAGGGAGGGAAGAGATTCTTCTTTAAATCTGTTTTAAAATCTTTCATAAAATTATTTATGGTGTAAGGAAAATTCTGTTTCCCTCTCCTCCCTCACAGATGCCCTGCCAGTCCCTTAAAACCCTGAAATTCAGAGGCAACATGTTGTGCCCCAGGGAATCAGCCTTAAGTTAGCATCTCGCAGTCTACCTCAGAAGCCAGCGCTGGCACCACCTGGATGTGGGGATGGAAGTAGAGTGCCCAGGCTCCTCTCTTTCCATCCCAAGGCAAAGCTGCCTTGGGGCAAAGCCACCCCATTTCCCCACTGTTGAAAAGAGGAGGGAGAGCAGGACTGGCCTTGCCTTGCAGGCATTTCTCTTAAGTTTTTATTCAGGTAAATGCTTAAGCAAGACCTTAACTTTGAGGAGACTACAGTAGGATTTGAGCACAGGTAGATGCTGTACCTGGTGGCGAGGGGGTGACAATGAGAACTGGGGCAAGTTGTTCCCCCAATGGGTGGTCAGGCACTGAACAGGCTCCCCAGAGCAGTGGTCACGGCCCCAAGCCTCCCAGAGCTAAAGAAGTGTTTGGACAATGATGTCAGGCACAGGGTGTGATTCTCAAGCACATGGGCAGGACCAGGAGCTAGACTTCGATGATCTTCGTGGGTCCCTTCTAATTAAGCCTCCAGGATCCTGTACCTTTGCAACCACTGCCAAGTGACTGCATGAAACCTGGCAGCCTGTGTGTCCCGATGGCAATTCACACTTAGACAGTGAGTCCTGCACTCCCATGACTGGTTGTCCTGCCACCAAAAGCTCCTGAAAAGGTTTGCATGAATGAGCTGATCTAGCTTTGTTTCTGCTCCCATGGTTTGTCCTTTACCCTTTGGCCTTTGCCCAGCTCTGTGGCCGCAAGAGCGAGGGTCTGGCCACAGATGACTGCACAGCTGGCCAGATACTTACTGTGCATGGCACAATGAGCCATGGTGGGGGCCTGTAGCTCCTGCTGCTCCTCAGCCCCAGCCACTGGTATGCTTGGTAAAACACCAAACCCAGCATTTTTCTCCTGCTGCAAGGAAGGCTCCAGTGCAGTCCGGCGTGTGGGCTGTGTGCAATGCTTCCTGGTGCCAGAGAAAAGGGATGCTGTTTCCTGTGTACTTGGAGCTGCACCCTGTTTCCATCCTGCTTTTCTTCCACTGTACCAGCGCAGCAAACCCAAGCCCTGCCAGCCCTGGCTTTCCCTCCTTGGTGAGAGCCCTTGGTGCCAGGGGGACCCAGCCTGCAGCCAGCCAGGGCTCTGGCCAGCTCTGAGGAGTGGCGTGTGGCTCATGCCAGCCAGCTGGCCCCCTGGAAGCCAGATGACAGGTTGGCAAAGGCTCCCAATTTCCTTCTCTTGTCTCATGAGTATCCCAGGAAGGAACAGCTGCCTCTCTTGTTCATTGCGTACCCACCTGGGACTCTGCCCTGTGCCGGTGATTGGTCTGGCCAGGTTCAAAAGCAATGTGGCCAAGAGCACTAAGGGATTTGAATACGTGCTAGCAAGAATACCTTTCACTGCATGTAGGTAAGGTCAGATCAGGTGACCCTCATGCTGAGGATCTACATGGGCCTTTTTGTGTAGCTGTGTGTCCAACAGCATCTAGATGACACCCAGGCAGCTGTGGGTACATGTATCTGTCTGCTTGGGCACCACATGCACACCTGCCTGCGGCTGGCCACCGCCACTGACCACGGGCTCTGGGCTGGGTACCAGAGTAGTAGGAAAAGTTGAGAGAGGGAGCATGACAGGAGGAGCTATTTGTGCAATCAATGATTTACCAGATGTGTACACTGTACTAAAGACTTGTAAACATACTTTAATGGCCAGCTGTAAATCCAGGCAGTAGCAGTGCCAGCTTCATCTCCATCAGATGTGTCTTAAGAACAGCAGAGGAAGGGCTCTGAATCACTTTGTTATAGGCTCTGTCAGCTCTGCAATTATGCATGTAAATCAAAGAACCAATGTCCTCAGGTCAAAATTATTTGAGTGTCAGGAAAGGTTTTATGACCAGCAGCTTCTCCTTTGCTGGGTTCCCTGCAGTTCCTTGTCTTCCACAGATGGCATCTCCAGAACGTTGGGTTTCCATCCCAGTGCCCCAAGTGCGTGGCTGTGTTTTCACTGACTATGCTGGAAGTCTCTTTTGTTAATCACTGAAGCACAGCGTCATTAGTGAGAAGTGCAGAGTGTACACAAAGAGGAACTTGCCAAATTACTAATAAGCAGAAACTCCATCCATCTTAATGAAACAGGGTTAAGAAAATAGCAACCTAGAATATACACAATGGAGCCTTTCCAATCTGCTTATTTACTCCTGTTAGAAAGTAGTTCTGAACTCCATCTCTGGTCCTGCTTGGAGATTATCACATGGTTTCCAAACCACAGGCATCTTATGTTCTTGCAAATCATTTAGCATAAGAAGAATAAATAAATAAGTGGACAGATGGCTCAAAAATTTTTAGAGGGGAGAGGGCAGATAGGATTTCCACAAAGCAAGAAGCATGAGGAGATGTTTCTTCATGGTGGGCTAGTCTCCTGCTCCCTTCCTTTGGGGTCCTCACAAAAGCAGCCGAGGGTCCCCATGTCCTCAGGCAGCATGGGGTCACTCTTGGGCCAAGACTCCTATCACACCAGCCCAGCAGTGTGATTTTATAGCTCCCCAGTGACTTGCAGCATTTCCCCAGGTTAGTCTGGCAACCCTGTAGGGGTTTGCACCCACACCAATGCGCCTGCACACCTGTGCTCCCCAGCCACATTTTTCTTCTGTTGGGTAAGGAATGACTTGCAGTGCCTTTCATGCATGCAGCTTGGCTGCTGCTGTTTTATTGAATGCCAGCACTTGCTGTGTGTTATTCAGGCAAACTTTATATACACCACAGACCCTCTCAGCAGCCTGCACCTGGCCCAGGGCAAAGCTGAGCCTTGTGAAGAAGAATATGCTGTAATGCAGCAAATTATTACAGGATAAATATTTATAAGCCCCTGTAAACATTTGCCATCGGTTCTCTCCTGGGACTAGGGGCAGACGGTCAAGAGTTTCAGCAGTGCTGAAGGCATTAGCTCTCGTAGTCCTTTATATGTTAGCTAGTAAACCCGTCGTTGATCGCGTATAGTTATAGCATTTATTGGTGCTAATTTCACACAAACAGAAGACATTGCCTGGAATTGTTGCATGCCTTGATCCTGGCCCTGCTGCCGGCCAGCTTTTGGTGAAGGTGTCTCCTGCAGCCCTGGGGCACTGGGCACCTGGCTGAGGCATCAGAGCGGGTCCCCACAGCTGCAGAACCTCCCTGTGCAGATTCCCTTATCATGGGATGAGGGAGTGTTCCTGGCTGCATCAGTGTTATTGGAGTCTTGGAGCAATCTGCTGAGAAAAGCAGAAAACAAACATGGCAAAAACAACATCCTCCCTGGGGACTGGTCCTGGCAGGGGCTATCAGCACTCAGTGGGCTGAGGGGGGTCTAATCTAAAGGAAATATTCCCTGGGGGTGTCCAGGAGCTGTCCTGCTGCAGGGGTGGCATGGTGGGCTCTCCATGTAGGGACATGGCAGATGGGCTGCCTCTGCTGGTGCGTCCCATCTGCCCCCCAAAGAGGGGGCATGGGCACCAAGGGACAGTGTGAGCCCTGGGACAGGGACTGCAGGGACCCGTGGCCAGCTTGTCTCATCTCCCCCATCACTGCTGCCTCTGCTGGGGCTGAGACGGGGCTAATGCAGTGGTGGGAAACTGGAGAAGAAATGCCAGGGCAGGCAAGGCCGTGACTCCTCCATGCCCTCAAGTGCAGGAGTAAAACAATGAGCCCTGGGCAATAGGGCTTGTTGCATGGGAGTATTTGGGGGCTCCACTTTGCTGCTCATGCACGAAAGCCAGTCATTTGGCAAAAATCAGCTCAGTTAGCAGGCTTTGTTCATAAAGAGCCAGGGCCTGAATGGAGTCAGGGCTAATATATTCTATTATCCCATGCCTGCCTGTTTCCCCAGGGCAGCATGCAGGGAAAGGCGCATTCCAGCACCAGGTGGCCAGGGCAGAGTGTGCCCAGTGTGGGCAGGGAGGACGGGACAGGCGGGAGAACACCACTGCCAGCAGCACGGGGACATGTCACCTGCCACCTGCCCTGTCACCACTGAGCACCCACCACAGGTGAACACGGAGCAGAGTGGGATGCCGAGCTGCAGATGAGGGCAGAGCGCCTGGTCCTGCAGGCTGCCGGGATGAACAATGGAGCCAGGAATAGGCACGGTTAATTGGACTGGGCTTTTCACAGGGCAGGAGAGGTCTCAGGACAGCCAGAATGATGTGTGATGCAAAGCTTCTCATTATTCAATAAGAAAATGTTAGCCCCTGTGGGAAAGGCAGCAATAAATGGCTATGACATTAGAGACAAGGCAGATATTTAAGAAGCAGTGGGCTACATAATTATGAAGGGAAATGGCTGCGCAGGCTTCGCGCAGAAAAGTTCATGCCCAGTCTGGAAGAGGTTTGTTGGAAGAGCAGCCCTTCTTGGGCAGCTGCTTTCTAAGAGGTCTTATATTGTGTATTAAACAATTTAGTGGCCTAGACCAGTTGTTGGCGTTTTCATTTGGTTTGGGTTCTTTCCTCCTTCTCCCTAGTTTCTTATATTTTTTAAACGAAAAATGGTTTGCCAGCAATTGTATTTGCTGGTCAATTGTATTTCAGTTTGCAATTTACTCTTGGATTCCCATTCAGGCGCTGTTGTCATGAATGTGGATATCTGCCACAGAGGAGAGAAGGGAGCCAGAAAAGACCTTCCCTGAGCCAAGCTGAGGAACTGTCCAGGCCATGCATGTGGTCAGATTTAGCAGCCAAGGCATGCTGAACTGTAGCTTTTCTGTTTGGATCAAGAGGCTTGAACTGTGGCAGGCTCAGCAGCTACTGTTCAGTGTGTCAGGACTGCAGCAAACCCCACTAATCAGTGTGGGATGCTCCAGGGCACATATCCCTGGAGTGACCATGACAGGACATTTACCTGCTGCCATGTGGTATTTGCTGACCTGCAGATAACCGGAACCCTGACTGTAGTTTTATTGTGGTGTTACTGCTGTTGCCTTTGGAGAGCTCTCCAACTTTTGAACAAGAGTTTCCCAAGTCCCCACCTTGCCTGCCTACCTATGATATTCCTATCACATGCCTAAGCCTGGAACAGAAGGATCGTAGCACTGCCAAAGTCAAACACACCCATTTGCTGCTCTGCAAATAGAGAGGCTCTGAGACTTTCCTATGATCTTGCCATGGAAAATGGAGAGGCACTGGCACAGTTTAGTTCCCAACCAGAGACTTGTACCCATGGATGTAACACCTGGGTGCAAATAAAGATGCTTGAGTAAATCTTGATTGAGCAGATCAGTGCCCTGTTCCACATTACACCTATTTCCTGGGACACAGCACTATCTTCTAAATTCTCAAAAGGAGATGTTGCAGTGTTTCTTAACTGGTTTTGGTAAAAGCAAATTCTATACTGTCAGAATTTTTCAAGGAATGAGAAGTCCATTTTGCAGCTGTTTCTTGGTGGAAACAGTGATCAGTGCTTTGCCACCATTTCCTGAGCCCAAGTAGCAGGAGAGGGCCTGCTCCATCCAGCTGCCTCTTTCATTCTGCGGGTCCCTTGTTTACTGCTAAATTCTTCACTTCATTAGTGGTGCTAACTGGCTGCTCTCGTCTGCTGGCCCTCAGGTGAAAGTAGCTCTTTCAGGCTTCCAACTGCAGAGCTTCTTCCATTTACCTCTCAATGAGGTGTAGTTCCTGTTTTAAATAGTACAAGTTGTTAGAGCCAAAGGCAGCAGCAGGAAGGGGAGCTTTGGAGGATTGCAGAGGAGGGAGCTCAGGAGAGCTCCCTGGGACAGGGACCTGTGGGCACACAGGGGGCAGAGCTGCTCGATGGCCAGAGCTTGCACACAAGGACGGAGCCAGCTTCTCCTGCCTGGCTTGCACCAAGGGGCACCGTGCTCTGCCCCGCAGCGGCCGCGGGAGCGCAGGCCTGTGCTGACACACCTGGTTAGCCTCACAGCCCGTCCTCCACGTACCCAGCTCCTGCCTTTGGAGGGCAGCGAGCCTTTGCAAGCCCTGAGAAGCACAGCAAGGTAAGGGTGACGAGGGGCTGGTGCTGCTGTGGAGGAACAGGGAATGCAGCTCCTGCTCCTCCGGCACATCTGGAGCCGCGTACCCAGATGCGATACCACTTTACAGAACAGACCCCCTTTCTCTCTCCTGTTTTTTGTTTGGTTTGGTTTTGTTGTTGGTGGTTTTTTTTCTTTTTTTTAAATTTTTCTTTCCAATACCATAGTTCCTGTTAGAATTTGTCTACTGGGAAATGAGTTCTGCACGGTCCAGTCCAGGTTCACAGAAATATCTGCAACCTTGGAACAGCCGCTCAGGAGCGCCGGGACCGCCCAGAGCCGCCCCGGCTTCAGAGACCGGGAATGGCTCCGGGGGGGGGGGGGGGTTCGGGCCGCCCACCGGGGATGCAGCCGAGCGGTGCTACGGGGTGAGCTCATGCGCCCCGGTCTGTCGGTGCTCGGAGCTGCGGCCGGCTGCGCTCCGCCGGGCCGGGCCCCGGGCCCGCAGCCGCTGCAGGTGGCGCCGGGCCGGGCCGGGCTGCGGGGCCGTCGGGGCCGCGCGGGGCGGGGCGGGGCGGGGCGGGATTGGCTCCCGCGGCCGCTGATTGACAGCGGCGGGCGAGCGCGCGGCGGGCGGCGCCGCGCTGATTGGCTGCCGCGGGCTCACAAACCCGCGGCGCGGCCGGCGCGCGGCCAGAGCGGGGCCGGGGCCGGGGCGGCGGGAGGGCGGCGGGAGGGCGGCGTCCGGCGGGGTTCTGCGGGCAGCGAGCGAGGGGCGGCGGTAGGGCCAGCGGAGGGGCCGTCGGCGGGGGTGCGAGGAGAGTCCCCGGGGGCGGCCGCCGGCAGCGGGCGCCCGGCGGGGAGCGGCGTCCGGTGCTGTCGGGGCCACCGTCGGCGGGTCGCGGCGATGGGCAGCGTGGGGGGGCCCGGTCGGGCCGCCCTGCGGGCGCTGGTGTCGGTGGCCGCCGGGCTGCTGGCCTGTGGCGTGGCCAGCGAGTACGACTATGTCAGCTACCAGTCAGACCTGGGCCCTTACCCTGGCGGGCGCTTCTACGCCAAACCCCACCAGTGTGTGGCCATCCCTGCCGACCTGCGGCTTTGCCACAGCGTGGGCTACGACAAGATGGTGCTGCCCAACCTGCTGGACCACGAGACCATGGCCGAGGTGAAGCACCAGGCGAGCAGCTGGGTGCCACTGCTCAACAAGAATTGCCATGTGGGCACTCAGGTCTTCCTCTGCTCCCTCTTTGCCCCCGTCTGCCTGGACCGGCCGGTCTACCCCTGCCGCTGGCTCTGCGAGGCCGTGCGTGACTCCTGTGAGCCTGTCATGCAGTTCTTTGGCTTCTTCTGGCCAGAGATGCTCAAGTGTGACCAGTTTCCCCAGGATGACGTCTGCATTGCTATGACAGCTCCCAATGCCACCGAGGTCTCCAGGCCCAAAGGTAAGGCATGGCTTGTGCAGCAGCCTTGCTCCTGGCACTCCTTTCTGAGCTGACAGGGCAAGTGCTAGCCCAGGAGGGGCCACATGGGACTGAAGGGGCTCTTGTGGCTGGAGGAAGCGCGTCTGAATTCTTCTTTGCAGCAGCCCTCCTCTAGTCTCTGAGCACTCTGTGCTCTCCTGTCCCAAGGAAGGTGGGATCCCCTACCAGCTCCTCATCCCTATCCTGGAGCCTTGGGACAGGCTGTTTGGGACATGGTGGGGTTGTGCCTGTTCTGATCCCTGCACAGACACTGGGGCTGGGCTCCAGCCCTGATGGACCAGGGTGTGACCTTCCATCCTCAGTTACTGCGCTGTCCTGGTTCTGCTCCTGAGCCTGACTCCTGCAGGGCTGCTCTGGGCAGCAGGAGAATGCATGGTCTTCATGACACAGAAAGTGCTGGCTGACTGGAGTCAACAGTGACAGTAGTCCTGGCATGATCCCCCACGTCCAGTGCAGTTCTAGGGCAAGAGGCTGGACAGCTTGGTGGCTGGGCATGCAGTGGAGATCCAACCCTGCCCTCGGGTGGGCTGTGGGCTGGAGAGGGAGGAAGAGTCTGCCCAAAAACGACTAGGGAAAGTGAACGTGGTTCATGTTTGTTTCCATTGCATGCAGCACGTTTCTGTGGTGCCAGACTGGCTTGTTCAAGTTGCAGTGAGTCTGGCTTGTTGCTGGAAACTTGAAAATAAATAAATATCCTGGTGTCACTTCGGCGTTTGCTATTGGAGCACTGTGAGAGGCTAGGAGGAGGGATGTTTGTAGAGGGAGATGGCAGAGGGCTCTAAGAGAGTACAGTGCTTTTTGGCGAGCAGAGCCTCATTGAAAGGAATTGTCACTCCTGATTCCACGGGGGGGGGAAAGTGCCGGCACTCGGGAGGAGCTCGGGGACAGGCGAGGAGTGGGGCTGAGTGGTTTCCGTGGCTTCTGCGCTGTGTCTGGAGGGTCGTCTGCCCTTTGCAGTTACCTGTATAGACAAAGGCTGTGTGTGGTGCTCGACTGGGAGGACTAACCCAGCCGGCAGGGTCTGTGCAATGTCGTCCTGCCCATCCTGAAAGGACTCATACTTCAGGGAGTCCTTCTGATACAGGACAGGAACAGAGTGCATCCTGCAGCAGAGGGGTGACACCCTGAGGTGTCTCTAGGAGCTGTGCAGGGGCATGCGGAGGGCAGTGAAAGCAGTGGCATAGTGGCTGTGGGATTGCAGGCACGGGGGGGACACCCAAGCTCAGTACCCAGAGGCGCTGTACACAGGAGCCCATGTCACATCTCGGCAATGACATCCAGAGGCAGGTGGAATGTGAAGCTTGTGCCAGTGCCGGGGGGCGGGAGACTGAGCTCTGGCTGATCTCATTGCCGGGGCCCCAGCCTCTCCTTACAGTGATGGCAGCACAGCCATACTGGCTTGGCTTGTCCTTACTGATGCGATTGCTGGAGAAACCTTGTTGTTTTCTAGGAATACTCTAAATTAATATGTCCTATGTGAACCTGGACCCTTGGTCAAGACTGCAGCTATGTCCTGTGTTGTAGGTACAAAGGTTGCTTTTATTTCCCCAGGGACTTGCAGCCAAGCGTGCTCCTGGGGCAGCTGGGTCTGAGCTGCCCTTTCCAGGGTCCGAAATAGAGTCTGAGCTGTGTGCAGCTCATTCATTTTACAGACATTAATGAGCCAAGACCTGGGAACAGTTTTCTAAATGAGCAGCATCTGCCAGGTTTTCTGTTGTGTAGTTTAACAACTTTCTCTTAACCTTTTGGACCTGTCTTGAAGGCAGCACAGGGGTGGGACACTACTGCTTTCTTTTGGTGCCTCAAACAGTTTGGAGTGAAAAAAGAAAACTCCAACTTAATTGCAAGCACTGCTGTGATGTGAACCATCACTGCCGGATCTCCTGCTTGCCACAGAGGATCTGCAGATGGCCCATAAGGTACCCGTTACTTTGGCTCTGGTACTGCCACCTCCTGCAGATGCAGAGTTATTCTGGGTGACCTGCAGCTCAGTCCTTGTCCCTGGGCTGGCTGGGTACCTTCTTCCACCTGGGTTCTGCTATGTGTACCCTGCCCATGGTTTGCCCACGTTTTCTGTCAGCACCAACTCCTGGAGCCCCTTTGCTCTTGGGCACAGGGTGTTTCCTGTTGATTCAAAGAGGGTCAGAACTAAGCAGTGTCCCCCCCCTTTTCTCTTGGTACTAATAAGAACAAACCCTTTCAGTATTTTTCCCCATTAACACCTTGAAATTGGAATTTGTTTCTGCCTCTCAAAGAGCTGACCTGCTGAATTCCTTTCTCCTTAAGCACAGGCGGTAAAGCCTGCAGGCCCGCAGGATGCATCAGGGGAGTTGCAGATTAATACAGCATTACACATTCCTTCTCTTGCCCCTGGAGTAAGCTGGCTCTACAGCCAGGCATTGGAAAATGGTCAGCAGGGAACAAGTGAGCTGGAGGCAGGCTGAGGTTGTGCTTGGAGTTGAGCCGTCAGCTGCAGCAGATGGGCCCCAGCCAACCTGCAGTGGGCCCCGAGGATGGGCTGGAGATGTCTGCTGTAGTGCCTCAGGAGGGATGGGAGGGTTTGCAGTTTTCAGGTAGCTGTGGCTCCACAGAACAGCAGTTTCCTTGGGGCACAGAGCTGTGTAGAAGCTGGCTGGCCCCCAGCATTTGTGTTCCTGACTGTAGTGTGATGTGGTGACGCAGAGTGGAGGACAATTTCTCTTCCCCCTGACAGGGGACAGTGCTTCCTGCAGTCCTGTTGTGCTGTGAAAGGGCTGCAGGAGGCAGGACTGAAGGATGGGTTGATTTAGATTGGATATAAGGAAGAAGTTTTTTGCAGTGAGAGTTGTAAAACACTGGCACAGATTGCCTAGAAATGTGGTGGATGCCCTGTCCTTGGAAACATTCATGGTCAGCTTTGGTGAGACTCTGAGCAACCTGATCAAGTTAGGGCAGGGGGATTGTGCATGGGCAAAGCTGCTGCCTGTGGAAGGGGCTACCCAGGGGCTCCCAGGTCCAGCCCACAGGATGGCTGCTGGCTCTGGGCCCTGGCACAGCAAGGCAGGGGTCCCTGCCACCTTGAGTGTGTTACAGCCTGTTCAGGGGCTGCTGGAGCATAGCTAGAACAAAGCCTGTATTTGCACCAGGGAACAATGAGTATTATTTTCCATTTTTGTTTGCTTTTTTTTATTTTTTAATTGGCTGCCTGGAAAGCTCATAGAATGGATGCAGCGGTGGCTTTCGTGTTTGTCTGGCTGGTGCAGGCCTGGTCAGCCTCCTCATGTGCACTCCGGCTGTTGAGGCAGATTGAAGTGCTTGGCACGGCAGGTACCCCCCGCTCGTTCCTGATGCAGAGTGATGAACTGCTGGCTCTGCAACAGATGGAAGGCTGGGCCTGTGTCACCTTCCTATGAGCACCCTCTCTCCCTTGTCATGAGCTCATTAAATGGGCAGCCTGGAAAGAAATATTCTGACTGCTGATTTTAAAAATAAAGTGTTAGGGATGTCATCATATCTCCAGAGGCTGGCTTCTCCCTGTGTCACTCTGAGTTAGATGGTGATAGCGGTAGTTGCATGTTAGGGTTCTGGAAGAAGAGGTTATCCAGATGATGGGCAGCTCTCAGAGGTACAGAGTGAGACTGTGGAGGTGGATGTTGGTGCTGTGAAGGCTGACTTGTGACTTGCACATAGGAGCGAGTGGAAGGCCAATTGCACTGCATGTGTGATTAATAAAGTCATGGTGCATGTCCCCGGGAATTAGCATTTGGCACAGAACAGATTTGGGGGTGGCGAAAGGGGAAGAACAAGCCACAGAAAACAAATGTCTCGCCTGAATCCCCATGGGGCATCTGTGGCTGAGGAGACATGATGCTATGGTCCTGGCTGTGCCTCCCTCGCCAGCCGTGCTGGCTCTGCACCCCTCTTTCTGGGATGCCTCTCTGCCTTTTCAGTCCAGCAGTGCTGTGGGTTTGCTGGCCTGGCTGAGGGCTGGAAGGCCATGAGTGCTCAGTTTACATGCAGGGACTGGCAGATGTTTTGCTGTAGTGTTGTCCCTGAGAATAACTCCCTTGTGTGGGAAGAGCCCTCCGTCTTGCTGGACCAGGAACAAGCAGCATCTCCCAGCTCAATAAATTCATCTGCCAGTAGCTCAAGTCTATGTCTGTGCTGCTGGGTGGTCTCTGCTCCAGCTGCAGATGGGAACCTGGAAACAGATTCTTACTCTCTGGGTGAAGTGAGCTTTCCTCCCAGGACAGATCCCAGTGAAATCCCCTGGGCTGGTGTTTCCCGAGAGACAGATGTTGGCCACTGCCAGCGACTGGCAAGCAGAGATGGCTCTGCTCTGCTGGAGCCATGAGCCTGCCCTGGGCTCAAAACAAAAGAGAGGATGACCAGTCTTGGTGGTGGCGGCACCCGCAAGAGCTGTGCGGGTCCGTCCCCAGCCAGTGCTGCTCTGGGGCAAAGCAGGAGAGAGGGTGGTGAGGGGCTTCCTGAGCACTGCCTGGGCAGTCTGTGGGATGATCTCTAGTACCGAGGGGAACACTGCACTGAACTGGGCTGTCGCAGTCCTGAACCCCCTTGCCTGGCACCAGGGTAGTCCCTTGGCACTTGAGCCATCTCTGGACAGCATCCTCCTGCTGTGCCGGGGTTTGGGCATTGTGTGCCTGCCTTGGCATGACACGGGGAGGGAATGTCAGCAGGCTGTGGGCCATGCCCCTTGGCAAGCGGCTCCCCTCAGCTGAGTGCCTGGCCCTGAAAACTCCTCTCTTTGCCAGTGCTGTCCTTTTGCTCTTAGCAGCTGCCTACCCCTGCCTGTGGCTGGCCTTGGGGTCACTGACGGCGTTGGAGTGGGGCTGGCAGAAGGCTACCTGTGGCCAGTGCTGCCATGTAAGCCAGTGGATGGTTCCTTACACCCAGTAGGGTGTTGTCCCACAGAGCTGGGAGCCTGTGGGAGGGTGCATGGGCACGTGTCCCCCTCGAGGGTGGCAGTCTGACAGCATGGGCAGTCTGGCTCTGTGGTACTACTTGTTCTGGCTTCTCGCCACCTCTCAATTGTCTTAATTTCTTTCCTCTTGCCAGGAACAACTGTGTGTCCACCTTGTGACAACGAGATGAAGTCAGAGGCCATTGTGGAGCACCTCTGTGCCAGTGAGTTTGGTAAGAAGGAGCACTCTAGGCACGCGAAGGCTTTCCAGGTGGGCACGGGGCAGCGTGGCTCCTGTGTGGGCTAGATTGGGACTGCCACGTTTCCCTGCCTGTGGCACTGCTGGTGTGGCCTGCGATCTGTCCCCAAGGCCAGGCACGTGTGCCTCTAGATGTCAGTGTGGGTATGCGGAGGTGGGCATGGGAGGGGTCTGGTCTGGATGGGTCTGGGATGCGTCCAGCTCCCACAGCTGAGCGCACCCAGGGACAGAGATGGCAAGTTCTGGTGGCAGTGCAGGGCATCTCTCCTGCCCCTCCTGGGCACATTGGGCTGGGGATGGGGCAAAAGTTGTAGTGTCGGTTCTTTAGTGATCTTGGGGTGGGGAGAGGTTTTTAACTCAACCCTGGTGTTCCAGCTCTTGTGTGCTTGCAGAAATGATGCATAGCATGGACCAGTATTCTGCTTGCAAGCATGAAGAAGCAAACCAGCCTCCTTCTTCCCCAGATTGCTTAAACTGCTGTGTTTCTTTTGAGCGAAGTGATGCTGCTCTTGTCAAATCTAGGTGTAAAAATCCAAAGCCAATCCTTATCTAGCTAGGGCCAAGCAGCGAGTTAAAAAATGCAAAGCTGCTTGAAAGCTTTGTCCTAAATATGAGTGAGTGAGTCAGACAATCAGAGGTAAACTGAACTTCATTTAAAAAAAAAGATAATCACAAGGAAATATATTAGCTTTCTCAGATCAAACCCAGAATTAACTGGTTTTGACATCCTTGCTGGTGTATGTAACTTTCCCGGAAGATTATTAAAGGCATATTGAACAAGGTGTGCATTCCTGGAGGATTAGCACTTGAATGTGCCCTGTACTGGAGCGTGCTTATGCAAACCCAAACCTGCTCTGCATGCTGGTGTATTACCCTTTCTGCTGGAAATGAATTCTCAACTCTCCTGCAGGTTTGGTATGCCAGAAGTTCTAAGTTCAGCTCAGGCTTTTTCTAACAGGGAAAAGCATCAACAGGAACACCCATGTAATAGTTTCCCAGGAATGTGCATACTTCTGGCTTGGCTGGGGAATGGAAGCAGACATTCAGTGCGTGGCCTGGTTGGGGAGTGGGAAGTGCTGAGCGCTCAGAGTTGGGGTGCTCAGAGCTCTGTTCTGGGTGGGCATGTGATGGGAGCTGAATCAGAGCTGCCCCTTCCCCACTGCACACACAGGGAGGGACTGCAGGGAGTTTCCCAGCTGGTGGGGAGGGAGAAACGGCCTCTGGGATCATTCCTGGTTTGGATAGGAGCTGCCTGCCTGGGCTTGCAGTGATGCAGAGGCATTGCCCCAGTCCAGGGGCTGTAGCCTGGGGACCTCCATCCCAGAGAAGGAGCAAGGGGCACTGGCTGGTGGCAGCAGTGGATCTGGTGCAGGTGGGCCACTGCAATACCTGTCCCCTTGCCAGAGGCGTGCAAGGCGTGAGCCGAGGTGATGTCCTGCTGGTAAGCAAGTGCTGGGAAGGGAAATACAAACTTAACCGCATGGTTGTCATCAACTTCTGCTGCTAAATATCCTCCCGTGCTCTGGGACAGTTATACAACGGGGAGCAGAGGCCAAAGCAGAAGAATTCCCTACCTTGGCAGAGCAGCTCGGGACAGTGACTTGCCCACAGTGTAAGTTGTTATTGGGAAGGAAGGTGGTGACAGTGTCCAAAGGATGGAAATATTTCTTGGCAGATGTGGCCCATCTGTAGCCAGCTGGAGAGCAGGAGCACGGGATAGGATGCAATGCAGGTCCTACCTGTGCCCTGTGAGGGAAGGCAGTGTGGGGGTGAGAAGGACATCTCAGCAGAGGGTATGGCTAGTGGAGAAGGCATTGGCTTCAGGAAGTTTTTGCCAAACCACAGTGCATGGCCCTTGGATCTTTGTTTAGTCTTGGGGGGTTACTGTCATGGGGTGATTTCTCAAGGAAAGCTGTTTATCTGGCGCTATTATAAACTCCCAGACCTTCAGACTGAGGTTTCTCATGCACGTCCACCAAGGTAAACACTGGCAGCTGACAGGTTACAGATCCTCATCAAAGCCAGACATGTACAATAAATGTTTAAACTAACATGTGCTGCATGGGGCAGCTGTTGGTAGGTCTTGCCCTGATTCCTGCTGTGTCGTTACTGCAGGTTTCTCTTGCATGCCAGCAGCTTATTACAGACGAGCTGACGAGCACTCTGCCCACCGTGGATATGTGGCTGTGCCAGTGTTGGAGGTGGCTGTGTAGCAGCCCTGGTGTCCATCTAGAGTACAGTGCAGGAAGAGAGCTGTGGTGAGCTGTGAACACAAACAAGGCAGGAGAGGATCTTGGACAAGATGCTGGGGGTTGGAGGGGTGCTAGGAGACTGCCAGCCTCATGGTCCAACAGAACTCTGGGTTTGCCTTTGCTTGAACAAGGATGCTGGTTTGAGGCAGCTTGGCCACTTCTCTGAGAGTAAGACAACTTTGGGGTGGATGTCAGCAAGGGGTGCCAGAACCCTGGCCTGAGCACAGAGCAGCATGGGGGCTGGATCGGGTATGTAGGGGTAACTGTGGTGTAAATTTTAGTGTAGTGCTGGTGTGCTGGGGCAGCGATGGATGCAAGAGGAAGCATGAGATTGGTCTCCAGTGCCCCTACAGCCGCCTCCCCCAGCTGCCCTGGGCTGCAGCCAGCGCTCGTTTCTTATTCCAGGAGTTCATTCCATGCTCTGTTTCTCTTAGTGATTTTATTTATTGTTTCTGCCCTTTCTCTGGGGTCTGAGGGGATCCTGCTGAACGGGCTCTGTGGCACTGGGGACTGCAGAACAATCAATACATGCTGTTTATTTTTTCTCTGTGACTGACAGGTCCTTGCCTGCAGCCTTCTCCTGTTACAGCCCTAATGTGTCTTCTGGCAGGTTTCTTCCTTCTCAGCGATTTCTAAAGGAAGGAAAAATGAGGCTGAAGGAACAGTGGAGCTTTCCCTTCTCTCACGTTCCCTTTCCTGCACATGAGGTGCTGGAGTGGGGCCCCTGCCCGTGCAGGCAGAACTGCAGAGATGGCGTTCTGGTCCCAGGCTGTCCTGTGCTGAAAAAGGGGGGTGGAGGGGCCGGTGGGGAACAGGAATGGTGCGTGGTAGTGGGTTGTGAACAGAGTACAGGGGCTCCTGCTTTCAGCTGGCGACTACCCCAGTACAGTGCCATCCTTGGAGAAGGTTTGCTGGAACATGTGTGTGTCCCATGAAAGTAAATGGTAAGAAGGTTTGTGGGTGGCATGTTGATCCTGCAGCCCTCTTGAGCCATTGTGGCATGCAGAGTGGCAGGGGCTGGTGCTGCCGCCAGTGCCACAGCTGATGCCGAAGCAGCCTGTGGTTGCAGTGCAGCTGCTGGACTGGAAAGGTGGCACATGCTCCTGCTGAGGATAACTCCCCTGGGGTCAGCTCCTCCCTGGCAGCCACAGCTGAAGATTTAGTCTGTCTGAGCAAGCGTGTCCTGGGATCTCAGAGGCGATTCTGGCCCTTCTCCCACTTGGTGCTGAGACGGATTTGGTGTGGCATGAGGGGAGTGGAAAGGCCAAGGTTCCCAGTGAGGAAGCTGTTTGCTCTGGCAGCTCAGCTGGGTCTTGGAGCCAAGACTCAAAGCATCCCGCTCAAGCCTTTTGCCTGCTGCAGCAGCATTCCCAGGGTTGGGGAGATGCCAGGCAAGCTGCTGCAGCACCATGGTCTCCCCTGCCCAATGCCATGTTCTAGGAAAGCCGTAAGTTGGAAGCTGCCTCCCACTGCGTGGTGGTGAGCTCTCAGAGTGGGATGTGCATCAGAACGAATGTACCCTCAGGCACTGCTTTTCTGGTGTGCATGGGATGTGCCAAAGCTGTGTGTCCGGCCTGCTACCGTGGAACACAGCTTTCATACCTGGGAATCTCACCTGGAATGTGGGTTGGAGCTTAGGGAATATGGCCCAAGTAAAGTGAACAAAGGAAATTTGGGGAGCCAGGTCACAGCAGAGGATTGAAGGCTGAGCAGAGATCATCATGCTTGTGTGGCTGCTCAGCCTGCAACACCAAAGGCAGACGAAGCCTCGTGTCCCTGAGCCAGGCTGTGTTTACCTAGGCAGCACCACAGGCTCTTGCTGGTGACAAGGACATTGCTGCTGGGAGGAACAGAGCCTGACACAAACTATTTGCACTCTGGTCAGCCTCCTCCTTCATCCCCCTTGGTGTTGTCCCATCTTGGCTCTGTGTGCTGCTCTGCACGAGCAAGGTTTGGATGAGGTTTTGGTTTACATCTGGATTTATGGGTCCCCTGGGCAGCTCCCATGAACCTGCATTGCTGGCTCACAAACTGCTGTGTGCAGGGAAGGGAGGAGCTGCGAGCTCCCACAGCGCAGGATTACCAGGCCTTCTTTGTCTTCCATGGTGTATGATACTTGGAGTAGATCAGCACCTCCACCAGCTGGCTGATACTTCTCTTCCTCTAGCAACGAGGACAAGGCTTTGCGGTGATCTCAGCAAAGCAGTTTGCAAACAAGCCATTTTGCAAGGCTTTTATTGTGCCATTGTAATGGTGTGTTACCATCCCTCCTGCCCCAGCCACCTGTGTGCTTAGTGCAAGGGCTCTAAGTCAGCATGGATAAAGGAAGTGGGGCTCGCATTGAGGGGCATTGCTGCTACTGCTGCCCAGTTGATGTCATGGAGCTTAGAGCTGCTTGAAAACTACTTACCTCATTTTCCAGATTTGTTGCAGACTGATCTGTTTCAGCATCTTTAGCTCCTTAAAGCTGGAGTCTCTTTAGCTCCTGAATTCGGAAAACAGATGGAATGAAAATTTCACTTAGGTTTCCAGTCCTAGATTACTTTCCTGTACAATAACAGTGTAACATGACAGGGCTCTTGGCAAACCCAAGCGATGTTTTTGGCACAGGGACAGACAAACACCATTGCTCCTGTTGCCAAGGTAGTGGCTGGGAGCTCGAGGGTGATACTGAGTCTCTGCTGCCTGCTTGGGATTGTCACCGTGCTGTCCTGCTGCCATCTGCATCTGGAGCGGTGAGCAGTGCTCCCATCCAGGAAGCAACATGTGTTTGCTGCTACATGTTCCAGCAGAGCAGGACTTCAAGGAATGATGCTGTGGGGACCCATCTCCCTGCCAGAGCCAGAGGTTCTTGTGGACTGCCTGCAACCACCCTGAGACTCTAATGAGAAGGGACAGCAGCCAACAAATCACCTCTCTGAGCACTAGTTATCTGCAGCTCTGAAGTTAAACTCCCAAACGATGAAAATATGTTAGCAATTTTTGGCCATATGTGCTTTTCCCCAAAAACAAGGCAGAGCCAAATGGCACAGAAATGATGTTTTAATGTACAACACATTTTCATCATTTTTCCCATGTA
This sequence comes from Corvus hawaiiensis, assembly GCF_020740725.1. NCBI lineage: Eukaryota > Metazoa > Chordata > Aves > Passeriformes > Corvidae > Corvus > Corvus hawaiiensis. The sequence continues at coordinate 3,366,860 of NC_063239.1, read as the reverse complement.
TGCAAAATTCCTCTTCATGGTCATGGCAAAAAACCTTTTTATTTTGGGGAGTGGGGAGAGGGCGGGGAGGAGGGTATTGCAGTTAGCTCAGGAAAATGCTGAACCCAAAGAGGAGAGTATTTTCCATGGAAGTTGCATCAGACCAACTCCCCTTCTCCCAGGGAACGTGCAGGCACATGACTGCATGCCAAGGTCTCCACAGGTCTGATGCAGAGACATCCAGTGCTTGGAAAGTTGTTTCACAGGCACCTGAGGGCTGTCGTGACTGCAAACAAATGCTTGAGAAGCCAAATTGACCTTTTAAATGATCCTTTCAAGAGTCTCTCCATGCCTCTAGAGCAGGGGAGTCACCTAATTTACTCAGCTAACATTTGTGCTTGGCAGCTGAACAAGTCCCCTCTCAAATGGAAAGTACTGGGTGCTTTGCTGGAGGAAGGGGAACAAAGAGGTCAGTGTTCTACCTTGGTGCTCTCCTGGGCATGGGGCAGCTCCACCTCAGGTGCAAGGGTGTGAGTGTCATAGTGGGCCAAATCATGGCCAGGGCAACGCCATAGAGCAGGAGGATTCAGGGGCAGAAGAGGGAGAAGGGGAATGCAGGAGTGGAGTGGGGCACTGTGTGTCTGCAGTGGGACAGGGCATTGCTGCTGTCCCGGGGCCACGGCACTGCTGCCCCCTCAGCCTCACTCAGCAGAGGCTTTTTGCCGGTGGAGGCTGCTTAGGAGTTTTGTTTTTCCCCTCTCCTGTCTTGTTTTGCAGCTCTTAAGATGACCATAAAGGAAGTGAAGAAGGAGAATGGGGACAAGATGATCATTCCACGGAAGAGGAAGGCACTGAAGCTGGGGCCCATTCGGAAGAAGAACCTGAAGAAGCTGGTGCTGTTCCTAAAAAATGGGGCAGACTGTCCCTGCCATCAGCTGGACAACCTCAGCCACTACTTCCTCATCATGGGCCGCCAGGTGAAGACCCAGTACCTGTTGACAGCCATCTACAAGTGGGACAAGAAGAACAAAGAGTTCAAGAAGTTTATGAAGAAGATGAAATCACCCGACTGCCCAACGTTTCCATCCGTTTTCAAGTGAGGTGCTGGGTGGCGGGAGAGCCGCTGTCTGGACCTGGCAGTCGGGTACAGCGGCTCGGTCTCGCTGCTCTGCAGCAGGGATGCTGGAGCCAACCCTCCTGCTCCTCCATCCTGCTCCTCAGAGCTCCCTCACTGATCTCAGCCCTCCCACATCCCCGCTGCCGGCGTTTGCCTGATCGCCTGAGCATGTGATGCATATGCACCAAACAGTGGCTGAGGTCACACACAATTTATGTCTGCAATGTCTAAAGACCTGTTATTGTACAGATATGTACAACCATTGAAATAGCAGCTAAAATAGCAGGTAAAGAGGGCAGGCAGAGGGGTGTGAGGTGATGTTAAGAGCTTGCATGCTTGCAGAAAGGACCCTCGTGACCATGTCACTCCTGTCTTCATGGCTGCAGGATTGCCCTGAATTCCTGTATGAACCAGAGCTGGCTGATTAGACAGAGATCCCATCCTCATGATCAAAGTTAATAAATGAGTAGTGGAGAACCCGTTACAAACTCTGATAAGAATTCCTAGTAGCTAATTGCCCTCACTGTAAAAAAAACCCCATTATAGTCTTAACCTGCTTAGTTTAAGCCTTAACCCTGTTTCCTTGTGGTGCCTTGATGGGCTGGAGCCCTCCCTAATCAGCATCTCTTGTAATGTCTCACTGGGTGCCTGCCTTGGCATCGCTGCGCCAGCTGAGCCCTTTTTGCCCAGCGCTGTGCTGCACCCAGGTAGCCTTTGAGTCTCCACACTGTGCCCAGTGTGTTGGTGCACTGGGCATGGGGACCAGGGGCAGAGGGGGCTCTCTGCCCCTACCTGTGCCTTTGGCCTTGTGCAGGCCCCTGTCTGCAGCAGCGTTCAGCTGCGATCCCCTATCCTCAGCCTGCCGTGGCAGTTCCCGTGCACAGCTGGCCTGAGCTGCTGCTGCCCAGACCTATCATTCCATTTTAAGCCCGTGCAAAGCTTCAGTTGCTGGCCTGCCCAGGGCTTTGGCTGGGGGGAGCTCATGGCCAGCTCCTCCAGCTTGTGTCACTCCCTCACTTTACCAGTGATGTTTTTATAGCTCCTTTAGGCTGCTGGCAAAGAGTGCAGAAGGCCAAGGACTTGTCCCTACGGAGCGCCGCAGGGAATGTATCGTCTCTGTCTTTCCCTCTTTGCCCTTGCTGTGGGACCCGTCAGTCTGGGGTTTTGTCTGTTTGATCTGTGACAACTTGGCTCTCTATCATTATATGTCTTTTTTTCCCTAATCGAAATGTCATGTTTGTATGATTTCAAATAGTTTATGAAAGACAAATAATATCTCACCCAAATGATTGCATTTATTGACCAAGCTGAAATTCATTATTCTGTTAATTGAACTAGTTCTCTTTTTCATAGACCCATACCACTCTGCATTCATTCTCTTTCCTCCTTCCATTTAGTATTCTCATCCATCACCAATACTGTAAGAGAATGAATATCTGAGGTCTGAGATAATCCTGTTACATCACAGTTACGTGAAATAACAAATCCTCATTTTTGAGGTTTGAACCAAGCCCACTCAAAACTGGTGAATTAATTATTCCTTAGCTTGGGAGTGGTGCTTGCTCCCCACATGGGGACAGAGCCACAGGCTTGGTTGTAGAAGAATTCCATGAACTAGCCAAGTACTCTGAGGAATGATGTTTCACAGCTAACAGAGAGGTGGATTTAGGATGTGAACTTTGTAGAGTCCCCTAGGTTGTCTTAGACCACCATTTGTAGTAGTGTTGTTTCTTTATTGCAAAATTAATCATTGTAGATAATGTGCTTTATTAGTGAAGTAAAGAAATAAATAAACCATGGGCTTTAACATCACAGATTGATGAGGTGAAATGATGGAGAGGGCTGACATATCCAGCTGTGTGGGGAATGGAGTCAGGACATGATGAGCTGAAAGGCTGGTTATCTGTGAGTGCCCACAGTGCCCCTAAAAGCCCCGCTGCGATAGGGCAGGGAGCCTCTGTCCCTGCTGCCTCACCTTTCTGGGTGCAGCACAGCAGAGGATTGGCTCTAGCAGAGAGAACACTGCTGCTAAAATTGCCAAATTAATCCATTAAATGTGATTCCCCTAACCCCCCTTTTTATAAAGAGATGCTGTTTCCTAACCCACACTGGTGCTTTTGGGGCTGCTGCAGCATGACTGGCTGTGGGTGTGCTGGGGGAGCCTGGCCTGGAGGCTGTCCATGGTCCCGGGGCATTGCAACAGGCTGTCCAGGGAAGTGGTGGAGTCACAGTCCCTGGAATGCTTCAAGGAATGATAGATGTGGCACTTTGGTTTAGTTGACGTGGTGGTGTTCAGCCAAAGGTTGGACTCAATGTTCTTGGAGGTCTTTTCCAACCTTATTGATTCCATGATTGCATGCTCACCCGCATGCAGCAGCTGTAGCAGGTTGCAGGGAGAGCAGGTGCCCTTCCTGGGAAGCTCCTGCTGCTTCAGCCAGCCCTGGCTGCAGCTCGCAGGTGGTTTTAATCAAAGTGATTGTCTGCCCACCTGTCAGGTGAGGAACTGCTGAGAGCTGAGAAGGTGCTGCAGCCCCAGCTGTGTCCTGAGTGCAGGGGAAGGTTTAAGAGCTCGGGGCAAGCAACGAGTTCCTCAATGCACTTGGCCTGAGCCATTGGCTGCAGCAGTGTTGTCACTACAAGATCAGGTAAGGTCAGTGCTGTGGAGCTGCTGCTTGGGGTCTCCTTTTCCCAACTCAGAGCTGGTGCGTGGGGCAGTTTGAGAGCTGACCTGGGGCAGTTCAGGACCTGGGCTGAATTTGGCTCTGCTTTATGTGTCCCTGCATTTCACTGCTGGTTCATCTGTGATCATTCAACAAAGTGAGAGCATCAGGTCGGTTTGAAGAGATGCAGGAAGCCAGGCAATGTGTTTGCTGAAAATTTACAAACTCAGGTCCTTTACTGGCTTCTTGTAACTGGCAATTCCTGAAGTATTTTTTGGTCATGTAAAAAGTGAGACTCGCAGTCAAACTGCTGCATGTGGGTGCCTTTGCTGTCTTCAGATTTCCTGTACTGCTCCCCAACAAAAAAAGTCTACTAAAACCTGAAATTGGTTAAGTATAAACTATGGAGGAAGCACCCAAGATCCTGGATTGTGCTTGTGTGGAGTCATGTGGAGCAAAGAGATGTTTACTGAAATGAGAAAGCACAAAAGTCTCCTTAAATCAGGCACCGTGTGTCTGCTAGCGTAGTGTTCCCAGAACAGAGAGAGGGGTGCTTGTGCAGTTCATGGATACACTTTACATTTTATAATGTCAGATGCTGATTGTTACAATGAGTTCCAGTTTAAGTTACAAGCATGTGTATAAATGCTCAGTCTAAGACGTACTTTGTCCTGGGAGAGAACCTGAGTTTTGCCCTGCTGTGGGATGTCTGTGGGACAGGGATGTGCCACCTCTGGGACACTCAGGCTTGCTACAGCCTGGGCTTGTCTGAAGTATGAATCTTAAATCCTAAAATAAAATGTCATCCTTTTGTGACTCAGTTTATCCTCCCAATAATGTTTATCCTCTTTGCTCCAGCATTCCTTCTGTTGAGTTCTGCCTGTCTGGACTCCAGTTTGTAGTTCAGTTACAAACTAAATCGTTAAAACTAAAACAGAAGAGTTTTCTTTCATGCTATACAAAAATTCATCTTCCATCCCTCAGTTAATTTTTTACATTGCTGGCAGTCTGTGTTCTGCTTTGACTGCTGCTGGGAAATGTAAGGCTGGGAAGAACAGTTGAGCAAGTGAGGAGGATTTGTTCTGGACAAGAGAGGATGCCAGCCTGGTGTGTCTGGTGTGGAGCTCTGTGAATGCTGTGCAGGATGAGGGGGTGATGCACTGGAGCTGTGCCAGGCTGAAGCTGGCTTGTCACCGACTCACAGGCAGCGGTTGGTCTGGCAAACCAGTGGTCTGGTCAGCCAAACATCTGCCATCCAGAGCTGGGTCCTGCTTTAATCAGCTGTTCCATAAGCAGGTAACCCAGGTGTGCAGTGAGAATAGCACAAATAACTGAAAAATAACAGAGTAAAAATGGAAATAACAGGCTCCTTCCCTTTGCAGGCAGAGGGAGCTGCACTGACTGCGATCACTGCTCTGTGCAGTGCCAGGGGAAGCAGTGGATGGATCCCTGAGCTCCCTGTGGCTATAGATGGGCCCAGCAGTGAGGGGTTGCTGGGTGAACATGCAAGGTCTCAGCTCAAATGTTCTCTAAAGCCACAGTGAAACTCTTCTTCCCCTGCCCCAACACCAGAAACCTTGCAGAGAAAATGCTCCACTGTGTTTCAGAGGCTGCTCCTCCTTTCTCACTGTAACATGCTGGATGACCCTTAAAAAGGACACACATACACACATAATTAAAGCCACCCTGCACCCCAAGGCCAGAGTTGTGTTTGCAAACCGCTGTTCCCTGGCGCAGAGGCTCTTTTTTCCATCCCAGCCAAGCTCCGCATGCTGCAGTGGCACTGCCAAGGAGAAAGAGTTCCCTCAGACCCAGTGAGGAAAAACGTCTTCCAGTGCCTTTAGCAAGTGCTTTTAAAATCCCTGTTTTGCAAAGGAACAGACATTTTTTTATTACTGTTTCTTCCCCAGTAATCCCATCTGAGCCTCTGAGCGTGCAGCCTGTCGGATAAGCTGCTCCCTTTGGGCAGTCTGTAGGTGTCCAAGCCATGCTTGAATGTCTTCCTTGGAAGGGAAGTGGGGCAAGCTGGCAGCTCCTCTGCTCTGGAGAGCTTCTCACTGCAGCCAGACCCACGTGCAGGGTCCAGGAGCTCTCCGGCACGTGGCTTCTGAAGTAAAGCCCCATCCAGGAGAGCCTTGAGGGTCGACCTGTCAGGGTGGCCGGCTGCACCACGGTGGCCTCAGAGCCTGTGGAAAATGAGGGCTTTGTTTCAAGAACTTCCCATCAGAGGCTGAAATCTCCTTTGGGGCGGCAGTCTGCCACGAGAGTGTTGCCTGCATGGCGGGAGCAGGGTCTGCTGTGCCCCTGCCATTGGCAGAGAGTCTGCCAGTGCCTGCCAGCACCAGGGGAGCCCTGGCTCTCCCTCCTCCTGGCACATCAGAGTGATGAATCTGTCTCCACTTGCCAGTGTGAGGGCATGGGCATGCTGCAGCATAGCGGGCTCCTCTCACAGCCTGCCAAGATCCCAAGAGCCACGAGCAGTCAGCAAACAGTCCCTCTTTTCTGAAGAAGTGTGCTAGGATTCACTGCTGTCTGAAATATTTTTCCTTTAGAGACAACCAGGAGATATTTGCCAAGCCATTCTGTGGAGAGGAGGAGGGAAGCCAGGACATGGCTGGAAGGAGCCATACCTGATACATTCCATACAGCATTCTTTGGGATCCAGCTCTCTGCTCTTGTTCCTGAGGTGCAGGAACAGCTCCATGGGGCTGCTACCAAAGCTGTTCTGCTTTTTCTTTAGCTCAGGCTGGGGCCCATTGTACTATTGGCAGCCTATGCTGTTGGCACTTCACTGCCTCAATCCAACTTTCTCCAAACTCTTGAGTTACTAATGTGACTAATTTATTGGGAGGGATGGTATTGTATATGAATAAATTATGGCCTCGAAAGGATGGTGGAGTGTATCTCTGCTGTTACTTGGCAAGAAATGAGGAAATCAGGGCATTTGCCTTGAGCAGGCTGACGAGCATGTGTGCAGCCTCTCCTGTATGGTGTTCACAACTACATTAAACCCTGAGAAATAACAAACTGCAGTCCCTTGAGACAAATGTGACACCTTTAAATCGGTCATCCTCAAGTGGGGGTGAGCACACCCAGCCCAGACAGCCTCCCCATTTACTGTACAGCAAGAGAAAATACGGATTTGGAGAAGGTTGAGCTATTTGTGGAAGCTCTGAGGTAATTTAACACGTGTGAGGCTAAGTGCCTTCTTGCAGGGCTTGTGGAACAGTGATGGCAGCGTTGGCCTGGCCAAACTGATGGTGCTGGCTGGCATGTTCAAATTTGCATGTTAAATGGTGGTTAATAAAATGTTAATATCAGGCTACATTTTTATTGAAGTCCCACTCCTGGATTAACACTTGCCAAGAGTTGAGGCATGACTATGGATGACACTATGTAAATGATTAAACACTGTCCTGCACAGCTGGATCTGTGCAGCCCCGGCTGCCTGCTCCAGAGTCTTTGCAATTTCTTCACCATTTCATAGTCTTTCATTTGTCCTAAATGTTTATTTAATAATCCTGGAAGATCTTTTAAGCTTCCTGGGTTTAATGTTCGCTAAACACCCTGTCACTTCCACTTTCATAGTTCCAGCCCCTGTCCTCTGTGGGACAGGACGACTCTGCTCACACGGATCTCAAAAGCCAGGGCTGCCCAGGCAGTGTCCGTGGGAGCTGAGGTGGGTGCTTGTCAGCTGCATCATCTCTCCTTCGCATTACCTCAGCCCCTGTGCTTTCTGTGGGCCCTGGCAGTATTAGTTTCACAAATTCATTTTCCTGCACAAAAGCTTTTGGTTACTTTGGGATTAGGGACTGTTTAGAGTTCATTGTTTTCCCGAGCTGCCTTGTTTTGCTGTAATGCTGAGATGCCTGGGCTGCAGGAACCTAATCCCCCTCCTCCTCCAGCAGCCCCGCTCTGTGAAAATCTGTTCTCTGCTTAAGTGCAAATTGTTGATGGGAGATAGCAGCGGGTCTTTCTGCTTCCATTTAACGTGTCAGCAGAGAAAGACATCTGCTTGCAATTATGGGCATGGCCTTGCTGAAGGATTGGCCGGGTAGATTTTATAAGGTAATAGGAAATCTTTATCAATTCATAATTCCTGGTGCCAAAGAAAGGAATATGTTTCATTAAAAATTTTCATCTTTTGTTTTACAAAATCACAGGATAAAACATGAGATTGATATCAAGGGAAGAATCCACGTGCTCTCTGTGAAGAGTGAGTTCTGGGTTTCCCATGCAAAAGACTTTGAGCAGGTGAGGGCCAGTCTGGGGAGTGAGTGGGCTCTGCTGCTGGTCCTTCGCTGCCTTCTGCGTCCTGCTCCCACCCTGCCTGTGTGTGCCCAGGGACCGCAGCTTGGGGGCCTGGGGAAACACTGGGACAGGCTTGTGGTCACAGGAAGGGCTGTCCAGTGGGCTGGAGAAGGCTCCCCGTGCACTCTGCTCCTTCCAGCTGGGTGGGAGCCTCCTGCCTGGAGCATGGAGAGGGAGCTGCTCCCTGCCCCAATCCCTCCATTTGCCCTTGAAGCTGCTCCTGGCAGGACACGCTGTCAGCATGGCTATTCTTGGCCATGCTCAGCCCCGTTTGTCAGCCCACTGAGAGTCTGCTGTAATTTCCTCTGTGATTAAGGGTCTTAGACCATGTTCAATATCATTAAAGAAACAAGAAAATAATAACAATTATGATCTGTGCTCAGGAATGCTCCCAAGAGGAGGTGGAATTGCATTCAGTGCCTTTCAGCTAAGAAAGCTCCTTATGCTTCAGCCTTGGCAGATTCACAGGAACAGCATCCCTGGCTCTGGGAACTTTGTGTGCTCTTTTGTCCATCAGTACCAATTCCTGCTCCCTGCTGTATGCTCCCGTGTTTGGATATGGAGCTTCATCTCTGAGGAGAGGTTGAGAAGTGTGTCAGACTGTAGAGACAGACATTTCCCCATTGAAGGGCAGACAGATGCAGATGCCTGTTGTCCGGAGAGGCCATGAGGTCGGGGTTCTGGCAGCTGGTCTCCTTGCTGATATGGAGATGCTCTCCCTTGTCACAAGTTCACTAAGGTTTGGCATTGTTCTGCCACCACATCTGGTCTGCCTGGGGATAAGAAACACATCCTGGACTCCTGGGCTAATGGCACTGCCTGTACACATGTGTGTGAAGCGTGCACATGCTGCTACCAGCCCCTGACCATTCCCCAGCCCAGGGAAATCCAGAGAAGCAGCATGGGATTCAGACAGACTTGAGAACAAAACAAAGAAATAAGAAGGGTGGAGAAAATTCTGGGCCAATTTCTAAAATGCCATGAATTTCTGGGAGCAGCTTGAATGGCCAAATCTTTGCTAAGGCAAGGAGAAAACATGGCCAGGGATGCAGGCTGAGTCCAAGGCCGTGTCCCATAACAGGACAGCAGCTGTTCTGCTGGGGCTCCCGTTGTCTGCGCAGCCCTGGGCCCAGCTGTGTGTGCCAGGGGCTGCTGGGTACCCAGCCAGAGGATGGATGTGCTTGTTCCTTGCAGAGGAGAAGCAGTCTGGTTTAATTTTAAACTCCCAGATGTTTGTTGTGTTACCGGAATTTCTTTTAACTGAAGCAAATTCAAACTATTCATCTTTAAGTTGTCAGATGTGAGACATGGGGAGGTTTGTTTCTCTACAGCTCCCAGCTAAGCCCTGGCCTGATGGGACGGACTGTGGATGGGCTGTGGCATCCCACTGAGGGCAGACCACCTGCCCTGGTGCATCTGCAGGGTCTCCACATCCAGGCACCCCTGGTGTGGGATGGGTGTCTCATGATGCCTGCAGCCGTCTCCATTTGGGCAGCACATTCTGATGGGTGGGCTGGCTCTTCCCTCTGCAGCCCCTCAGTGCAGAAGAGAGAGACAGACAGCCATGCCCCCACTGCTCCCCTGGCATGCAGCTCCCCAGATACCCACATGGCTGGGGACCAGGTTGCCAGTGTGGACCTGCAGCTTGGAGCTTGGCTTGCAATTGGGTTCTGGATGTATCTGGAGGCGTTCCCAGACTGCAGGGTCTCCCCATTGTCTCTGTCCACCAGCTGCCCTCCAGCAGCACCAGGAGTGGGAGGAGATGCCCTGTGGGATGGCACTGGTGTGTCATTGATGGTTCCCTGTCACCTGCAGCACTGCTCTGGTGGGAATTCACTGGTCTCGGTCATACAGTGGGAAAACGTCCCAAGAGCTCTGGACTTTGCATCGTGTTGCAGTTGTGGGGATGCTGCTGGTCACAGAGGCACGGGAGAATCTTCCAGAGCCCCCCAGGGTGCTCTGGATTCCCTGTACCCTGGGCTGGCAGCCTCCATCTGAGTTCTGCAGGTGATGAACCCAGGGAAGATGCAAGCTGGTGGGCTTGCTAGTTGTCTCCTGTTGATTTGGAGCATTAGACTATGCAGGATTGAGTTTGACTTCTTCCCCTCTCCCCAGTTTTTTAGTAGCTGACAGTTGTTACCAGTGTGAGGTACTAACTTCTTATTTTGAACGCATGAGTTCAGGCTCGTTAATCACTTCCAAATGTCCCCGTCTAAGGGCGATATTGTTTCGGCTTTCAGCCACTAATTTTTTGAAATCTCTGAAATAAGACTCTGCTCTTGAACATGTGCTGGAGAGTTGTTCCTTTCCGCTGTATTTTAAAAATATACATGTGGTTTAATTCAACAAGAGGGCTAGAGGGGACATTTTTCCTCCAGTTTTCTCCCCATCTTTTTCTTTAGAGCTGTATCTGCCAAACCATCCAGCTCTGTGCCAGCAGCAGCCCCTGGATGATCCCAAATGCATCTGGGGGTTAAGAAGTGTGTTTCTGGGCAAGCTCAGTGCCGCTGCTCTGCAGAACAGACTGAGATGTACCTGGGATCAAGGACAACTGCCACAACTTGGACCTCATGTACCAGACACAAAGAGAAGGGTTGGGCTGACGGCAGCTCCAGAGCATGGGCCACTGGAGCAACCCTGGAGTCGTACTCTCTCACTCCTGCAGCAAGGAGGGCTTTGCTTGCTTTGCCGGTCTGCTGGACAAGACAAAGCCCAGCAGTGATGGGGATTCAGGCTGCTGGGCTTGGAAAGTCAGTGAGTGCTGCAAAGCCATAGGAGAAATGTCAATGCCTTTCTGTGAACACTCACGGCTCCAGCAGGCACTGAAAATCTGTGGATATATCAAAGCAATGGGATATGATTATTCAACAATGTGAGCTGCAGGAAGGAGTCCTGCCAGGCCTAAAGCCCTCAAGGGACTTGGTTGTGTCTGGGCTCAGGGATCCCAAGGAAAAATTTATTTCTGTGACTAAACTGGCTTTCATGTGTCCTCCAGTGAGGACGCTCTGTGTCCAGCAGCAGAGTCTGGGGCAGAGATGTGCTGCAGGGGAAGATGTAGAGAGAGAAAGATGGACGGACGGATGGATGGATGGATGGATGGATGGACGGATGGATGGATGGACGGACGTCCGGACCCTTGACTGGGCAGCTGGTGCCATTCTGGCAGCCTTTCCGTGAGCACATATCTGTCTGTCCTGTTGTCACCTTCTCCATTTGGGTCAGGAAACTCCCAGTGCCTCAGCTGCCGCAGGTATTTGGTGCAGAAAGTCCTTGATTTCCCTGTCTCCTAGAGGAGGAAGCTTCAGCAGGAGGGCTAGGAAAGCTGACCAGAGTCACTCAAGGGTTAAAAGGCAAAGATTAATTTAAAATGGGATTCAGGATTTAAAATATTTTTGGGGGGTCTGGGTATCCTGGTTTATGTCCTCCAAGCACCTGGATTTAACATGTGGCTAAGCAGGAGCAGAGATGCTCCCATTTCCCCAAGGTGTTTCGTGACTCCCAGTAATTCAGTTTAAGGCATGGGGTGTCAGTGGAGACTCCAGCAGAGCAGAGAGGAGCTTTGCGCGGTTCCTCTCCTGAAGAGCGGATCCAGGAGCCAGAACACGCAGCTTCCCGCTGGCTGTAACCAGAGGAACAATGAACAAAGGGACTGGGGGTGCTCCGCGTGGGACAGCGCGTCAGGCTCGGAGTTCCGGGGGGCCTGCCAGAGGCGGCAGCGAAGGTTGGGCTCCGACAGCACCGGGGGACTGTGGAGCAGCAGCTCGGGCTGTGTGGGGAGCGGGGGGGCGGTGCCCGGGGGCCGATGCGGAGGGGCCGATGCGGAGGGGCCGTCCCGAGGCGGGGGCGATGCCCGGAGCGGCGGCGGGCGGCGGGTGCCACCTCCCGGTGACGGAGGGGAGCGGGCCGGGAGCGGGCCGGGAGCGGGCCGGGAGCGGGCCGGGACCCCGAGCGCACCGAGAGCTCCTTCGGCAGCACCGCCTTCCCATCGCCCGAGGTGCTGTCCTGCGCCACCTCTGCAGCCGCCGCCGGGTCTCTCTCCCGACCCGAACTCTCCGTGGCTTCTCAACAGAAGCAAATGGTCGCAGAATCCCAGAACAGTTTGGGTTGAAAGGGACTGTAAAGGCCATCCAGTTCCAGCAACCTGCCATGGCCAGGGACACCTGCCACTAGACCAGGTTGCTCATAATCCCGTCTGGTCTGACCTGGAACACTTCCAGCGATGTGGCATCCTCAATTGTCCCTCGAGGGTAGAGATGTGCCCTGCAGCATACCGAGGGATGTCTGTGGATGTAATCCCCAGGATCTTTGAGTGAGGGGAGGGCTTGCTGACAGCGTTGTTTAGCAGCTGAACTTCTAAATGGCGTGGCAACAGCAACAGTTAGGACTTTAACTGCAGTGTCAAGTCAAGCAAAGGGTTAATACAAAAATCTCCTCCGTATCCATTCCTTGGAAATTACCTCCGCAGGGCCCTCCCGAAGGGCCCTCCCAGAGATACAGCTATCTTGTGTCCGTGCTGCAGGAGACAGTACTTACCCTGAGCCTGACAGTTTGCTGCTCTCTCCAGACATTTCCTTGGCAGTTGGTTTTAATTATCATCACTATGTGGTACATCACCTGCTCCTGCAGACTTGGCACCACAAGCTGCTGAGGGACTGACGGAGTATCACATGGTGTCCCCACTGGGTTGGACAGGAGTTACTGCTCAGGGTGTCATCATGGGAGGCTTGCTCTCATCAGCTCCTCTCGGCATTGCTTTGACTTGTGCCAGGTCTAGGTTTGGCCCAGGGAATGAGAAACACTTGCAGGAAATGCTCTCTTTCCCTCCTGCAGCACTAGAAGTGCACAGGGTTCTGCAGTTCACTCTCGTGGATTTTGGAGCTGTTTGTGCTGGTCAGCTGGGCAAGACTCTGCTTCATATGAAGCAGGGAGAAGGGCCAATCGACACACACAGCTCCTTCCCTCTGCCTTGTAGCTCGGCTTCTGCATGGCAGTGAGCAGGAGGCAAAACTGCCTGGGCATCTTTTGCAGGCCTGGAGGCCACTTGTTTCCCAGGTGAACCCATACGAGATGTGCAGTCCAGAGCTCTGCTTTTTCCTTCCACCCGGATGCTGGAGCTGTTGATGGGGACACGTGAGGAATCACGGCTGTGATCACTGTGGAGATGTGCAAGCGCTGCGTGTGCAGGACACAGGCACCACCATCTGTTTGCACCTTTCAAAATGTGTTTTTACACCAACCTGTCAGTAAAAAACAGCCTTTTGACATAAAGCAAAAGCATCCCAAGGAGAGAAGGGAAGAACCCATTCAGTGAACGAGTTGGTTCTACTCCCTGGAAAAGAAACAAAGCCCCAAGCCACAACCAGTGCACTCGGAGGCTCTTGGTGACAGAGTCCAGATCACTTTTTTTTTGGAGGAGAAAACTTACTGAGAGGTTAAAAAAAGTATTACCAGAATGAAACTACTCATCACAGACTCTCAGACTGCTGAGGGTTTGTTTACAATGCTGAAAGCACCCTTTTCTCTTGGAGTCCTACACTGGAAAAAGGACTTTTTTGGTGTGCTGCAGGGTCTGATCAGCTGAGTGTTTCCAAACTGCATGGGATCTACCTTGCTGCATGGATCTAGCATGAGCAGCCCCAGTGGCACCCTCTGAGCTCTGTCCCAGGGCTACTGCTCTGGCTGTCCTCACCAGCAAGTCCTGCCAGTCTTACTTCTACCTGTAAGAAAAGGGTCATTGGTGAGTGTCTCCAAGCAAATTATTTTTTTCTGGCCACAGAGAGCAGCCAGTGAAGCAGCCAGTGAAGCAGCCTTCCCACCCCCATGCCCTCGGGCTGTAGCTGAAAAGGGCTCTGCTGTCCAAGTGAAAGCTGAATGCAAGCTGAGGGAAAACAGATGGTTTCAAGATCAAGCCCATCATATGAATGAGAAGCCAAACTGCTGATGGATGGCAGTGTTTATTTCAGGCGTGGAGCCAAATGCACTGCTGTCCTTCCCAAACTGTAGGTCTGCTGATGACCAAGAACACAGACCCTTGGAAGGGTCCAGAAGAGCCTGGCTCGGAACAGAGAGTTGACCCAGCTGGAGCCCGTGCTGCATCCCAGCATTTCAGCTCTGCTGCAGTAGCATTCCACAGCACAGACTTGGGGCTTACCCATTTGAGGCGGGTTTTAGCTGCCCAGCTGTGGCACCATGGTTCTCTGTAGGCTGCTACACTCAGTGGGCCCCCTCCCCAAAAACGCTGTGTTATTGGCCCGTGGTGAGCTCTTGGTAGCAGTCCAATGTCACAAAGTGCCCCGTCTGCACTGGGAAAACATGACCTTTGCTAGATCCTGGATTGCTGGTGGGGCTGGGATTTGGAATGGCAGCAGAAGTGCCACTCATGCTTGTGCATGGCTGTCTGATGTGGTGACAGACACTTGGAATAGGCAGCAAGGCTGCAGTAGGGAGCTAGGACTTGTGCTGTCTCAACAGTGTGCTTCACTCCCAGCCTCAGAAAATCTCTAAGACGAAATTAGATTTAAAATGGTTCTTCCTGACTCCCAGAAGGCCCAGGAGTGAAGAAGGGCTGAGCAAGGGTCACTCATCACCGGCTCATTAAAGGCAGAAACCCAAACCCCCAGGGAATGCTGCACCATGAGGCAGCCTCTGACACGGGTCATTGGCATGGGCTGCTCCATGCTGTGATTTGGCAGTTGGGAATGCACACTGCTGTGCACCCCGAAACCATGTCCAAATGTGGATGTTTTTGTTATTTTTAGCATTACATACAAAGTGTTCCCTGTTTTCATCCCATAGGACCAAATCCGAGGTGGTGTTTATTTTTGGAGATGTAGATGCTTTGTTTCTGTAAGATCTTTGGGTAGAGTTGTGTTGTATTTTCATTTGCATTTTTCATATATAACTCGATATAGAATTTTGTGTTTGAGAGTGTGCATGGCCTGGGGGAGGAACATCCCTCACCGCTGTTCCTGTGGCCTCAATGGGATCACAGCGGGACTGACAGCTCAGTGGACAACTGGGAAGGCAGGGGGAGACAGAGGGATTGCTGATGCAGTGGCACCTGTCCTGCTGCCCACTCGGGCAGGAGGGACACTCCAGGGAAGAGCAGAGCGTACGCTGGCAGTTTTCCATGAGCTTCCTCTCCCGACAGCGTCAGCATCCTGCACCTGTGGGCTGCCGGAGGAGGCCTTCAGCTGCGAAGTTGCCTCTGAAGGAGGATTTCCCCTTTTCACCAGGAGCATCATCCCCTTGCTCTGCCACATGGCACAACTGCAGTTTTTGAGAAGGAAGATGGGAGGAGCCACCAGCATCCCTTCTCCCCCATCGCCATTTGCACATCAATGTGCTCTCCCTTAGGGGTGAATTCAGAAAAAACCACATTTGCACTTGAATACCCAGCTAACATCTGGGCCAGCAGTTGATGTCTCAATCCATCTCCAAGGTTCACTGCTACAAGCGCTTAACTTTACCCTTGCCCAGATGTGCCTGTTCTCTGCGCTGTGCAGAAAGGCAAAAATTGCACAGGGTGGAATGTGTTGGAACTGGCACTCTGGAAAATGCACACTCTGCTGGAATGTGCTAACATCCAGCTCACACAGAAGGGCAATTAACTCTATTTATGTTCATGTGCCTGAATCTAAAACTGGCTTCAGAAAGCAGCTCACTCACATCAAAGGGCTTTATAATCATTATGCTAAAGTATTTCTTTTGAAAACATTTTCCGTTTCTTAAACAGTTAGGATATTTATAAAATATGGCATCAATTACTACATATTTCTTTATTCACACTGATTAAACAACCTATAATTATATTTAAGCCTCTTATTTGTATATCATGGCAGCATTAAGAAAAGCTCTGTGATTTGTCTGTGTGGATTTTTTTCCAAATAGCAGAGGGCTGCGGTCTCTCTCCTCCTTTGGAGCATTAATGTGGTGGTGTTGCCCAAACAGCAGCAGCCAGGTGTCTGCTGCCCCAGCCAGCTCCTGGCAAACGGGTGGGCTGAGGCCGGCAATGTATTGTGACAGGTAATACTCGGTTCTCTGTTTCTTGGACGCTGAGTGCAGTGTTTACAGCAGCTTCTCACAGCCATTTACTCACAGGAAAACATTTTCTTGGATCCCTTTTGCTTGCTGTGAAACAGTCAGTGTTGGAATAACCAAACCCTCGCTGGCAGTCCGTTGTTCACAAAGGCAGTGTGGGCTCAGCCCTGCTGCAGGGACACGGTACAGGGACCAGGTACAGGGACCCGGTACAGGGACACGGTACAGGGACACGGTACAGGGACACACGGTACAGGGACACGGTACAGGGACACACGGTACAGGGACACGGTGCAGGGACCCGGTACAGGGACACGGTACAGAGACACACGGTACAGGGACACGGTACAGGGACACACGGTGCAGGGACACGGTACAGGGACACGGTACAGGGACACACGGTACAGGGACACACGGTGCAGGGACACGGTACAGGGACCCGGTACAGGGACACACGGTACAGGGACACACGGTACAGGGACACGGTGCAGGGACCCGGTACAGGGACACAGTACAGGGACACACGGTACAGGGACACACGGTACAGGGACACGGTACAGGGACACGGTACAGGGACACACGGTACAGGGACACGGTGCAGGGACCCGGTACAGGGACACGGTACAGGGACCCGGTGCAGGGACACACGGTGCAGGGACACGGTACAGGGACACGGTACAGGGACACGGTACAGGGACACACGGTGCAGGGACACGGTACAGGGACACGGTACAGGGACACACGGTACAAGGACACACGGTGCAGGGACCCGGTACAGGGACACGGTGCAGGGACCCGGTACAGGGACACACGGTACAGGGACACGGTACAGGGGCACACGGTACGGGGACACGGTGCAGGGACCCGGTACAGGGACACGGTACAGGGACACACGGTACGGGGACACGGTGCAGGGACCCGGTAGAGGGACACACGGTACAGGGACACACGGTGCAGGGACACACGGTGCAGGGACACGGTACAGGGACACACGGTACAGGGACCCGGTACAGGGACACGGTACAGGGACACGGTACAGGGACACGGTACAGGGACACACGGTACAGGGACACACGGTGCAGGGACCCGGTACAGGGACCCGGTACAGGGACACACGGTACAGGGACACACGGTGCAGGGACACACGGTACAGGGACACACGGTGCAGGGACACGGTACAGGGACCCGGTACAGGGACACACGGTACAGGGACACACGGTGCAGGGACACACGGTACAGGGACACACGGTACAGGGACCCGGTACAGGGACACACGGTACAGGGACACACGGTACGGGGACACGGTGCAGGGACCCGGTACAGGGACCCGGTACAGGGACACACGGTACAGGGACACACGGTGCAGGGACACACGGTACAGGGACACACGGTGCAGGGACACGGTACAGGGACACGGTACAGGGACACGGTACAGGGACACACGGTACAGGGACACGGTGCAGGGACACGGTACAGGGACACGGTACAGGGACACGGTACAGGGACACACGGTGCAGGGACCCGGTACAGGGACACGGTGCAGGGACACGGTACAGGGACACACGGTGCAGGGACACGGTGCAGGGACACGGTACAGGGACACGGTACAGGGACACACGGTACAGGGACACGGTGCAGGGACACGGTACAGGGACACGGTACAGGGACACACGGTACAGGGACACACGGTACAGGGACACACGGTACAGGGACACGGTACAGGGACACACGGTACAGGGACACACGGTGCAGGGACACACGGTGCAGGGACACGGTACAGGGACACGGTACAGGGACACACGGTACAGGGACACAGTACAGGGACACACGGTACAGGGACACACGGTACAGGGACACGGTACAGGGACACACGGTACAGGGACACACGGTACAGGGACACGGTGCAGGGACACACGGTACAGGGACACGGTGCAGGGACCCGGTACAGGGATACACGGTACAGGGACACACGGTACAGGGACACGGTACAGGGACACGGTACAGGGACACGGTACAGGGACACGGTACAGGGACACACGGTACAGGGACACACGGTGCAGGGACCCGGTACAGGGACACGGTGCAGGGACACGGTACAGGGACACGGTACAGGGACCCGGTACAGGGACACGGTACAGGGACACACGGTACAGGGACACACGGTGCAGGGACACGGTACAGGGACCCGGTACAGGGACACACGGTGCAGGGACACGGTGCAGGGACACGGTACAGGGACACACGGTACAGGGACACACGGTACAGGGACACACGGTGCAGGGACACACGGTGCAGGGACCCGGTACAGGGACACGGTACAGGGACACGGTACAGGGACACGGTACAGGGACACACGGTACAGGGACACGGTACAGGGACACGGTGCAGGGATACACGGTACAGGGAGACACGGTGCAGGGACACGGTACAGGGACACACGGTACAGGGACACACGGTACAGGGACACATGGTACAGGGACACACGGTACAGGGACACGGTGCAGGGACACGGTGCAGGGACACGGTACAGGGACACGGTACAGGGACACGGTGCAGGGATACACGGTACAGGGACACACGGTACAGGGACACGGTGCAGGGACACGGTGCAGGGACACACGGTACAGGGACACGGTGCAGGGACCCGGTACAGGGATACACGGTACAGGGACACGGTACAGGGACCCGGTACAGGGACACGGTGCAGGGACACGGTACAGGGACCCGGTATAGGGACCCGGTACAGGGACACGGTGCAGGGACCCGGTACAGGGACCCGGTACAGGGACACGGTGCAGGGACACGGTACAGGGACACGGTGCAGGGACACGGTACAGGGACCCGGTACAGGGACCCGGTACAGGGACACGGTACAGGGACACGGTACAGGGACACGGTACAGGGACACACGGTACAGGGACACGGTGCAGGGACACGGTACAGGGACACACGGTACAGGGACACACGGTGCAGGGACACGGTACAGGGACCCGGTACAGGGACCCGGTACAGGGACACGGTACAGGGACACGGTACAGGGACACACGGTACAGGGACACGGTACAGGGACACGGTGCAGGGACACGGTGCAGGGACACACGGTGCAGGGACACGGTGCAGGGACACGGTACACGGACACGGTACAGGGACACGGTACAGGGACCCGGTACAGGGACCCGGTACAGGGACACGGTACAGGGACACGGTACAGGGACACGGTACAGGGACACGGTACAGGGACACGGTGCAGGGACCCGGTACAGGGACACGGTGCAGGGACACGGTGCAGGGACACGGTACACGGACACGGTACAGGGACACGGTACAGGGACACACGGTGCAGGGACACGGTACAGGGACACGGTACAGGGACCCTGTGCGCTCCCCGGGGCTGCGCTTGGCTGGCACCGGTGCAGGGCTGTGGGGAGCAGCTGGGACAGGGCTGGCAGAATGGCCTGGCTGCTGCAGCATTGCTGCTGATCTCTTTGAACTTCCTTGCTGGAAGTGTCTGAAAGCAAAGCTCCTGCTTCAATAAGGAGCACTGTGGTTTGTCCACACCCTTTGGTTTTTCCAGACAACATGCAGGTCTCAGGACAGGGTACTCAGGACTCCGAAACTGTGTGCTTGGATGGGGTGTCTGCCGAGGTAAGGCTGGCAGAGATAAGTACACCAGGTGCTATCCCAATGCAAAACACTCCCTCCTTGCTTTAGCTGAGGAGGAATTCCCAGTTTATCCCAGTACAGTTACTGGAACACGTGGCTGAAGTTGACCGAATAACAACCCAGACGGGACCAGACGCACAGCACAGCTCCTTTTCCCCCCGCAGTCAGGAACTGAGTGTTTCGCTAGTTCTCCTGCAGGGAGATCCCAGCGGATCAGCCTGGCTCCGTGATTGGCAGTTGGCAGCACAGGGAATGGCAGTCTGGAATTCCCAGACGGCAGTCTGCAATTTGTGCTGTGCTGGCGAGGTACAAGCCATTGTTTCCCTCTTGGCAGAATGGCTGAGAGAGTCCCAGCACAGCAGGGCCGGGGACTCTCTTGCTCTGTTTATGGCTCTAACGTTTCGCATTGTTTCTGCTGACCTTTGTGCCCCAAACACTTCCCCTCTCCTGTGAAACTAGGGCTTTCTGCCTTAGAAAATCTTCGAGATGGAGAAGTCTGTACAGTGGGAGAACTGAAACAGTTTCATTTTTCCCCCTGTTTTTCTTCAGTGTCCCTTCTGTTCAGTTAACAATGGAAGTGATACAGATATCTAGCAGGAACAAACAGATTGGTCCAACTGAAAACTTGAGTCACTTTCAAAATCCCTATACAATATTTCACAAGCCACATCTGATCCTTGAAGCTCCTTGTTTTCTGTGATTACACCTTCTCTATTGCCTATAGTCATCCTGTCTCACCTGGGGCTTCTCCTAAGTGCCTTGTACTGGTCACTTAGCTCCTGCTGCACCTATGTGGTACAGGCTGAGATACTTCTGGGAAGGAGAAGGGCATCCTTGGCTTATCCAGATGGGCATACATGCTTTTCCCCAAGAAGGTCCTTCTCCTTGAGGTAGGATAGCTTAGCTCCAGCTGGGAACACAGAGCTCCTGCTCTTTGATAAGCATCTCTCAATACCTGAACTGTTTCTTCTGAGTAAAAAGGATTCAGTGGTGAGACACTTGTATCACTTTTGTGCAAATATCAGATTACAGCCTAGAAACCAGATTGTCTGCAATTAGATGACTGAATTAATGGGAAGACAGACAGAATCCTGTACAATATGAAAGACGTTCATTGTTTGCCTGCAGATACCGAAATTTCTTCAGTTCACTCTCAGAAAAGCACTGTTGTGTCTTCCAGAGTGGGACAGAATTTGATCTGCTCTTTCTTTCAGCTTTGGGATGGGGTCCAAAGTTAATTCCCTGCAGATCATCTTACTTTATGAATAAGAGGAGCTCCTCCTGCAGTACCTGTGCTGGGAAAAACCAGCTGTGAATGCTGCTGGAGCTGCACACTGGGAACAGGAGCAATTCCGGGGCTCAGAGATACTTCTCCCGGCCTGGTGGAGGGCTGGTTGGCCAGGCGTAGGTGCTGGGCTGTGAGTGAGCTGCCAGGGGAAGGGGCAGCATGCAGTTGGTACTGCTCCAAAGCAGAATGCCCCAAACCCACTGGTTTACACTTGACCCTCCAAAACACAGTTTTCCCTGTTTAAGGCATGTAGAGGAGGAGGATTTGTCTAACAGCAGGGAAGCCTATGAGCTGTCAGATGTGGTTTGCCTGGGATTACACTTCAGCTTTTCACTTAGATTCCTTTAGGGCTGGGACATTGGTGCTCACCAGCCTGCCCAGCACCCCGACTCTCAAATCTCTGGGAGCTTTGTGAAGGGGGATCACAGACACTGGAAACTTGGTTTGTCACTTGTGGTGCCTGTGGACAGGGTTCAGCGGTGGGCTCAGCAGTGCTGGGGTAATGCTTGGACTTGATGGTCTTAAGGGTCTTTTACAGCCTAAATGCTTCTCTGATTCCATGATGCTGTGATCCTGTTTCTGTGATTCCATGTCTTGCAAGAACATAGGGCTCACTGTTCCCGGGAGTCATGAAGCCCCAGAGCTAGTGCCAGAGGCTTTTTCTGTTCCCGAAGCTGCTTCTGAGGGGAGGGTGGGGTGAGTCGGGTGGCGAAGCCTCCCCGTTCCCCACTCTGGAGGATTTCCCAGGTTCTGCTGCGGGGCGGCCCCGGGGCAGGGGTCTCTGTGCCCCCGCAGCCCCCCCGCCCCGCCGGGCTGCGGGATCCCGGGATTTGTCCCCAAAGCCGCGCGGTGGCGCGTTTGTCCCGGGAACGGCGCGGGGGGGGCGGAGCGCTGGGGCCACCCCCGTGCGCCCCCGGGCCCGGCCGAGCGGCTCCTCCGGTCCTGCTCTGCTCCCTTGGTCAAGCTCCATTATTTTCGTTATTTATAATGCATTTGTATACACATACAATATATTTATAATGTATTTTATTGTTTTTAATTGCCACTCTGGAGTGAATCTTGGCAAGATCCGTTTGTCCTAAATACTGTATTTTTTAAAGGATAAGCCTAAACAGCAGCAGCAGTGCTTTGCTTTTCCCCTGCCCAGGTAACAACTGATATCACAACTGGTGCCAGTGAGAAATTGCTGCTGAATTCTGCACCTGTCCTGGTTTCTGGGATTGAGCACAGCTGTCAGAGTTCCCAGTCTGGCCTAATGAGGTCGGTGCCTCTCTGTGGCATAACTAATCTGGACATACGAGCTGCAGCTTTATTCCTTTCACTAATTGCTTGTGGCTGTTAAAGCTTTTCATACTTTAAAAAAGTGAAAGTCAATCCCCAGAAAATTCAGGAACTGATAACAGTCTCTGCGCTGGAAGGAGTGGAGATGAGAAGACTTTTGATTTGTAATTTGTGGTCTAACAAACTAATTAAGAAAGAACAAAAAATAATGGAAGCTTTGTTGGTTTTATTTAACAGAAAATCCAAGCTGGTTAATTTTTGCTACATGACTTTAAATACAGAATGTGGGGTGCCTGAGACCTCCCCAGCCTCACTAGGGAGAGGGTGAGGAGCTCCCCTAAATGCTATAATTAGGAAGGCAGCGATTTCCCCATGAGTTTTTATTTTTGAAGTGTTTTAAATGGCCTGATCTCGTCCACAGAGCTCCCTCCTTCCTTCCCTGCCTTCTTCCCTCCCAAGTTTCTCTAATGTGGGTCATGCCTCCATATTTGCAGGTGGCACTGTACAGAATCTGCATTTTTCTTTTTCAAAGTTAAAGCGTCTTTGAAATATGGTTTTGCATCTAATGCAGAACGTAATAAAAAGACTTTAAAGAGCTGCTGACGCCTCGTGGAAAAGTGAAAAACATTCTGTTGAGAAACAATCCTGCTGGGCTGTCTTATCTGCTGTTCCCTTTGCTCATTTTTGATAGCAAGGGGCACTATAAATATATGTAACTATACATAAAAATGAGAAACCTTGGCAACCAAAGAGAAGGTTGGCTGTTTTCTCATGTTCCTTCACTGTGGGCAGGTGGGTGAGGGTAATCAGAGTTCATCAGTCTCATTTCATCTTTACAGCTACTGTACTGATGCTGTGGCCGTTTGTTGAATGTTGGACTGAAAGGGAGTCACGTACCAGTAGATTATTTTTTCCTAGAGGTATTTGTTAACCCTCTAAAAATAGCGACAGTGGTTTCTGGAGCACTCTGACAAGGTTGGCGGTGGAACAGAAATGAAGTGACGCTTCAAAGCCAGAGGACAAGGAGCTGCCATATGGTGATGGGGGCCAGGGCTGTGCACTGCAGCTTCCTGGGGAAAGGGGCAGGGAAGGCAGCAGTGCAAGGCAGGTGATGGCTCCCTGCACCTGCGTGGCTCCAAGACAGAGCAACGCCGCCGTCCTGGTGCCACACTGGGCTGCTGGGTCACTCTGAGGGTGCTGGTGGCCACTGCCCAGCGGGAGCCAGGCACACAGACCTCGGGGACCACATCCCTGTGACCATGTCTGAAACCCATGACAGTTCCTTTAACCTGCTCTGCAGAACACAGGTGTTGCCTTGTGGAACTAATAGAATTGTTATCATCATAAATGGGACCCCACACAGATGTCTGCTGCAAGGAGCAACTTTGATTGTTTCCAAATGACTGGGCAAAAGAACCTGCTTGATTTCTTCCCTTCTGCTGGCTCTTGCAAAGAACAGCTCTGTCAGAAGCCCAGTAGAGTCTGCTGAGAGGCGCTCAGCCTCTGCACAGTGGATGGAAAATCCAGATCTTGGAGCCTGGGCTACAGAGAGGAGCTGGGGTCCCCTGCCACATTGCTGGGGTCCTGCAGATGGAACCTGCAGTGCTGCATTGCTGAGCTAACTGCTCCTTGGCTGTTAAGTTTTCCAGTAATTTTCCCAGGCAAACAAAGCACCTGCCATGGCCTCAGGAGAAAATGTTTATTGCCATATCCATCCACTGTTCAGAAAAAGGAAGTTATTTTGGCACTGAAATACTGTACTGCCCTCCAAAACTGCACCTTGTTCATGCTGTCATAAATGGGAAAACTTAAACCACAGAAGGTGGGCTGAAACCTCCATCAGGTGTTGCAAGATGTGCTTTCCTGTCATTAGGATTTTCTGAAGTAAGAGCCCTTCTACAGAAATTCTTGAGTGCATTATTAGCAAGTCGTATGGAAAAGAACTGTTTGGACAAAGGACAGCTGGTTTCCAGCTTGGGTCTGCCAGGACTGCCAGGACGAGTGGCTGAGTGATGTGTGACAGTGTGACCATGCAGGCATCCTGGCAGGGTAGGCCATGTGAAAAATACCCCTTTTCAGTAGGACAAAGCAAGCAGTTGCCTGGTAAATAAGGCAATCCAATTTAAAATCAAGGGTAATCAGGAAGCCAATATGAAACAGGTCTGTGCACTCCAGACTGGTACTGTGACATGGTACAAATCACGGGTAATGTTTACATGGAATTGCAGCTCTGTGAGATGCCACCCAAGGCTGATGGGGTTCCTTTTAGGAACTTGGAGTACGTATGGTTTCCAGACATCTCTTATTTAATATTAAGAAAGACCCTTTTTTTTTTGGGGGGGTTTTTTTTTTTTGGTTTTTTGTTTTTTTTTGTTTTTTTTTTTTTGCTTTCCTGCACTTGTGACTTGATATTCTTTGAAATTATGAGGTAACATACAGATATGTTCTGCACAGAGCAATCCAGCCGTGCTGGGTGAGTGGGCTCAGACATCTGCACAGTATCATTCCCCTGTCACCAGCTAATGTTGGCATAATTAGAAAAGTCATTAATCCTTGCTCAGCAGTGCTAGAAACTATTTATAGCAAGGTAGAAAGCCCTGCACATGGGGCTAGGGTGGGTATGGAAATTGCTCCTGATGCCATGTGTGTCGTGGGGCCCAAATCAAGAAAGGAAATTTGCTTCCAGGAGGGAACTTCCCCTTCTGACCAGATGGAGACAGTGAAAAAACTGCCTCCTCTAACTGAGATATCCCCCTCTGGGCTGGCCGCAGGGAATCCCTTTTGACATCCCCTGCAGGCTGTCACCATCACAGGCTTGGGGGTCCTGGGGAGAGCCCTGTCCTCCCAGCTGGTCTGCATTTCCCACTGCTGTGGACTGTCCTGGCAGACCACTGAGAGCCACCGGCCTGATTGCCTGAAGCCCTGGCCACTTTCTGTGCCGGCAGCACTGCAGCAACAGAGGGCAGGTAGAGCAAACTGGGAGCATCCCTCCATGTCTGCACTGCTGCTCAGGGCTGGCAGATTGCACCTGCATCCCACCTCCCGCTCCTCACACCTGGACTCAGCCATCAGGGAGTTTTTGAGATGTTTTGGCTGGTAAGAGCCTTTTACTCAACTCTCTTCCCACCTGCGGACTCCAGTGGCAGCTGTACCGTTCATTGGTGTGACACTGCTCTCTGCCTCCAGATTGATGCTGGTGGCATGGGCTGAGGTTGGTCCCCGGGGCTCTGAGCCAGAGGAGAAACTGGGGCATTGGCGATGCTCAGTGAATCACAGGCAAGGGAAGCTGCTATTTACAGGCTTCCAGCATGCGCCTCAGCTTGAGCTAAAGTCCATGTTTTTCCTGTACAGGAGTCAGTATTTCCGCTTGAGGGGTTCAATCATCTCCCAGTGCCCGAGCTTCACCTTGGTGCCCGCCCAGCTGCTGTAAGAGGGGTGGGAGGAAGTCCGAACTTTCTGAAGCAGCAAAAGAGGCTGCAGTGGACAACCGCTGGATGTTGGACACCGCTCAAGGAGCCTGTGGAGCTGGTGCAGAGGCAACCACTGCTTGTAAGTGGAGCGCTGCAGGCAGCTGCAGTAGTGGGTGCTGGTGAGGTCCTGGGGGAGCTGTGCTGGGGTCAGCTGAGGTGGCATCGTTCAGAGAAACGCTCCTGTTGTCAAGTTAAACACTTCATTGGGTTTTGCCTAGTGAGGCACAAATAGCCTGTCTGTGTGCTGGCAGTCAGGCAGCAGCATAACCACAAGGGAAATATGTTTCTGTCTGGGCTCGCTGCATCTTCCAGGCTTTGCTGGAAGGATTTCTCAAAGAAAGCACAAAATTATTTTAGCCTCTGAGATTAGCAGACCAAGCCTTGCTCTCCTCGGGAATGGGACTGAAATCCCTCTCAGAGAGGCCTGGTGGGCAGCTCCCTGCTGTTGAGGTGGGCAACGGAGAGGAGGGAGAGGACCTGTTGGAAATGGGGCACCCGCTGTTTCGGCATTGCAGGAAGTCCCAGCGCTGGCTTTGGCTGTCAGAAGGAGTGCTCAGGCTCTGTGGTGTGCCTGTGGTGTGCCCATGGTGTGTCTGGATCATAAAAGGTGACCTCGGAAACTGCATTTCCAAACATCTTCCCCTCTCTGGGAACGATGGCATTGTTCCCAGTGTTTCAGGCTGGGACTGCCTGGAGCTCTTTGTTCAAGCTCCCTGGGTGCTGCAATTCTAGCACAGAGCTAACGATGCTTTGCCAGAGCCTGAGATCCTGGGAGGAGGCTGCAGATCAGCCTTTTGTTATCCTGAGGATTAAAAACTGCAGTTGGGGATGAGCTGATGAAATCAAAGGAACTTATCTAGGGACATCCCGAGGGCATATTTGGCAGTGTGATGGAGCCAGGGTCAGCCATTCCTTCAGGTTGTTTCAAGCAGCACGAGCTGGCAGGAGGACCCCAGGACAGGGACCCACAAACCTCAGTGAAGAGGCACAGAATATTTTAAACATCCTCAGCAAACTTTGGCTTGCAAAGAACCTGCTGCTGCCTGCTCTGATTTCACTGCTGAATGTCAGGAAAGGAGAAGTCCAAAGTTCATCGTGCCACAGAAGAGAATCTGAGAGGTGGCTGTCACAAAGGCACAGGGACTGCCCAGGCCCAGTGAGGGCTGCTGACAGCTGCTCTCTGGGCACCGGGGTGTGTGGGCTCCTCGCTGTATCACACCTGGGCAGCCCCTGGGCAGCCCCACATGTGCTCACAGCTGCAGGGTTTGGGAACTCCGATGCTAAGTTTTCTCAAGCCTCCATCTCCTTCCTCTGGATAAGCCCAGGAGCTGCTGTGCCCAGCGCCAGTGCTGCTTTGTGCTCTGCATCAATCTGCCATCTCTGCTCTTAATGGAAACAGGAATTGGATTTGGGAAAGGAGTGGCACAGAACTGGAGGTAGCTTTCATCTGCCCACAGCCAGTGGCACCGGTGGCGCTTTGTCCCACTGTTTGTCCCACATCGCATTGGAAATGAGGTCCCAGTTCAGGCAGGGTTTCCTGCAAGGATGTTTGTCTGATAAACAATGGGCAAGCAACTGTGCCCTTGCCTATGGTTTCCTCTCCTCTTCATTCCCCCATGCCTGAGAGTGCAGGAAATGGAGCCTGGAGAGCACTGCATAGGCCAAGGGAGGGAGGGGAAATAGAAAATGGCATCAGGAACACCAGATGTTGTACGGTGAAGCATCATTTCTCCTCTCCTCAGAATTCGCTCTGAATCCACAGGCTGACGTCAGATTGTTCCAGGGGAAGGCCTGGAATGATGTCCCCTGGAGTATGTGGCATTCACCATGTGTCAGTTGTTTTACTGGAATGAGATAGAAAGTAGATTTTTAAAGTGTAAGATGCAGCTCCTTGCAGCAATCCCCCTCTGTCTGACAAGGTGACCTACTCCCAGTCCTGGTGCTGATGTGCTTGGGCGCATCAGCCGTGTCCTTTGGTGGCTCTGATGTGCAGGCACTGGGCTGTGAACGCACACAGGAGCTGGGCCTGCCTGTGCCTCCTGAAAAACCCAAGTATTAATTTCCCTTTGCTTATTTCCCTTCCAGTGGTGCCTTTGCCATGCCCAACCTATGCCATGGCTGCTGATTAAGAAAATGGCTTTAAAGAAGTTGATTTCTCTTTTTCTTCCCTGGGGAAAGGGGGGTTAAGAGCTTTTACACGAAGGCAGATGGATAGTCCTGCACAGCCTGGTTCTCTGTTGTGCTCTGGGCTCCTTGCTGCCCCAAGGCTGGGGGTCCCATGT
This sequence comes from Corvus hawaiiensis, assembly GCF_020740725.1. Classification (NCBI taxonomy): domain Eukaryota; kingdom Metazoa; phylum Chordata; class Aves; order Passeriformes; family Corvidae; genus Corvus; species Corvus hawaiiensis. Next base: position 3,338,769 of record NC_063239.1, on the reverse strand, counting down.
GGGGAACCCCCACAATGCTGCTGTGCTGGGTATGGGCTGTGCTTTTGGGCCTGCTCTGGGGGCTTGGCTCACTGCACACCCTGAGGTTTAATTAATGTCAATTAATTTCTGACCAGATAACAGTTGCATATATAATCTGTGATTGAAAAATTTTTTTGCTGAGCAGCCCTGTGGGGTGATGGTTACTGGACCATATTCTTGCCAGGGGCAGTGCTTAGCTTGGCTTTTGGGAGGAAACGGAGCTGGTGGAGGAGTCAAGTTAATCAATGTGACTGCCCACCAGAGTAAAACTAGAGAGAAATGGTTTTTTTCTTATGGAAGGAAAAAATGTGGTCTTCCTCTAAAAATACAGGGAATCTGAAATAATTCATAGCCATAATCTGTATGAGAGGAAGGGTGAGATTCCTCTGGATGAGGAGGTTTGATGGGAAATTCAATTCCTCCCTCAGCTGAAAGGCTGTGGACGTCTGCTGTGAGGGAGGGAGATTAGTGCCTCCTTCTCTAGGCAGAGTAACCCGGGCCCAGGGAGAGTTGGAGATTATCCAACAGCGTGTCCTGCTGGGTCCTGGCAGTGAGCAGTGAGGGCATGCAGCAACGAGCTGTGAGAGCAGAGCGGCCACGCAGGCAGTGCCTGCTGCGGGGCATGGGCTGCTCCTGGCCTGACCAGGCTGCTCCAAGGTGCAGGACAGCCTGGCTGGCTCAGGGTGCTGCATCCATCGGGCTTGGGGTGTGTGCAGAGCCAGGCTGTGAGTGCTGGGAGCAGAATGCCCGTGCAGGTGGCACTGGAATGTCTGGAAAACTGGCCCGAGATGTTATCAGAGTATTTCTTTCCCAGACAGCCTGGCAAACTCGCTCATCTGTCCTGATCTCCTGCATCCAGAGGCATTGTCAGAGGCAACACAGCACGTCCAGAGCCTTTCCAGGAAGGAATCTGCTCCAGTTTGTTATTTGCTTTGTTCCATGTCTGTGGTAACCTCTCCTCCTTTGGAGAATAAGATTTTAAAGAGCTTATGAAAATGATCAAACCCTTCAGCTTCACTACTGTGATTAATCAATCACAGCTGCTGCTTTACAGCTCCTTGTTTTGATGTGTTTTGGGTTGTTCCAAAGTTAGCCCAGCTCAGGGCCAGGAAATGTATTCCTCAGCCCTGCAGGGTGCTGGGATAGAGCAAAAGCAGAGTTTTCAACATTTTTTCCAACATTTCTTGTGCTGATGCTGCCATTTATTGCCAGTGAGCATGGGATGCTCCTGGGAATTATATAATCCCAAAAAATGTGAGCAAAAGATTTCAGAACCAGCTCTTCCCTGAATGGCAGCTGCATCATTGCAAATATTGTCTGATCTGCCCTTCTTAGGACTGAAGTATCTGAGACTCCAGGTGGCATCTCTAAAGAGTTCGTGTCAATTTTGGAGGCTTAGTTGCATGGCTTAAATGCTCCTTAGCACTCATTTTTTTACAGCTAAAGAGCCAAGCAGGATCATGAAGCTCAGATAGTTTGTAAAACTGCTGTCAAGCAGATTAAGCTGGAAATGGAAAATTTGCTGGTGAAGTCTTTTCTCTTCTATCTAATGTTTGTGTGATAGAGGGTGATTTGAAGTCCATTTCACCACTGAGGTAAGGCCCCAGGTATCTGGTAGCAAAAACAGGACTGTGGTCACCTACAACCTGGGCTTCCAGGACTGTCAGTCTGCATTCTGAAGTGGCTTTGCCTGGGGATAGTGCGCACAAAGATAAGGGAAATCCACCTTAGTGGATTCAGAGTGGGGAGACAGTTTGGTGTGAGCCTGAGTTTGCATCCCAGACTCCCAGGCATGTGTGCCTGGCGCTGTTCTAGGGATTGTCTTCCCATCCTGTAGTTTGCAGGGGTCTGTGTCCCCCGATTGCTCCTTCCCCTGTTTATTGCCATGCTCTGATCCTTGCCTTGCTCCTCTGCTCTGACCCTGGCCTGGGGCACTTGTTCATTGCCTGCTGCCTCCCCTGAGGCCGTGAACAACCTTTGACTGAAGACGAACCCATCCAGTTCCCTTTGGTAGTCGCTCTCCTCCAGCCGCTGCTTTGAGGAAGCCGCTCCTGCCCGTGCAGGAGTTTGCCTCCCACTGTCCCCGCGTGCTGTGTGTGGTGGGCGCCTGCAGTGCCAGGCATGCTCGCTCCATAAATCCAGGCTATTAAAATGAGTGTGTCTCATCTGCAAAAGTAAGAGTCTGGAAGTATGTTCTCCCTGGCGACTGTGATACCCTTCACAGCCACTGCCCTGCAAATCAGATATGCACATCCTTCTGTTTTCACAGTGGGGGAAGCTACCGACTCAGGGAATGGCTTGGGTTGGAAGGGATAGTAGAGATCATCCAGTTCCAACCCCCTGACATGGGCAGGGACACCTTCCGCTAGACCGGGTTGTTGCAAGTCCCGGCTAACCGATCCTCAAGCACCTCCGGGGATGGGGCAGCCACAGGTTCTCTGGGCAACCTGTGCCAGGGCCTCACCACCCTCACAGGGAGGAATCTCTTCACACATCTGATTCAAATCTTCCTTCTTTCTGTTCAAAGACGTTTCCTCGAGTCCTGTCGCTCTCTGCCCGTGTCAGACCTGTCCCCCGGGTAGCGACCAGACCGGACGGCTCCGCTGTGCCCCGACCTGCCCGCGGGGCCGGGGGCTGCGGGGCCGGGGGCGGGCGGGCCTGCGGAGCGCGGCGGAGCCAATGGCGCTGCCGGGGAGGAGCCGCGGCCCCGGCCCGGCCCCGCCCGCCGCCCCCCGCCGCACTCGGCCTGGGTTCGGCGGAGCGGCGGGAGCTGCGGCTGCAGCTGCGGCGGCCCCGGACTCCGGGGGAGCGGTCCCGGCGCCCGGCTGGAGCGGCCTCTCCGCGCCCGAGGCACCGGCCCTGGAGTCACTGGCCACCGGCCCCGGAGGCACCTGCCGGACCCGAAGGTACCGACACCGACCCGCCGGCTCGCGCGGGGGTTGTTGCGGGGAGCTGTTGATGGGAGTTGGAGGAAAGTTTGCAGAGAAATCAGAGCCTGTTAATAGCCGTGTCAGTGCGGGCCGTGGGAGGCGATCCGGTACCGGCTGGGAGCGGCGGCCGGGGCGGTTCGGGCGATGCCAGCGCTGTTGCGGATGGAGCCGGGATGCGGGTCCGACCCGTCAGGGAGCGGGCGGCTCTGCCCCCGTGCCGCCCCCAGACCCACGGCATTGGTCGGTGGTGACCGGCGCACGCCCTGCGAGGGGTCCAGACCCGAGCCAAGCCTAGGAGTGTTTTCCCGGTGGAGTTTTTACGGAATGCTGCATTCACCTGTGAGGCGGCGGCCGGAGGCAGCCAGGCCTCTGGGTGCAGGACTCTTGGGAAGCAGCCCCTGTGCTGGTGGTTGGTGCACCTCGGGGTTCTTTGCCGAAATGAACTGTGCACAGGCATCCCCATGGTCCGGCGTGGGAACGGGAGCTTCCGGGGCTGTTGGGATACGAGCGTGGATGTCTGTAGATGCAGGAAAAACAAGCCCGTTCTCTGTGTTGTTTGGGAAGTTTGGAGAACTTCCTAAGCCAGCAGGGCTTGGAGACCAAAAGCTCGGTTGCAGAGAGGCAGCTGAGCTGCGGGCTGGGGCCGCCGTCCCTGGGGACAGCCCTGAGCGACTGCAGCGGCTGTTCCGGCCGACGAAAGGATCGGTCCGAGCAGCGCCGTGGGGCTGCCTGGCCCCACGTGTTGCACTGGGGGTGTCCGTAGGTCAGAGCCCAGCCAGAGCTGTCCCTGACACAGCGTGAGCGAACTTAACCTGGTTTGGGCTGCGTGAAGGATCTCTGGCAACTGACCCTTGAGCTGTCTGGATTGCTAGCGGTTTGTATACCTCAGTTAGTGATACCGGACTTGGGCAGTGCCCCCCTGGTTCCTGATGCTAATCATGCTTGGGTGGCTGCCCCTGGGGCAGCCGTACACGCCTTTTAACCTCCCGCGATGGTAAAGTGACCTGAGTGGGTGGTATTTGATGAAGAACAAGATTTGCGGAGTGTTGAGTTAAAAATCATCAGTTTGCATTTTCTGCATGAGGTCGTGCTGTTTGCTCTTGCAGGAGCACGTGCAATCCCTCTGCAAAACACAACCACCGGCCCCGGAAGGTGAGAGGTGAACGGTGAGCAGGGGGATGCTGTTGGGGAAGAGCAGCTTGGAAAAGAGGACACTGGGCAGAGGGGCTTCAGCTTTGGGGCTCTCGTCATTCTACAGGAAGGGGATGGTGACCTGGAGCATTGCCTGACACTTACTGCACTGTGTTGTGGGGCAGGGAATAGCAGGGGCCCGATAAACAATAAGAGGTGTTTTGCTAAAGGTTCTAGACAGTGACTCATCTACTGTAGGAAGGGACAAGAAGGAGAGGCAGCACAGGAGCTTTCTAGAGTACAAATGGGTCTTTCCCCCTTTTTTTATCAGAAGCAGGAGGTCAGGAATCCTTTCTTACTCCCAGAACAGTGTAGATGTGTAGGTTATAAACCTCCTGATGCAAGTGTCCCTGTACCAGCACCTCCTGCATCCCTGTCCCTGGGGAGGATCCTGCCTTCAGGCCACATCCTGGGGTGGGACTGTTACAAAATTTGGGGTGATTTCCAGCCCTCACAGTCGATATTATGTGATCATTCTTAGTCACTTCTGAGTCACTCCAAATAATTGATCCTTGTCCATACATTGCACCATGGTTCTGTGTGTGCCTGGCTGGGGTGTTTCAGAAGTCATTTCCCTTGGCGCTGAGTTGCTCAGTCTTAACTTTTCTTTTGCATCCAGCCTTCCTTCCTCAGGCTTTTCTGCCTTCTCCTGCCCTGGACAGCACAGAGGAGGTGCAGTGCTGCTGCCTTTCACTTTTCCAGGTGTACTGCACCCTGAGAGGCCTCCCCAGCTATTTGCAGCATTGCTGACTGCCCCCACTTGAAAAAGTGTCTATGTAAGGAGTTGTTTTGCTGATATTTGCCTGGATTTGTTTTATTTGCTGCTTCCAGTTTGCAGAGGAATTGGTGCAGCCAGTTGGTCCTTGCTGACTGAGCACCTTGCTCACAAGGAGCAGCTGGCTTCCTCTCTCTGGGGATTTATGGCTTCTACACCACCTCTCCCCCTTTTCATGCTGGGGATATACCTGGGAATGCTGATGGCTGAGCTGATCTGGTGGTGGATTTATAATCCCTCCCTGCAGGGAGGAAGGAAAGATCCCCAGGCCCCCCAACAGACAGCCCTCATGCCTCATGTCAGTGGTTAAGTGCAGATGACAATAGCGAGGGTTTGCTGAGAATTATTCCTTTGCAAGAAGCAACTTTTGACCAAGAGTTGGTGTCTTTTTGAGACCCATGAGTCTCTAATCATACCCTTTTCCATTGCAAGGTGTTCTTTCACAATTGGGCAGGCTCTTCAAACCCTCTAGGAAATGGCTGTGGGGTCTGAGAGGGGTCCTGGGGCTGGTCCTGGCTGGTCCTTGCCCTGTTGCCCTGGGCACTTTAGAATCTGGGGTTCTCGCTTTATCTGGGTTAAGCTCCCAAGGAAGGAGGTGTGACTTGAGATCCAGAACTGGTTTGAGAGATCAGAACTGGGCCAATTTCTAGGCCAGAACGGGGCTCTGGGTGTCCCAAGGGCAGATTTGGGCACAGAAACAGTTGAAGATTAAGGTTCTCACCTCCCTTCATTGCACAGGTGCCTTCTGCTGCTGAACGTGGAGGGGGTTATCTCCCTGGCATCTGCTGGGCAGGTAGCAGCACATATGGCAGGACATAGCTTTATTATTCCTTTCAAAGCATGAAAAACACCCCTTGCTGAGAGGTACTGAAGCTGTGAAATGCAGACGGGGCTGCCCCCAGGAATAGCAGCAGCCTAAGGGAATGGAGAGAAAGCTTTTCTTCTTGCCGTACCACCTCACCCTCTGAAGAGAGCGTTCACTGTGTCTGCATCCCCCAGAGGAAGGTTTAACAGCGCCAGGCTTTGCTGTAACCCTCAGGCACCGTGTGGATGAGCCTGGATAGAGAAATGGCTGAATGGGACAGTGCATCTTTGCCTCTTTGTTTCAGTTCTCGTGCCATTTCCTGGATGCTTTGTTGGTACCACACTCCATGTCCCTTGCCCTCTGGGGAAGGCCATGCCAAACGCTCCTTTGCAAATCTGCTGGGATGCAGGGAGGCAGCTCAGGCAGTGTGCAGGTTGTGGGGCACCTGTGGGTGCTGAGGGCTCCCTGTACCCTGCCCAGGGCACTGCAGGGACTGATGTCCAAAGGCTGCCCTGCTCTGTCCTGCAGCAAGCTCGAGAGGTTTGGTTAAAGCATATATAGGAGTACATTTGTGAGTACATTTAAAAAGTCAAGAGGTAATAAATACATGTTTTTCTGGGTTGTGGCTTGTATCAGAGCTGTGCACAGGAAAACAAAGGGGTTTCTGGGGTGGCTCATGCTCTGCTGTCGGCTTGTGCCTGCTTAGCCTGGCTTGTGCACAAGAGCATTTGGGTCTTTGTGTTTCTGGTCACCTTGCAGCAGACGCAGGCAGTGGTTTCTGTTCTCCCTTTGCACCCTGTTCTGCTGACACCTGCATTTTCCTCAGCCCGGAGGTGTGAATGCTTTACCTGCCACCACCTCCTGCTCCTGCAGAGCAGAAGATGGCATTTTGCAGGGAACTAGGGGGAGCCATGCCACTCACTTCCTCCTTATTAACTAGAAAGGAATAAAGTTGCAGAGGGATCAGATTTTGAGAAAGACCCAGAGTTCCAAAATGCTCCCGGAGGATAGATCCCTAATTACTCTCTAATTGCATTAGAGTTTAATTTGTTGTTGTTTTTGCTGTAGTGTTCCCATTTTCCTCGACAGTTTGCTTTGTTTCATTAACTAGAAATGGCTGGAGATGGATATTTGCAGTATCAAGACTCGCGTGTTGTTGCAATGCTTGACAGGTTTTAGGCCTTTACTGTGCTGTCAGGGGCATGGGTGACTTCACCAGCCCTGGATGTCTGGGACTCAAGCCTGGGGTGCAGTGCTCACCCAATGGCAGCATTTTGCCGATACATGGAGGTTTGGCCCTGGGAGTTTTGGTGGCTGTCCTGCTTCCAGGAGACATGGAAAAAGCTGAGCTGAACTGTCCCCAGAGCAGCTTATGGGCAGCTGCTCTTCAAAAGACTTGTTTAATCCATTTCTCCTGAGCACAGCAGGGAGCAGGTCTGGAAATGAATCTGGGAAGCTTCAAAAATAGTTTTCAGGAGCTTCATTTAGAAAGCGATAGGGGAGAAGAATATTGCTGCTCTTAATTCTGAAGCAGAAATATATTTACTTTGCCTTGTTTAAGGGGAGATGGGGTAGAAGGTATAGTTAAGCTTAGACCTGGTTTTTGCCAATGCATCTTTGTTGGTTAAACAAATCCTGAAGGTGGGAGAGTATAAATAAACCTTTCCAGTCTGTCAGCATCAGCAGTTGAGGCCTTAGAGGTGTCACTTGTCTCCTGCTTTGATCTGCTTGCTTATATGTCACATACATGTTACTTGTGTGTGTCACAAAGGGCACCTGAGCAAGGTCCCCACTGCCTGTGAGCTGGCTGTGATGGAGCTGCATGCACAGCTCTCAGAAAGTGACATGAACATGAGGAGACATGGGGAACCGCTCTGTGAACTCAAAACTGCTCCTAAATTTGATCCAGCCACTTAAAAACAGTGGGTGGACCTGGTGGTGAAGTGAGACATTGGTATTTAAAGCTGACTTGAGGATGCAGCCAGAGACATGACACCCAGCAGTGAGCTGTGAAGGTGAGACATGCTCTGGTTTCAAAATTCACCGAGAAAATGGGAAAAGCTTGGAGTGCTGGATCTGCAGCACCTGGAGTGGTTTGTCAGAAACCCCCAGGAACGGGATGGAATTGAACACCCACTGCATTTGAAACCATAAATTAGTCGGTTAAACCCTCTGTTGTACAGAATGCTGTGCAAGCCCCTCTATTATTTGATACATAATAAGCACATGTGAGCTGATTGTATTAGAGGCAGAAACTGTTGTGGCCTCGGTGTGTGACGAGGGTGCTCAGGCTGGCAGTTCCCCTGCTCTCAGCAGTAACCCTGTATCTCAGGACGCTGGTGGTGTCTTCCACGTCTGTGCTTGCCACCTCCGAGCTTCAGTCTTGGCTGCAGTGACAGCACGTGGCAGAGGGAAGCCAGAGTTTAGTTTGACTTAAAATGAAAACTAATTAATCAATTCTGTGTTTTCCATCCCACAGTGTCACTAGTGAAAGCATCAAGATGATAACTGCGGATTCAACTGCTCATTTGAAAATACTGAGCAATTAGACAAGTTTATGACAATATTATTTCCTGCCACCAGAGATGATTCACGATACTACTAATTGTAGCAATAATTAATCTGTCTAATTTTCAAGCACACAGCTGTAGTTCATGCTAGTCTGGTGGGGACAGGAGCCACACAGAGTGTGGGGTCCTGTTATTGTCTCTATTTAATTATCAGAGGGTTTTCCTGCACTTTCAGCTTGCTGTGCCTTTGTGAGAAGGTGTCGGGCTGCTCTCCTTGCCTGCTCCTGGAGGCACAGGCTGGGAGGTCCCAGCAGATCCCCACATCTGGGGACAGGGTAGTGAAGACAGAGGGATGTGAGGAGCTGATTCGTAGTGCTCTGCTCTGACAGTGGGTAAGAAAGGACATTACAAAGCAGCCGGGATGTTTTTGCTTTTGCAGAGCATACGAGAAGCATTTTTGAGCCTTTTTTCCTCCTCGCCAGACCGTAAGGCTGACAGCCATGGTTGCAGGATAACCTGCAAACTCCACTTGGAAAACTGATGTATGAAACACATTAACTTGTTTTAATGCCTTTCTGTTGCTTCTGAGTACCGTGGGGATGCCTAATAAATACTGTAGGAATTGGAGTCCCCAGACTATGCAGGGAAAGGGAGACCTTTCCAAACCTATGAGTCAGAGCTGGTCTCTGAAAGGAGCAGCCAGTGCCCACCCCGGAGCGTGCCCAGCTCCAGCCTTTCTGCAATGGCAGTTTAATTTCTCACAAAAATAGAACAATTTGCATTTCTGGAGACCCTTTGGTTCATGGGGCTGGAGCACTGCGGTGGGCATTGATGAACCATTTCTCATTGCTCATCTATTGGTAAGGGATGGAATGGTGTTTTTTCCAGAGGAGAAAATGAAACATGAATTATCCAAGTGTCTTGCTGAGATGCTCCCAAGCACAAGGAAGGCAGGTCTGACATAAAACTTAAAAGTCCAGCATGCTTCTGCTTAGTGTGGCCAAGAGTGGGGGATGCTCCTGCTTCTTAGAAGAGAGCAAATGCAGACAAAAGGAGGGGTTTGTTTTTTCTTTTTTAAACCAAGGATGGGCAAAGATAAAGAAAATGCTGTAGGAAGGATGTAAATATTCTATGTTTTACTTAAGATAAAGCTCCTTGTTGTTTGCTGGTGCTCACAAAACTAATTGGCAGATTACATGATAATAAGAAGGAGTTTAATGAAATCTGCTGATACCCTTTAGAGGATGTGGAATTTGCATGTGCAGTTAAATGAGGCTAGAGGTTTAGCTGCTCTGTGCTAACTGGGGGACTCTGGAAACATTTGCATTCCTGGTGTCTTGTTTCTACATCATTTCATCGATGACTCTGCTGTAGCAGGGAGCTGTGGCTGAAGGGAGCAGAGTCCATCAATCATCACAAGCAGAGAGGGTTCCTGGCCAGAGTTGCTCAGCTGCCTTGGTGGCACCTGAGCTCCTGTAAATCCTCAGCAGGTGGCACTCGGTGAGTCATCTCTGGCTGGCAAATACAGGATGGGAGAGGAACCATCCTAGGGAGGGGAGAGGAGCTCAGCCCACCTGCTTCACCTCGGCTGAAAACTCGTGGATAACCAGGAGCATCCCTGCCTCTGCTATCTCTAACTTGGTTAACTGCTGCTGGGCAGGGAGCATTTAGTGCTGTTAGCAGGGGCAGTAAACTGATCTGGGGTTAGTGCTGCTGAGGCTGATTGTGGTTTTGGGAAGAGGTGCTTTAGCTTAGCAAGCTAGGCCAGCATGCAGGCTTTTATCAGGGATCCAGAATTAAAATAATCCCCCATCAGCGATGGACAGATTTGTTCTCTGGAGGCTTCTTCTAAGTCCATTGCCACCTTACATGGCTTTTCCTCTTGGGTTTCTGAGCTGAAGCTGATGGGGACTGACAAGCCCTGATTATGCAAAGTACCAGAGGCAACGGGCTGCCGGCTTGGGATTCAGTTTGCCTTGCTTCCTGCCATTTTGTGTGTTATTAGGGAGCCACTGGAAAAAGTAGGTCCTGCTAATCCAAAAATAAACGTGTTGTCCTGATGATAACTGCAGAGAAGGGCTGTGTGAGAGCCACTCGCTGTCTGCTCCACCTGCGCCGCGGGGCCTGGACCGGGCAGCAGTGACCCCTGGTACCGGGGTGCCCACAGCCTGGCTGCGCCCACACTCAAGGAGTGCAGAGGCTATTTATGCATCTTTTTGTGAGAAACCACCGTTTCCATAGCAACCATGAGCATCACATGGTAACCCTGGCTCTGCAGCATGTGAGCCCGCAAGATGCCTCGCTGCACCCCGTGCTCCGGCCCCGCGACGCCCTGACGCCTGGCAGGGTCCCTGGGGAGCCTGGGTCCCTGCGGGGCTGCAGCAGCCAGTGCTCATGACCGGGGGCACTGAGAGCTGCCAAAAACATGCCCTGGGTGGTGGGATGGGAGGAGGTGTGGAGGGAGAGCAGTGGGATGTGGAGGCGAGCGGGAGCAGGTGCCAGGCTTTCAGAGCAGGCTGTGCTGGACTAGGCATCCTCCCCAGGCTGGGGTTTGGCCAGGGCTTAGTCAAGGAAAATCTGTTTCTACAGGGAGGTGCCTGCAGCAGCTGGGTCCTGGGTCAGGGTCCCTCCTTTGCTAGCCATCCTAATGCAGGTGAGTCCCTCCCTTCTGCATCTGACTCCAGCAGCCCCTCTGTCTCCAGTGTAGTCTCTGGGAAACCTGCACAGGTCTGCTTTAATCCTTATTTCAGGAGATTTCTAGGCTGTGCCCACTGCTAAGGGTTGAGCTGTGCCACCTGGTCATGCTGGAGTGAGTGACAGAGCCCCGTCCTTGAAGTGTGCAGGACACAGAATCAATACCCTGAGGTGTGAAATGTGATTGCTCTCCCTTGAGTTTCTACAAACTGTATTAAAACAATCACAGTATATCAAATTTTTTTAAAATGCGTTTTTATTCAAATCAGCACATGTTTGCAATTAAACCCTACTACATGGTGTAGTATGAATAATTAGAAAACTTCATGTGCTTAACGGGATACTTGCATTTGTAGGGAAGGAATGATGCTACTCCCAGAATTGCAGTGTGGCTCCCTCTAAACTTGGCAGTGTCCTTCCCTCATCTCCCCTGAGGCAATTTGGGGCATGGAGGGCTTGTCTGCTGCACGCCCAGATCTGTCCTTTGCTCTCTGAATCTATGTGCCTGTAATTTCTGTTGCTTGCCTTTTGTTCCCACTTCAAACAGGCAGTAGATCAAAAAGTCACTGTCTGGATTTTAGTGCCACGCTTGAGTCTCTTGCTTTTGCTCCCCCATCAGGTGGGTGCTGTGCTGCCTGGTGTGGTGCAGGTAGGGGCTGCAGAGGCACACCTGGAGACTTGGCCCTACTGTTGTTCTGCCTGGAGGACATTGCCTGTCTCTCCTGGCTTCCCTCTGCCAGAGAGCACTGCTTTTCCTGATGTGTTCATCAGGCTGTTTTCTTTCTTGGTTCTATTTATATAAAGGGTACCTTGATGATCAGGTGAGGAGATGGGAACATCTGGCAGCTTTCCCTCTAGCCCAGAGCTCGTGAGTCTTGGGAATTCAGTGAGACATCTCTGGCAATTTCCTCCCCACAGTGGCATGAAAGCTGAGAGGCTCTTTTCAAAAACACCATCTCCATCCATTGAGAGGGCACTGTTGATGTGTGACTGTACCTTTCTTACTCCTGGCAAGCACAGAATCCCAGAATGGTTTGGGTTAGAAAAGACCTTAAAGATCACCTTGTTCCAGTTCCCTGCCATGGGCAGGGACACCTTTCACTAGCCCAGGTTTCTCCAAGTCCTGTCCAGCCTGGCGCCTTGGGCACTTCTATCAAGAAGTCAACCCTGGTAAATGAGCAACTTGCCTGCTTACACTGGGGGAAATTGTGTGAAGTTAGGCATTTGGGGTGCTGAGGCTGAGCCTCATCTGCACTGAGGCTCTGTCTCCCCCTTGTTGTTCTCCACAACCTCTCTTCTCTGTGCTGACACATGCAGCAGCCACGTGCAGGATCTCTCCTGCTCCCCAGCTCATGCCACACACGCCACACACAATCTTGTTCTGATTTTCAAGGCTCCAATAAAGCGTGTCAAAATGCATCAAAGGCTCAGTGCAGAAGTGAAGCAAATTGACTCTGTAGAGGATTTAGGGAATGGAGGGAGTTGGAATAAACCCCAAACCAAACAAGAACTGCAGGGAAGGTGAAGCATGGTAGAGATGGCAGATGTGCAGCACAGCTGGAGGGACACGGAACATCTTTGATTTGGCAGGAGAATGGGAAAAACTGAAAATAGCACACACATCCTCTGGAGATGTGGCTCGTAGGGAGCTCTTTGTGGGTAGGGACACGGCATTATCCGTTACGGGCCCTTGCTCCACCTCTCTGGGACTATGGAGGGACAGCAAGGAAATTCAGGAGCTGGTACAGGCTGAGTCTGCAAATCCCATGGTTGTGAATTTGGGCTCTTGCATCAGCTCAGAGTGGGCTGCAGAGAGTCCTGTCACCATGGGATGGGTTGTTCTGTCCTGTCTGTGGCTGCCAGGGAGAGCCAGCAGCACAGAATTGCCCTGGTCTGCCTCATCCCAGCCCAGGTCCTGGCTGCCATGGCCTCCAGCACCCAGACTGTCTCAAGGCAATAAAAGCAGGAGGAGAATTGCACTCATGGAACAGGCTCAGCCATTGTCTTGTTGTGCTGGGAAATCAGGCACTTCAAAAGGCAGTTTTGCATTTCTTCAGATGCCTCGATGTAAGTGCAGTGACAGAGTTGCTCAAAGCACATTAATTATTAGTAAAGGCTTTTTTTCTTTTTATTGCAAGACAAATTAAACAACAGACGAAAACAGGAGGTGTTACACGAGATGTTAATCCATGGGAGAGTGACAGCAGCAAAAGCCACAAATAATTCATAACATGAAAATCAGGACATTTAATTTTTGACTTGTTGTTTGCATTTGGCGTTCGTGCGTGTGCTCAGTTGCCGCTTCTCTTGTGCTCCAATATGGAGATTTCAGAAGCTGTTAATTTTGGAAAAGGTGATTATAGGCCTTCAAGAGTAAATCAGATAAGGGACCACAATTTTTTTCTTTCCTCTTGACTGGAAAAAAACAAGTTGCTGAATCTGGTATTTCCTGTGGGACTCCTTGTCTTTGATTGGGCAATAGAAAACAGGAAAGTGTACAGGAATTCCTGGTGCCCTGCAACCAACAGGTGATGGACCGAGCACCTTGGGGAGCAGACTCCAGGAAAGGCACTTCAACTATTCTGTGTTTCCATGAGCCCTCCCCAGGGCAGCCCTAGTGCAGGGCAAGGAAGAGGTTGGGTGTGTGGCTCTGCAGCTGCAGCAGCCAAGTCAGCAACTCCCAGGATGTCTGCTGGTACCTTCTACGTGTGTCCTGAGGCGTGTGTTGTAGAGTTCAGACAGCAGTTAACCAGGGTCTTGGCTCCAGTCTCAGATTTAGGCCCTTCCTGTGTTGTCCCCATTGAACGCTTCCCCTCCTGAGCGGGTGCTCCGAGTTTACAGGGTTTGTGAGCAGCACAGGAGGAACCTTTGGAAGAGCTATGGGTTGTCTGCTGCTGGCTGGTCAGGTGAGGGCTGGTGCTGGATGTTTAAACTCCTGCCCTGCAGTGACATGAAGTCATCTGAAGCTTCCCAGGATTTTCATGAGTTTCTGCTTATTGTTGAAATATAGAAATAATTGACAGGGAACACCACCAAGGGTGGTCTGTGAAGTGATGCAAAAGGTGAAACTTGGAATTAAAAAGACTCTATCTTGTTCGTGTTTGTCATGTACTCTGGAACTGTTGCTACCAGTTTTGAATTTCCCATTAATAAAAAACTTCTTTCACTATTCACTGAGCTCATTGCTTGAAAAATGGGCAATGAACTTGAGAATAGGGTATGTAACAGTAAAAATAGAAGTGTCTTGCTAAGGGAGGATTGCTGGAAAGGAGATTACAGCAGCATTTATCAGAAACATGATGGGAAGTGTTTGCTGGCATTGCTAGGAGCTCCTGCTGCTGCTGTGAGAGCAGGGCCCAAGTGCTGTGGCAGTAGCAAATGGCAGCAGCAGCAACCTGCACCTGCTGCTGGAGCTCCAGCCCTGACTGAGGTCCTGGAGCCGTTTACTGGGTCTGGATCCCAAAAGCACTTACTGCAGGGGCACTTCCACCACTCGCCTGTGTGGCAGGGACACATTCAGCACGTCACCCCATCTGGTGGGATTCAGGTGGTGCAAAGCATTTCCTTAGAAAGGAATTGGACTTTGCATATGTTTCTGATGTGTATTATGGGTTGCTATCCTCTAAAATTTAGTGCAGCTTAGCACCTGTCTGGACATTGCCAAAAACTGGAGTCAGTCTGATCAAATTGATTTTCATTGAGCTGTTACAGTCTCTGAAACTGCTGAGAAGAATCGCAACCATATGGCACAAGGTTTTGCAAACGAGGTCTCCTATGACACAATGAGCCTGAGCTGACATGTGCAGAGGCCATGGATCTGGAGCAGGGAGGGGACTTGGTACTGGAGTGTGGCACAGGAGGCCATAATAAACCCCACTGAAAGAGACAAAGCAATTGGCATTTTTGGTAGAGGCCCTGTCATGTCCCCACCTGAGGAGGAGGACATTAGGAGTTTCAGATATTTATACCTTGGTGTGCAGACCAAGTGCTTCTGCTCAGCATGACAGTTTGTGTCCAGGTGACAAGGTTATGAACCCCGTGTTAATTCTTCAGTTCTCGGGAAGAAAAGTCTCTCAGAGTGTTCAGGGACATGTCCCACCCTGCTCAGCACCTGCGGTTGTCCTTGAGTGTCCCTCACAGCCAAGGACATGCCGATGGCTGGTGGCAGGGAAACCCCTCCCTTCTGTGCTGCATTTTGACAGATGGGCTGTGTGGTGAGGTCAGCTGAGGGCTGGTCAGTCCTGGAGTAGTTAGGCATGTGTCGGCAGGGAGAGTCACAGTGGTATTAAGTGATTAGAAATACATGAATATTAATTGCTTATGAACTCCCTTTATCACACTTGCAGGCAGAAGAAGTTAATAAATCACTGCTCGGATTAACCCACAGAAGAGTACTGCAAAGGGTATTTGAGATGAGACAGAAACAGGGAAGGGAGCTTTTCTGGAGAGGAAGAAGTGCTGGTTTTAGGCCGGGCACTCACATCACAAAGCTGTGTTCTTTTTCCCAGGGTATCTTGTCTAGAGTCTGCCTCTTGCTACAGAGGGGAGCCCTTGCAGCTCTGAGAGAGAACCCATCATCCAGCTTTGCTGTGGCCGTGGCACCTCTGTACCAATCCCTTTGTAGGAAGCAGACATTTGGTTCTTGCATGCAACAGGGCTCCTGTGCAGATCCCCAAATACCAGCCCTGGACCTTCCCTGTGGTCTTGGTGCAAGACCAGCCGGTGCCATCCTGGGGACTGTGGCAGCTTTAAAACCTGGGTGGTGGAGAGGGGCATGTTCATGCATTCATTTCACTGCGTGTTATCTGGACATCCTTTGGCGGCTGCTGCGGAGGGGAAGAGACTTTTGCTCCTCTGTTGCATTTCTGTGGGACAGGTAATTGTCTGTTTTCTCAAGTCAGTGACTCGTGCTTGAGTTTAAACTTGTTCTGTCTTGGTTTCAGTGGCAATTATGCAAGGGTGATTTCTATAAATGGATTGCTTGTGTGGAAATCTTCCTTGCTAAGGTGAATCTTATTTTTTGTCAAAATTTAATTTTGCCTAGAGCAATTATTGTTACCAGAGCTTTCTAATGATTTTAAGTAGCCAAGATTACATATGCTTGAATCCTCATAGCAGTTTAGCCTAATATATTCATGCAAAAGTGTGAAGGAGGCATTGCTTCCATTTGTTCTTTTGTTCTTCCTAATCCCCATTCCTTTCTGCTCTGCCTTGCTGTCCTTTTCATCACAGTGAAAAAGCAATGCCTGAAAAAAGCAACAGTGAAACCCTCTGCCAGGATCCCAGGCATGAGGACACCCGGTTACATTTCTGCACCTGGACAAGGGGACCCTGCCATGCTGCAGGCTCTGTCAATCCCAGGCTTGCTGTGCCTCCCGGTGGCACAGGGAGATTTCAGGTAACCAGGATCTGCTGCTGCTCACCTGTGCATCCAGTGCTTGAAGCCAAGCGAAGAGAGCTGGTCCCTGAACTGCCCTGGGAGAGAAGGGTCACCCCATCCTTCCGCCAGCGGTTCCACGGGAGTGTGGCAGTTTGGAGGCAGCACTGGGATCCGAGGAACTGCTTGGGGGGGTCAGAGCAACCCAGTGCCAGGCTGTCCTCCACAGAGTGGGATGGAGGCAGCTAGGAGCTGTGCCTCACTGAGATGCTCAAGTGATGCCAGGCAGAGCGGCAGGGAAGGTGCACCAGGATTTGGGAGCAAGGCAGGAGAGTGGGAGCTTCTGTCATGTGTAACTGTGCTCTGGGTGCATTATGTGAGGGTCTCCTATTCCAGAGAGACTTACATTAGGTAACTCGAATATTTACACATGGATCGCGGTACACAACGGTCACATCATCAGCAGAACCACCATGTTCTCCTGGTGCTCAACCTGTGATATCGAGGGAAACACATCCCACACCTGTATCAGAACTTACTGCTTAGAGAAAATGCCTGAGATCCAGTTCCTGGATAAGCCTGTTCAGCCCCTGCTGCTATAAAGGGGGCAGATGATTCCATTTAAGGACAATAGACTTAGACTCTGTTACCAGAGCACAGAATGCTGAACTAATACTGAGAAGCTTTTGATTTACTCTGATTTTTGCAATGAGGGTTTGTACTAGCATTGCAGGCTGCATGCAAATGAAGGTGATGTTACCTGTCTCTGGCTTGGTTGCTGGATTGAGGTTTAATGAGATTCTTTGGTTTGCTTTGTGTCAATCTGTTGGAGTTAAGTGAGATTTCTTCCTCCCACTTTGTTTTGCCTCTGATGCAATTTTGCAACACTTCTTGTATTCCTAAAAGGGTCTTTTGGTGTCTTTGAAAGTTTCTCAATGCAATATCTCTCTGGACAGAGTAAATGAAGATTAAAACTAGGCAGATAGCAAGAGAAAACAAGCAAATGTCTTTGCAGAATCAAACAAAGAGCAAGCGCAGCAGCAGAGGAGCTCTGAGATTTGTCTTTTGTCTGGTAAACCAGAACACCTGAGCAAACCTTTCCTGAAGCTCGGGCCGGCTGGTCTCTCCAGGCTGGCAGTTTCTGGTGTCAGCTCAGCTGCTTGTTTTCATCAAATATGCAGGGACCACAGTAACCGTGGGATGGCAGGACACTGGGGATTTGGCACAACCACGTCCAGCTCCGCTGCACAGCCCGGCACTGACCAGCCTTTCTCCACCCGACTTTGTCTGCTAATGAGATCTCATAGCCTGTTCATTTCCATGTTATTTTTCTTCCCAATCAGTAGAATGAACTCTATAAAACCTATGTTATCAGTCTTCATTATGTTC
This sequence comes from Corvus hawaiiensis, assembly GCF_020740725.1. Classification (NCBI taxonomy): domain Eukaryota; kingdom Metazoa; phylum Chordata; class Aves; order Passeriformes; family Corvidae; genus Corvus; species Corvus hawaiiensis. Next base: position 3,321,077 of record NC_063239.1, on the reverse strand, counting down.
AGGTTTGCTTTGATTGTGAATGAATAGATTTTATCTTGGCATTAGAAGGCACTAGCCTCTCTTTTCCCTCTTTGCATAGGGGTTGGTTTTAAATATTCTCCCTATGTAGCTGCTTCTGTTGTTTTCTGGCTCTGCTTGGGTTCAGTCTGTTTTAAGCCTCAACCTTCCTGATACACCCCTTGATTGTGAGTTCAGAGCTGTATACCTGCAGTGGCACAAGGAGGAGGCTACGAACAGAGGAGCAACGTGTTCCTGTGAATCAGGGCGCTCAGCAAGTTGGTTTTAAAGGTGCAAGTGTCCTCATAGAAAGTTCTGGGGAACACATAAATATTTAACCAGCTTCTGGAGAACAGCACAGCCCAGTAAATCGTCCAAACAATTTTCTTCCACATCTAAATTGAGAAATACAGAAGAGTGCTCTTCCAGCTTAAAACCACCTTCCTCTAGGTTGTGATGCTGTTTGCCTTCTCTATAAAAGTCTTTGTAAGCTCTTTTATGTTGTGTAACATAAGAGCATGTTTTGAGCCATGAGTGATCTCTGCTACAGCTGGTTCTGTGCATGATGTTTCTAGATAGGAAAGGTAACGAAGAACAGCCGTTCCCAAGTAGCTCACAGATGGATGTCATGGCAGGACAGCCATGCCGTGGAACCTGTGCTGCATCTGTGGCCGAAGGCATTCAGAGGACGGGTGTTGCTTGGGCACACCTGGCCTCTTGTGTCCGACTGCTTCCACTGCAGCAGAGAAGGGGGCACACTCTGGTCCCCAGCAGTGCCCAGGAACTGCCCAGGGTGAGGAATAAACACTTGACATGGGCTCTTGGTGCATTAACCTGGGGACTCTGAATGGGAGGTATTGGGGATGTGGTGTGGACTGTCTGTGTGTCACATTTGCACCTGTATAACATTGGTTTCATTCCCTCATGGCAACAAGAACTGCTGGGCTCAAGTGTTGCCTTGCCCTTGGCTCTGTAGGAGCCTTGTCAGACACATCTGCCTGCTTTCTGTAACTGACTCTGCTTCTTGTCTCTTCTCTCTGCCATGAACAGATGAAATCCTCTGACATCGACCAGGAATTGTTCACTGAAAGTTACTGCAAGGTGTGCAGTGCTCAGCTGATCTCTGAGTCCCAGCGCGTGGCCCATTATGAGGTAGGATGTTCTTGGTCTGTCCCTCCACCATTGCAGTTCTGCTCTGAAGACTCAGGATTCGAAGAACTGTTTTTACTGGTGGCATCTTGCTCTGTCAGTGATGTCACTGCAGCGGTGTCTGCTGCGTGTCTGGCTTTTTCTTCTGTTTTTGCCAAGTCAGCCTGCAATTTGATCAGGACTGAAAGAAACACAGTTAGCAAGGACAGCAATTAAGAGTGCAGCAAAACAAGCTCAGGTTGTATTAAATGTGCTGCACTGTGGTTTGCTGAGTAGGAATCACTGATTGTGCAGAGAATAGATTAGAATTTGTGGATGTATTTAAGCACTTAAGAGGTAGCAAGCAATGAATAATTAGAAAGGATGGATTATTAGAGACATGTTAGAACAGCAATTAACAGCACTGCATATCTTCAAAACAAACTTACATACATTTCTATTAAACAAGGAGGAAATTATGGAGGGGTATGGTGCTGTAAAATCCTTCAGGAAAGGAAACCCACTACCGTAGTGTAGATCCTGCCACAGTGAGGGACTCTTGGTGTTCACCCGATGGGAGAACGGAGATTTTCAGGTTCAGCTGCAGAAGAGGTGCAGGATCACTGTGTGGTGGCTGTGCACGAGGGACTGTCCTCCCCTGGGGGCATGTGAGATGGTCCAGCCTGTCCTGGAGGACTCCAGAAGTGATGCATGTCTGCATTATCTATATTACGTAGTGTGTATATAGAGAATATATTAATTCTGTATAGTCATCATATATAATATGGAGATAATATGGAATAATTGGTTTGATTTGATGGTCTTGGAGATCTTCTCCAACCTAAATGGTTCTGTGATTCTGTGTGACAAGCCGGGGGGTGAGGGACTTCTGCACTCATGTGAGGTGTGTTTTGCTCCTGGTTTTGGTTGCATGGAGACTACCAGTGTCTGCAAAGTTCCAACAGGTGCAGAGTTTGTGCACAGGGACCTAGAAGATGAACTTACCCCAAGCATTTGCTTGACTCGAGCGTTTTGCAATTGATACACGAGGGAGACGTGTGTGGCCAGTGGAGAATGTACGGGAAGCTTAATGTACATGATCTGAGGATACTGTGCTGCATTAATTAACAATGGGAACAAGAATGCACATTTGCTTGTAGGGCACTTTACATGTCTGTTTTGGTGAATTTCTCAGGAGCTCCTCTGTAGCTGCTCCTCTGGCTGCCCTCTGTGTGCAGCAGGGAACCCTGGCAACTCTGTGAAGCTGAAGGCTGCAGTTTTAGGGACACCTTCTGGATCTTGATACTGGGCACTGCAGATGCCAAATTTTGTCTACAGGAGGCAGGAGCATTGCTGCAGAAAGAGGAGCAGCGCCTGGTGAGCCACAGGGTGCTCAGCCAATCTTGCCTCCTCTGCGCCTGTCATTGTAGGTATGAGCTGAATCATTAATTCATAGCAGATGTTTTTGAAATGTGGAAAACAACACTGTTTTCTGTTGTATATTTTAGTACGAGGTGTTGTGCTCGTTTGTCATCCGCTGTGAAATCCCAGCAGACGCTGTAGACGTTCGGCACAATAATGTCATTTCCAAACCTTGCTGGTGGGTTGCATAACACAGAGCAGAGGCATGGAGTGAGTGAGCTGTAAAGGCTAGTTAGGATCCCCTCTGGTGGCCCATAGGCTGGGAGTGCCTCTGCCCCGTGGCTGTGCCACACTTTGCTGCTCTCGACAGGGAGCAGTGTCCCTTTAGGGCATCTGTTTTGGTCACTACTCCTGAGCATGATGCTCATTCTCCTGGTAACCTTCTGGGACCCTGGTCCCAAGAGCCCCCAGGCACGGTGAGAGGCTAAAAACATCCCCTGAGGTTTTCTGGGGAGGTGAAGCTGGGGGCTCCATCCTGCCTGAGGCTGCCAGCCCTTGCTGCAGGCCATTAGTTAATAGTAAGAGTGTAAAATTCACTGTTTCTTTCTAATTATCAAAGTAGCTGGTCACCATTTTCACACCTTTCTTTTTTTTCCTTCTTACTTTTAAAAAGTGTTCTATAGTTAAAAACTGATTCTTTTCATAAAGGAAATATCAACTTCAGAAGACTAAATTTTCTGCAAATCAGTTTTCAGGAGTCCTGGGGGTGGTCACCCCAGCTTCCCATGGGCGCTGAGGACCCTTGGTGATGGTGCAGCCGGGGATGGTGGGTGCCAGGGCTCTGTCTGGGTTTGTTTTGGTCAGCAGCATCCTTATCCTTCCTGAGCGAGCCTGGAGAGAAAGGGAATTGATCCACTGCCTTGCTAGCGCAGTCAAGTGAGCTCTACAGCCTGTGTGCCAGGGACTGGGATCTTGGCTCTCTGTGCATGCAAAATAAGACATTTCTCTGTAAGAAAATAGAGGGAAACAGCCTATGAAAGGGGGACGTTTTTATCTTGCCAAACAGGAATAGTCAGTTCCAATCGCTGTCTCATCTCCTTCTCCAAATCACCAACCAATAACTTTCCTTCTGTGCTAGTTTGCCAGGAATAAAAAATGATTTTATGTCAGTCACGCAGTATTAAGCGATATTATTTCCAAGGGCAAGTGTAGTGGAAAAATGGCAAAAGGATCAGAGTGTTTGCAGCATATTTTTGCTTCTGACTTGACATACAGCAAATACTGCCTTTTTTACATGTGCTTTGTGCAACTGTGTTTCTGGCTTTGTCTGATGTGTCTGATGCGCCCTGGCTCTCCTTCCCATCCTGGTGAAACTGCCAGGTCCTGCCCTCCTCTCCAGGGTTCACCCCAGGACAGAGCTGAGCCCAGTAGCTGCCTTGGGATATTGACTTGTAATGACGTTCCTGAATGAGGAAATGCCTTAACGAGCTCAATGCACACTGCGGTGTCGAGTGTCTCAAGGGGGTGATGCTGGGCAGCTTTTGTGCAGCCGTGAGTAGGAGATGAGACAAATATTACTGGTTGGTGCTGATGCCCAAAAGACTGTGCATTTGCATATTTTAATTCTTAAAGCAAATTAATATCTTAATTTGTCCCCTGAAGTATCAGAAAACTCTCTTCCCATTTCTGCTTCTGGAATAAAGCAGCGAAGTACGGATGCCTGAGTCCCTGGGTGACATTCACGGTGCTGCTGTGACATGCCGAGTGTCCCTGAGGTACCCTGGCTACCCACCCTTTCCTCCTTGGAGGGAACAAAAGGGAGCAGGGTGGCTGTTTGGATGAAGAATCCATACGCTGCAGGTGGTGGCTGGGTGCCAGGGGGGTGGTGGCCAGACATGGGGTGATGGCCAGTGCGGGGAGGGTATTTCCCACCTCGTGCTCCACTGTCAGTTGCAAGGGGCGACAGTGTGCCGCACTTGCTGCAGTGCCATTGGAAGTCTGTGCCCCAGAAATTGATTTTTTCTTTTCTGTATCTCTGCATCTTTCCTCCCTCTGGAGCTGGAAGCCTCTTTGCTGCTGGATTCTCTCTGGATCACCTATAATTGAACACTTCCTTCCAACTCTGTCTTTGAGAGAGGTTGTATTAATCACTTCGGTGACCTGCTCTGTAAATTAAAAAGCTAAAACAAAGAGAGCTAAGGTTTCTTAGTTAGCTCTGAGTCCTCATCTCTATGTAGAAGTGTTCACAGCCATTAGGAAGATGTTACCATTTATTTTCATGTTTCCCCTTGAAAATCCTGCAGGAAAATTACCTCATATACAAAGTTGCTCTCAGATTTCACCCTGAGCTGTACTTTCATCACCACATTTGCTCCTCAAGCTGCTGCAATGCTTTTCTCCATTTTCTCCATAATCTTTATTGCTTCAGGTGTTCAGATAGTGCTTTGCTTTTCCATTTAAAATGAAGGAAGATGCCAGATCTGGAGGAAGAGCAGCCCAGGAGGGGGCCGTGCAAGTGTCGGCTCACCTTATGGGATGAGGGAATGCTGCTTGAATGCTTGTGGTGGAGCAGCAGGGGAGGGCAGCGGCAAAGTGTATTAAAATTCTAACGCAGAGGAAACTGGGGAGAACAAATCCAGTGCCATGCCCTTTGACTCCTCTCTGGAGCTGAGTGTGCTTTGGAATTTCTCACTCTGTCTCCAGAGCGAAGCAGGCAAGCGATATCGACAGCCTCATCAATACTCCTTGTCTGCACGGGCTGGAGTGGTGCTGGGGTTAATCTGCTTCCAGTTGGGCTGTCCTTGGCTGCAAACGGCATGAAGCGATGGCTTGTCTGAAGGAATAATAAACATTGTTTACTATTGGCACATCAGTGCCTTAAGGATCAAGATGTGTGTGCTCAGAAAGGCAATCCTGTGTCTGAAATATTAATGTGCTGCAAGAGCACATACTCTATTTAACAAAATAAATGCTATGCTAGAAAGCAAGGAGCTGGAATGTTATGTTTCTACTCCCAGCTCCCTGTGTGAGATGCTGCAGGCATTTCCAGGATGGAGGAGTGGAAAGGATGTGCTTTAGCTGAAAATAAAGGCTGCACAGGGCTGTTGTGTGTCAGGTTCTTCTGATGTCAGTGATCATGGAAGGGAAAGTGATGTTTGCTGGCCATGATCTCTCTCGTATGTTTTGCCACTGTTGCTGCTCACCTGCCGTGTTGTGTCTTGCTTTGGTGGCAGTAGCATGTAAATCCTTCAGAGGATGAAGGAGGAGGGGACATCCTACCCATTATTCCCATGTCCCCACCACTGCTGGAATCTGCTCTGCTGTGGTATTCACGGTTTTTGGTGGCTGCTCAAACATTACTGTTACCCTGCAGATCATGCTGCTGTTCGATAGAAGAACCTTGGCTTGAGGAGAAAAAGCTAAAGAGAGCGTATTTGTGTTGCAGAGATGATGAATGTGCTGCTTTGTTCTCTTGTGTGCACATGCAGGCCTGCTGCGGATATTCCTGGGCAGTTTGTGTCATGGTAACAGCCCCAGTTAAAATATGTTGAGGTAAATGTGGCCACCCATTGCAGATGAGGGAGATAGGTGGGTGCCAGTGTTTTAGGGCACAAGGCTCGAGCTTTCTTCCTGCACACAGGGCAGCAGCAGCTGCTGCATCACGGTGGGCTGTGGGAACCAGTGGAGATGGGATGGGACTTTACAAGGCTCTATGTTACTGCTCTGTTGTCAACATTAATGGCTGAACATTATTTTTAATGCACTCCCAGTGTCAAAATCTATTGCTAAACAGCAGCAACAGCAGAGCAGATGAAGCCCTGTGCACAGCTCCCTTCCCAGGTACCTCTGCACAGAGGCCTATTGCTGTCTAAAAATAGCTGAAGTTAAAAGGCCTTTCCAGAGCAGCCATAAAACACACTGGGAAAATGGGACCCCAGGGTTAGCAGTAATGGAGAGGCATAAGGGATGTCACATTAAAGCTACATGGAATGAAAACAAAGAAAGGTTGCACTGGCTCACCCTGGCCAGTGTCCCCGGGAGGCAAGTTCCTGCAGCAGCATTCCCTTCCTGATCCTGCTGCGCAGGAGGGCAGCTCTTTGTTCAGGGTATTCACTCTTGCTTGTCTTTAATATTTTAAACGTGCAACCCATGTTTGGATTGGGGTTCTTGGTGTTTGAAAGCAGAGTCTTTAGTTCTTATCGTGTGTTGTGACAGACCCGCCCCCGTGCGCTCGGGGCTGACGGGCTCTCAGGAGTGACTGGCACTGACGCGCTGTAACAGGGATTTGTCTCAGACAGTGACGATGGAATGGGAGCAACAGCATTGCTGCTGGTGCTGCCATGCTGCGGAGCTGGTGCTGGGCAGCTCGCATGCACAGCAGACATTAACTCTTCTGTTGCCTACCTGGTACTGGGATGGTGGGGCTGTACCAGCAGTGAAGCCCACCCACACCTCGAACATCGGTATCCAGCAGCAGTGTGGTCCGAGATGAGGGACCTGAGCTGCAGCTGCAGGTGAGCAGCGAGAATTTAGCTTGCTGTGTGGAGCACGTTTCAGAAGTTCCCAGCCTGCTCGCTCTGTCCCTGCATCCCCTTTCCCTTGACATGTTGACAGAATCGTAGGATGGGTTGGGTTGGAAGAGACCTTTAAAGGTCTAGTCCAACCCCTGCCAAGAGCAGGAGCACCTTCAGCTCAATCAGGTTGCTCAGGGAGGTACATTGCTTGGAAAAATCCCTTAATACCAACGGAGAAGGAAATGCATGGTTGCATTAGTGTAGATGTAAGATCCACCTGCAGAAGGAATGTGAGGGAGTGATGTTAGAAGGGACTGCCAGTGGGTTTGGGGAGGAGCAGGTGTCTGTGGTAGCCCCGGGTGTGGGGTGCAGGTCTGTGGGCAGCAGCACCACGCGAGCCAGGTGCTGAGCCCGGCTGCTCCTGCCATGCTGCTCTGGAAACAGCCTCTGAGAAGAGTTGCTTCCTCTCCACAGGGCACCCAGCAGTGTGTTGGACAAGAGATACTTTGGCTACAGTCAAAACCAATATAGGAAGCAGTAAAGCTAAAGATCACAATGGTGATTCCTGAGACAGAAGATTCATGCTCAGGATCTCCACTTGGAGTCAGCCTGGCAAGCCAGGTGGAATGATCACAGATGTAAGGAAGTGGAGCTAGTGGTTGCTTGGCTGAACAGATCCTCAGTAGTTGCCTTGATGTGTAAACAAATCAATGTCCAAACCAATATCGTGCCTCCCTGTTGCTTTGTAGCAGCTGGTTTAATGGGGGTGAGAATTCAGCTGAGCACTTGGGAATTGCAGACACATATCTGTGTGCCCAGGAAGGCAAAAGCATGAGTAGACACTTTTTAAAAAATTAACTCATGGAGGAAAAAGGGGAAGTTGATAGAGACGACCATAAATTATAAATGAGGCTTTTCAAAAATTACAAAGGGAGAAAAAGGACATTGGCATCCAGCAGTGTCTGGAATAACAGCCGGGAGTTCAGCTCTGCAGCGAGCCACAGGGATCTTGACAGTGTTTGCTGTGTGGGTAGTAGAGGCAGAAAAGGGAAGGCATTTGCTGAAAATACTTCTCTTGTCTATTTAAAAAATGCAGAGGATGTTGTTATATCATAGAGGAAGGAATAGATTGGTTCTATTCCAGTAGAAATTTGGAAAGTTGTTAGGCAGCGATTACAAATTCCAGAATGATGTCGTTTAGGTCAGCAGGTCCAGTAATTCACAAGTGGGTGCTTGAAGGGCACTGGCCACATGCTGTGCACTGTCACTGCTCACCCTCTGTGGGTGTGGGGAAGTGGAGGAAGTTTCCAGGAGGAAGCAAGCACGGCAGTGCTGGGGGTCCCGTGCGGGGAGCCGGAGCCGTCCAGCTTGGCACAACTCCTGGGCACAGCATGCTCAGGAAAGGGGCTGGAGAACGATGTAACTGGGTTTCTGCTCAAGGTTTGGAGAACTGGGCCAGCCAAAATAACTTTCTCTCTTTTGATGAGATTACAAGTAGGGCCAATACAGATAATAAAATTGATATAATCATGTGACTGCATGTTGCATGGCAATTTAATTAAGAAATTGCCAGCACACAAAAAAATCAACACAATGTGCGCTAAAAGCATTAAAACCCAACCAATGGCCTTCTGAAGAATAATTCATTACAGACAGAAGCTGCAGCCATTTGGGCTGCCGTGGTGGTTCCTTCCTTCATCTTGCACCTGTGTCTCTGCTGGTACTTGGTGCAGCCACGTGCTCTCCAGTGTGGGGGTCCCTGGCCTTTGGCTGGAGAAGAGGTCACAGAGAAGGAGGAGCAGGAGAGGAAAGGTAAACTGCCCAAAACCATAAAGCTGCCAGCACAGGAGGGAGCAAGGATTGATGAAGGGATATATGGGGAATTGGGAAATGAGATTAAATGCTAGCACAGCCTGAGGGAAGCTGCAGAGATAGTTGATGCGAACCTGATGACGGGAGATGGGAAGAAGGCCCTCTACAAGCAAAGTGCTTTAGACTGCCAGGTCAGCTTGAATCAGTGATGTGAAGTGGGAGCCGTTCTGGGGCCATGGTGGGGTGCCTGAGCTCATGCAGCTGGTGAGAGGACTCCTCTCCCAGACCCCGGGACAAACGCAGGGAAGGGAGGATCTGTGTGTCTGTGTGACCTGGCAAGCCCCGGGCTATAATGCCTCAGCTGGCAACTTCTGGCCGTGTGAAGGGAGATGGGTCAGTCCTCCCCAGAGCTGTTAGTAAATCCACAGAGAAGGGATGAGAAGCTCCTCCATCAAACAGGGCCAACAGGGCTGCATGTCCCAAACCAGCCCCATCCACAGCTCCCAGGGCCCTGCCAGCTGCCACTGCTCCCGCAGAGACTTCACTGCCTGCTCTCGCCGCTTGCTCCAGGCAGAGTGTGCTGCAAAACCTGATTTATGCAATATCAAATTGCATTTCATAGCACAATTTAGCTCTGCTTTGCCCTTCTATGTTTTGGGGTTGAATTGCCAGAACTTTGCTGTCTCTGCCACGATCTTCTGTATTAGAGTAGATTTGATAGAGATAGAAATGATCCATTTATTTACTTTTATTGATGAGCCTTACAGTAGCAAATGAGCTTGCAATGCAGAGCTCTGCAGCAGCTGTGTGAAAACAGACTCTGTTGGAGCTCCCTGCATGGTCAGGGCTGGTTTTCAAGCCTGCAGTATTAAACCAGACTTAGTGCCTTTGAAAGGTGCTGTTCCCACTAGACAGGAAAGTAAAAATGCCTTTGGCATAACACTTTGTACGGCTACAAAAGAAATACTCATGGGCACAGAAGCACCCTTATTGCGCCCAAAATGAGGTTGTGGTGGCTGTTGGAGGTGCTTCCAACAAGGCAGTGTGCTCGTTCCGGACTGAGGATTTACAGATGTGGTTTTGTCTTTCCTGAGGCTTGCGCATGTGGTGAGATGGATCAAAATGGGGGCTGGAGGTGGCCTAATCCCAGTTTATCCCAGTTTTCTGGCTCCTGTTCGTGGTTCTTCCTTTGGCCCCCCGTGTGTCTGGCACTTGCCCTCCTTGTGCCTTGAAGCTGCAGATTTTCAGTAGGGAGAGGATAACCCGCAGTGCTGTTTGTGAGCAGCACGCTAAGAATAATCACTGTGCTCCTGCCGTGCTCCTGCTGGGGTGTTGGGATGATAAATACACATGTAAATGTAGAAAATGCCAGAGATAAAATGGATGACAAATGGGCTGTGCTTCCTCTGCTCCTCAGAGGGAAGGAGATGCTCACCACATGCGTGCGGAGGCCAGGGATGATTTTAAGCTCTGCTTTTATGACCGTAAGATAATAAGGTTGCGTAAGGAGCTGTGTAGTTTTAAATTACGCCAAACATAAGTTATTTCTTTGTCTTGGCTTTCACAAATCCAAACAAATGTGTCAAGAAAGGTGAGAGGTGTTTTACAGAGGACTGAAGCTTTGCTGTCTTTTAACGCTGACATTTGGGCATCATTTATGGTCCAGCTGAGCTCCACGGAGCAGAATCGTAAAAATTATTCCTCTTAACATCTTTGCAGATTACACACACCCAGCAACCCCTCCCAAATTTTTTACCCTCTAAACTGAGCAGGCTGTGGCTGTGTGCGCGTGGGCATCATGACGTGCTGGATGAACTCAACCGAGGGAAGAGCCTCGTGACTATGGGGAGGATGACTCGAGGGAGGCTGACTGCTCTGCGGGGTGTCAATGCTCAGGGAAGAAATTCAGCTGAAAAACTCTGGCCACATTGCCTTTACAATATGTTTGACTGGCCTTGTGTGGTGCGAGGGACCCGCCAAGCGTCGCTTCAGGCAGGAAGTTGGGACTGTGGCCAAGCACCAGGAGTGGCGTTGCACCTCTGTCCTGTGCATTTCAAACATTCATTTTGTCATTTTCTAATTATGCAGTTGCTGTCTGGGTTGCTCATGTGGTAGCTGGAGCTTTGGGGTTTCCTGCACTTCACCCTGACCATGGCACATTTGCTAAATGCAGCAGGAAGACAAGCTGGGGACAGATATTTGACATTATTTATCTTGACTGATTTGCTCTGTGGAAAAAATTATTGCACAGTCACATTTCTGCATGTGAATACAAATATAGCTTCCTGCAAATTTAGCTCCAAGTTTATACCACAGGAAAAAGAATGTTCCAGAACATGCTAATGATAATTTAATATTTTTAAATTGCAGCTCTGTGATCTGAAATTATAACATTAGAACTGTTGTTCTGTGGGGCAGTTGGAAAGGGTGATTCAAAGGAAACATTTGCATGGTAGCAGCTCCCCATGTGTCTGCTGCCCATGTGCTGGGTGCAGGTACTTCGTGGCTGCAGGCTTTTCCCCCCTGCATATGCTGGAAGACAAGACCTGATGTAAGTCAGGGTTTTGAAGGTTTATGTCTGTACTCCTGCTGTAGAAGCTTTAAAATCTTCCTTTAAGTCTTGCAAGTCCCAAGGATTTGCTTTGGCTGCTGCTGCTGGGGTCACCAGGGGATCTCCTGTCTCTTCTAACCCCACCTGCCAGTGAACTCCAGCTGTGCCCAAAGGCAGCGTGAAACCTGCTCGTGTCTCCCTCATGGGAGATTTTTTTACCCCTCTTACATTTTATCATTCTAGAAGCATAGGAGCTGTGAATTTGGTTTGTGTGTGTGCCTCTGACACCTCAGGATGCTGTTGTATCTCTGGCTGAAGCTCAGTAACCCCTAGCTTTCAATCTGCCCCACCATGGAAATGGTCTGATAACAAATGCTGTCCTTCCCTCGCCGTCTGATCCTTGCTGTGTCTTGGAGGGCCTGCAGGCAGCGGGACTTGGAGAGGGGCCAGGGTGGACCACTTCTTCTGCTAATGGCAGGTTTCATCCCACAACTCATTTCAGCTGGGTGCAGAGCTCTGTGAAAACTCTGAGAAGTGCAAATGCTCCTCGCCCGGATCCTTTCCCCTTTTCTGCCCTGGTGTTGGATATATACGTCAAGGGGATATGAAATCTGACTGTGGGTTGGTGTAGTGAGCACAGCAACAGAGCCTCTTGCTCCTTGTAACTTCAGTTCTCCTTTTTCTTTTCTTTTTGCATTCCAGAGTCGGAAGCATGCCAGCAAAGTCCGCCTCTATTACATGCTTCACCCCATCGATGGAGGCTGCCCGGCAAAAAAGCTCCGGTCAGAAAATGTGGGTATAATCCAAGTCCCTGTTTATTCAGCTGCTTTGTGAATCTTTGACTCTGGGCTACATCATTCTCTCTGTTACAGCCACAGATGATCAGGTGCCCAGAGGTAACATTTAGATTAGCCGAAATGCGAATAACTGGAAATAATTTTCAATAAACTACACAAGAATTATTATGTACATCAGCAACAGTAATTGTGGTTTTAGTTATTCGAATGTTCTTTCATAGGAAAAAATATGCTGATAGCAAATACTCAGGGCTTACTCCATTTCAGTGTGATGGCTGGGTTTGCTGGTGAGCAATTGGGGCAGGTGATAGGGGTGATGCCTGCGGGAAGCTCGTGCCTCCAGGTGAGGGGTGATGGCCACTCCAGGGTGCTGCTGGCAGGGCCTTTGTGGTTGCTCTGTGTGGAGCAGCACTGGGGTCACTGGGGTCAGACCCCTTCACCCAACTTCCAAGACCACTCTCAAGGGTGCATGTGCACCTCAGCATGGATATGGAGGACAGAGAACCAATCAGACCTCAAATAAGTCAAAGTTGAACTATTTCCCACTGCTTTTGTGAAGGGCAATATGGAGAAGGAATGTAATTCTGTGCTTGCTGATGCTTTTGCCAAGGGCAGCCCTAGTGGGGGTGGATTAACGTGTCCTCATGTTCTAGGTGAATGCTAGGCTAGGCCAGACCTAAATTCTAAAATTATTTGTGTTATAAAAACATAGCAGGGAAAATCTGCCAACATTTACAGCTCAAAGTAGGCCTGTTGCTGATCAGATATTATACAAGCCTTTGCATTTAGAGAGAGCAGAACATCTCTAAGGACATCTCCAGTGCTGCACAGTAACACCCCTACCACATGCATGTGCAGTGCCCAATCCCGGCAGTGTCACTCAGGCCATGGCACAGCGACTTTAATGAGCATTATAAACAATCTGTGAAAACCAATTAAATTCCTGTAGAAGTATCTGCAACTAAAAAGGGAATATTAGCCTTTTTTCATCAAAACTGTTACATGGCTGTATGCCATTGGGTTGGTGTTCTGCTGACCACAGAACTAACACCCTGTCCTTGTGCCAGGTGGCAGCAGGAGGGAGAGGTGGCTGGAGTTGTGGATACTCTGTGCAATGGGATTGGAAACAGCATCTGCTTCCTGACCTTTCTGTGAGGCAAAGTGAGAGGTTGGCTGTTGTTTGAGGATTGCAAAAACACTGCGTTCCCAAAACACCCACTAGCCCTTTGGAGTGAGAAGTAGAAGGCTTATACAAGTACTTTTCCAATGGATAACAACTCGATTGTTGTGCTCTTCATTATTGGTTTAATTTGGTGTGGAGGAGGGGAAAAACCTCATGTCTTGACCTTTGATTTTAAATTTCTGCTTGACATTTCAACTGAAAGTAATCTGAGAAGGTATCAGGGCCCTACTGAAATCAGGAGTTATTTCTTTAAGTCCCAGTATTGGTAAATCAGGTTTAAATCCTGATTCTCACTGCTTTTAACCCTGTTTATGACCAGAACAGACATGGTGAAAATGTCTGATGTGATACGAAGTGCTTTTTTGGGGTGGGAGGAAAGCCTTCAAATCCCTTCTAGTCCTACTTGTACTGTAAGATAGTAAATTGCTTTAAACAGCTTTGTCTTCCTTAAAGAGGAAAGGGCTTATAACAGTGAGGATGAATGGTTTGAGGGAAGGTAGCATGATATTAGATTCTATTGCTGAGGCAACATGTGTCCTGCAAAGTGGTGCTGGGGGTGGTGGAGCCAAGGGCTTGTGCCTCTCTGCAGCTGCCTCAGGAGGCTTGGCCTCAAGCAATGAGGAAATCAGAGCATTTAATGCTTCTGGGGCAGATTTTACCATGTGCTGCAACTGAAATCTTCAGCACCTACCCTGAGACTGAGATGTAGCGACTGGTTTTAGGGCCAGCATTCTTACTGTCTTTTGTACCCAACCAGAGGTTTCTATCCAAAGCATTAGGTATTGGTTTAGTGAAAGAAATTAGCAATGGAAGACTTCATTCTCTGACAGGTTTAAATGCTCACTGAACCACGTCTGGGCAGTGGCAGGTGGGGGATATCCTGGGTCACCCCATCCTCTCCAGGCTGCCAGCAGCTCTGTTTCTGCTGGAGAGGATGCCGTGGGACACATGCTGACCTTGTCACACCTCTTGCACTTCATTTAGGGCTGGTTGTTCCTCAGGATATTCAGGCCTAAGGGGCTCCAGACTTAGTGTTTCAGCTTTAGAGAGCCATGAACTGGTACTTGCTCTTTGCTCGTCCCATGAGAAAAACAGGCTTCAGAATGGAAATGTCCTGAATTTCCTATGGAGCAGTACAGAAAGCAGCTCTTTAACAGCAGCACCTTCATGCACTGAAAATTAATTCAAATTTTAAAGTTACTTTGCAGCACTTTAATGCTGTGGTTTATATTGCTGTGTTCTAGGGTTTGTATTATCTTTTCTTCTTAGTAAAACCTAGGAAATGAAGACAGCAGATTTGTTTCTGTGGAACAAAAATCCTTACTTTTCCTGTGGATTTCTTAAGGAACATCTAGCAAAGGACTGCAAGTGCCTGGCCCTGAGTGAGAATTATGCCTTTTAGCAGCTTGTCAACAGGCAGCCAAATAACTGAAGTTAATTCTGTTGAATATACAAGACTGGTTTTGAAGTTTCTAATATTACAAAAAGAAGCCCTATAAATTAGGCTGGCTCAGTACAGCTACGGAGTGGGGGAAGAGAAGGGATGTTAGTGCTGGGAGATGGATGCTTTAACTCCAAGCCAGTGATGTGTTCTGTTGTGCTTCAGTTTGTATGAAGCCAGTGGCTTTTGTGCTGCATTGTAGTGAAGGTTGGCGAGACAGGATCGGCTGGAGAAAGCTGCAGAAACAAAATGTAGAAATATTCCTTGGCTGGGTCTGGCAGCACAGGGTTAAGGAGCTGCCGTGTAGATTTACAGAAGCTCAGTGGAGCTGTTAGTGCCTGTTCACTGTTTCAGCCCCGGGAGCTGGACAGTGGTGAGAAGGGAGGGGTGGGTGCACATGGGTGCAGAACATCCCCAGGGAGCAGCCACCTGCCCTGTGTAGAGCCCTGTGCCCCAGTTCAGGCATCCTGGGTGAGCAGCCGTGTGATTTCACCACCTGCACGATCCTGTCAGCGCGGTGTCATTCAGCGGGTGACAAAAGACACCCGGATTGACTTCCCCCAGCCTCTTTGGTTTCAGGTAAAACAGCCTCTGACAAATGAGAAGGCATAATTACCCTTCAGGGCTGGATCAACCTAGAGCACCTCTGGCTCTATGCAGGGGTTTGGTTGGTGGAGGAGGGAAGGGAGGTGATGCTGCTAAGGGATGATACAGACCTTGGTAAATGCTTAATAATGGCAGAGCCCAAATACCTTGTGCATCCCACTTACAACAAATGGCACTTGGTGTATAAAACTGGCTGTTAGGGAGCAGAGGTCTGTCACACGTGTGCAGAGGGGCTTGCAGACCCACCAAGGGTTTGGGGACACTCTTCTCCTGCTGGTGGCTGAACTCCTACCCACACATTGAGAGACACACTCATCCGGAGACTTGGGTGAACCCAGATGAGCTGCACAGTGAACTGTGGGTCAGTGTAAATGGGACCCTGAACTCTACATGAGGTATTGGAGGGCTCTTTGAGGGGGTTTTAATTTTTTATTTTTAATTGCAGTCTAGCTGAGAAAGTAGGTTGAAAAGGAAAAAAATGTCACTGAAGAGCAGCCCTGGCAGAGGAAGAGACACTGGTGCATTAACAACGAAGTGTATCAGCTTTTCAAACGAGCTCTGTTGGAGGCTCTTTATATGTTGCCACTGATGATCAATAGATACTGGAAATTTTCTACTCTGCTCTTAACTTTCAAGTGATTTCCCTTTGAAGACATAAAATATCTTGAGAGAAAGCTATTTAAAAGAAGTGCAAATTACACTCAGAATAGTACTAATCACCTCTTGAGATTTCTCCCTAAGGTTTGATTTACAGTTATCAGCAAGAAAAAAGTGATGAAAATCAGTCGTTTTTCCAATAGTCCTTTTTTGGGGGGAGAAAATGACCTTCAGTGGGGGGTCAGGTGTCCACTCTGTGTTAGGTTTGCCCAGGGCTGGTGCTGGATCCTGCTGGAGGGACCTGTGTGATTTCAGATGGTTCATTTGTTTCTCCCACTTACAGAGAGGGTTGTGACCCCCAGTCCTGTCCCCCCAGATGTTTTGGGGTCTCTTAAAAAAGTGCATCGGGAGGAAGGGTTGGTGTTGGACGGCTGGTGTTGGGTCTGTGTGACTCCCTCAGCCAGAGAACAGGAATAAAGGCTCGGGGATGTGCCGGGAGCTCCATGGCTGTATGGGATACAGTGACAGGCTGAGCTCCCAGTGCAGACGAGAGCGAAGGTGCTGGAGCGTTGGAGGTGTCCCCAAACTGGACAGGGCTGGGATGAGACGGGAGCAAGGCTGGGGGAGACGAGGAAGGGAAACACTTGGCAGCCATGGCCTTGGCTAACAACCTAGATTCCTCTCTTCTATTCTTCTCTTCTTTCTCTGTGATTGTGCTTAGTGGGCTTATGCACCTCTTTTTTTTGTCTGTGTTTTTGTCTCCACCCAGGGCAGTGATGGTGACTCAGTGGATAAGAACAAATGCTGCACACTATGTAACATGTCCTTTACCTCAGCAGTGGTGGCGGAATCGCATTACCAAGGGAAAATCCATGCCAAAAGGTTAAAACTGTTGCTAGGGGAACAACCAGCATTAAAGGCCACAGGTAGGTCCAGAGGCAGCGAGCAGCAGGAGGGGCCGGTGCAGAGTGGTGTGGGCTCACTGTGCCAAGGGGGCTTGGCCAAGGTGCTGGCTCCGTGTGTGCGGGCAGAAAATGGATACAACACAGGCAGCTGAGCAGTGGCGGCTGACAGAAGTGGCTATTCATTTGTGTTTTTGTCATAACAGCCTTTAAAAATTCCTGATGCTCATTATTGTCTGCTTTGTTTATGTAGATTAGGAGTTTATCAGCTGGGACTGGCCCTGGTGCGAGAGCCCTATCTCCAGTTCCACAGTTCCAAAGTGTTTTCTCGGTGGAAGACAATGTCTCCAGTGGGTGCAGATAGCCAAGCCTGACTTTAATTATCAGCAGTTTAATTATCAGCTCAGCTAATATGTTTAATAAACCTTTGGTGTTACTGTACAGTACAGAGCATCATCTGCTCTTACCACAGAAGGAAGTCCAGGCTTTAAAAACCCTTGGATTGATTGTTTCTTGATTTTTGCCCAGATGGGTTTCGTGCTTTCCTCTGCAGTGATTCTAGTAATGCACCCTATTAACTTCCACATTTAAGAAGTCAAATGTTGGAATTGGACAATTTAACCATCTTATTGTTTGCTTAACCATAAAGTCCCTGAAAACCACTAATAATCTGTGAAAAAAAATTCCTCTTTGGTTGTGGAAGCAGAGAATGTTCAAACAAAGCACTCCTCGTTCTCTGGGAAGGATTGCTGGGCTGAAGTCCTGCAGACAGATGTGACCCAGAATTGCTGCCAGTGGCACTTCCTTCAGCACAAAATACAAATGGAGCTGTGTATACTGGACCCTGCCTAGCACGTAAATCCTAGATGTGATTAGATAACGGGGGCTGGCACTCTGTGTGTGTGGTTTTGTTGCCTTTTTAACTTCACAGACTGTAGATGCTGATACAGAGAATATAATTTGTCCTTTGCCAGGGTGGGCTTGGGAGCTGTTGGCCCCTTTGCTTGTGGGAATGTGGGGAATTGTGTTACGTGGTAGTTTGCTCAGTTTAACTGGACACACTCCAGCACCAGTGTGTCCTGTGGGAGGTGAGGGTACAGCCGTGGCAACCTGGGGGACCACGCCTGGGTCCGCCAAGAGGAAGGCTCTCACGTGAACTATCGTGGTCTTTCACTCATGTCGGGCTCTTCAGGCTGCTCTCTGCAGCTGGCACATAGCTGCAACGGCACAGAGAGCAGCAGAGACTCAGGTTTGGTGTTTATTTGTCCGGGGCTTGAACCCCATCCCTCATGTGCAACCTGCCAGCTCCTCCTGGAGCACCGAAGGACCTGCCACAAACCCTGGTATTCCTGGTTAAGTCCAGGTGAGCTGATGTTCTCAGGAGTGCTGGGTCTCAGAATAGTACATGGACTGATTCCCATGTAAGTTGACAGTTTGGATTCACCCTTCAGCTGTGGGGCCTGGCCAAGGCAGGGCTTGCTAAGAGCTGCAGCCTTGCACTGTGTTTTTTATCTCACTTTTTAATCATCTAGATCAGCCTCACAAGGCTCTAAGTGAGCCATGCTGTGTGCTCTGGAGTAATGGGCTCTTCAGCCATCCTAATCACTAGGAAGGAGTAACTCAAGGACTCATCAGCTCTTACAGCCACTTGATCTGGAAGATGAAGCCGAGCTCAGGAATACATTAATAAGCACCTCCTTGCTCTCCAGGAGTTCTCAGAGATATGTGCTTTGGACACAGCATTTCTGGGCTTCCTGCAGTCACCCAGCAATTTTCACTGGATTTTTGTCCCAGTCCTCTGTGGCTGGCACCAGGGAGCTTTAAGTCTCTCAGAGAGAGCTTCAGAGACTCCATTGCTCACGAGTCCTGAGAGCCAACCAAGCGCAGCCCTGAGCGTGCTGGATGCTCCTGGGGAGGATATTCTATTGCTTGATATTCTGGGGTTTCTCTCTCATCAGTCCTGAAGAAAATCATGTCTATTCTTAGTCCCCTTGCAGAGATCTACGTTCTCCTTCACTGTTACCATACAGATGGAACACAAATGTCTCATTCTGTGCCAGTGCTTTCAGGAGAAGAAGTGGCCCAACAGTCGGGTTTCTCACAAAAACGATATCTCATCATGACAGTGAAGTAGTTGTGATCTTTCCTGTTGCTCTGCTGTACAAGGTTGTAGCCCTCAGAGGCTTTATGCCATCGCTATTGCTGACGAATTCCTCTAGTCATTTCCAACATTCTCTGTCAGCTTGCATCCCATCATCACCATGAGTTACAAACCAAAGAATTGTGGGGGAAATAGCTGCTGTCTTCATCAATCCAAGTGCGAGGACCTGCAGGCATCATTCCGGGAAAGTGGCAATGGCTCTGGCTTTGGGACATCAAAAGGGACTGAGTAAATGGCTTTTTGGTTTGGGTGCAAGGATTTGTCCAGCAGCAACTGGAGTCTGTCTTAGTCCTAGATTTCTGGGATTTCTTCTGAAGAAAACTGAGTTTCTCAGTGCTCCCTTGTTGAGGCTCAGTTTCTTGTCCTCATGCTGAGTTCCTGGAGTGTGCCAATGGAAAAAATTGGGTGCCATTTAAATCCAGCTTGGAATAAAAAGCTTTGGATGTGAGAAAGAAGTCAAACATTAGTTCATTGCCGGAGTGCTGAAGTGTTTCTAACTTTGTATTTTGCCTCTTGCAGCAAAGTAAGACTTTCTCACTTCCCTCCCACAGCGAAAGGGAACGTAAGGCAGACTGTCATGAGCTATTTAGCATTTTGAAATACTTGAAATAGTCAAACTCGCAGCTTTTATGTTTGTGTTTTAGATGGAGAAACATTTTTAACATTTGACGTTTCATGAGTGTTTATTATTAATTTTCGTGTCACTGCTCAGGGAATGATGGCATTTGCTGTTCTGTAGCAGTTATGTAGTGCATATCAAAATGATAAATTCACATTTGCAGAGAAGTCAACTTTCATCTATTTCTCTTTGGGAGAATTTGGTAGATGTGGGATGTTTTCATTAATTGCCAGGCTGGGATCAGCACACCTTAGGACTGATGGGGGTTGTCAGTGGGCCCTGAGGAATGTGACTTTACAAGAAGATGTTTTGCACTGTGAGTGCTAAGAGGAAATCCTTGCCCATGGCAGCTGCCATGTGACGCAGGCAGGAGATCTCTGCTGTGGATCTGTAGCCCTCGGTCTCACGGCAGCCAGGTGTGGATGTGGGCTTGGAGCAGGGCTGGGATGGGCATGGGGGGCTCTGGTGCCATCCCCTGAAGCAGGAGTGACAGTCCCCCTGACAACCTCCCTCCTGCATGGCCTTTGGGGCAGCACAAGCCACCAGCCTCATGGAGAGGGGCTCAGAGGCACAGCCATGGGGCTGCTGGGCCGGCCAGTGGCTGAGAGTGGAGATGCTTCTGTCAGGTTTCCTTAGTGAGCAGGAGATGTAACTCCTGTGGACATCACCAGCTCCGTGAGCTTCAGCCTCCCTGGTTCCCCTCCGGCAGCAGCATACATAGAAACAAAGAGAAAGCTGACCAAAGATTGGATAGATTTAACTTTATAGCCTGAGGCTTGTGGAACAGCAAGTCAGATCTGTCGCAGAGCTCCTGGGCTGCCAAAATTGCTGGTTGTTTATAATGGTCCAAATATCTCTGCAGCTCAGTCTGGTTCCCTGGACTCAGCCCTGTCCTGGGGTGCTGCAGAGGGCTGGGTCCCCCTGGAATCACCAGGGCTGTCCCAAGTCCCTGTGGCATCACTGGGTTCTGGGCCTGGACTGCTTCCTGCAGGGAGGCTCCTTGGCGAGTGCAGAAACACGTTTGCAATAAGCAAGCTGTGCTTGCTTTTCGTGAGTCAAGCACGTGCAAAGTCTGTGTAATCCCAGTTTGAACAGGCAATATTGCAATTCCCTAATTTTCTTCCTAATGACTGTTCTGGCCCCTGGCTTTGCTCTTTGCTTGCACTGGCAGTTCTGCTGCGTACACCTTGGAGGGGCTGGGCTGTGTCTCTCTTGCTGGAACCATAGAAAAGACTTTTTTTTAGGAGCAAAATCCAGCCAGACCCTGCCTGGCCCTGCCCAGAGGCAGTGTCATTGCTGCTGGAACTCTGATACCTTGGCAGTCATCATCAAAAACAATAGAAGGTTATAAACCCGTGGAAATTGATAAGGTTGTAAGTAATGTTATATGTAAGATAGAATTTCCTTGAAGGGTGTCCCTTACTGAGCAGGTCAGCAGAAGTTTTATAACAGTATTAACTTTCTCAAGCCGTGGAGTCAATCTCAGTGGGCTCCAGGCATAATTATATGTCTAAATATATCCCTGTGTTGCTGTTCCTGATGTCAGACACTGAGGTGGGTTTGGCATTTGCTGCCCTGTGTGCTCATCAGGGCTCGGCTGGATCATCTCCTGATCAAAGACAGCCACCACATGCCTCTTGCCACCTCCAAATGTGCCTATTCTGGTACCATGGAGAGAGCAGGTAGTTAATTATTTAAAGAGCAGACATTTCATCTGGAAAAGAAAAGAAAAGGAAAGCCACATAAAAGGGAATTTTTGAATGAGGTGTGATAATTAAGTGCTAGTCATTGTATATTTTTATATCCCAATGTTACCTGAACTTTATTTTGCTTTACACTGTTTTTTCATGGGTTTGTGACTTGTATTGTACGAAGTTGGGAAACTCCGTCGAACAAAGTGCACTCTATTATATAAAAACTAATCACTCACTCTTCTTTGGAATGATTTGGGGGTCATGTTTGTGTTCCTGGATGCGCTTTCAATGAATCTGAAGGAAAATGGAATTAAATTAAGGTCGTGTGTTGCTGGTACCTGATAATGCACAATGTGAAGATCTTTGAAGGATGGGACTGAGTATTGAGTATTTTTTTTCATCTGTGACAGTTTGCAATGACTATGGCTTTCCCCATTCTTTCTGAGACCAAATAAATTGAAAAATAAGAATCCTGAGATAATGATAAATATGTCTCTCTATCTTGAGAAGGAGATGGCTCTGCATGGTGTATTTATTCTCCACTGATGATTTTTCCTTGGAGTAGCAATTCAAGCAGGATAAGTTTAGCAGATTTAGTCAGAACAGTGATAAGATGTATAACTGCATTGGGAGCATCCTCCTTCCCCAGTTAGTGAAATGCAGAAAGCTGAGGAACAGTTCTGGGCTGTCCTTTCATGATGCTTTTTTTAATGGGAAATGGTAGCTTTCCAAGCAGCACCATCCAAAATATCCACCGGGACCATGTAACTGCAGCTAATTATTCCCCGTGTCTAATGTGGGATCTGCCTCAGGGTCTGGCGTTCCTCAGGCAGCACGAACCCGGGGAAGCTCATGTCTGAACAATCCCTTTTACAGAAGCCGCTCTGGGCTCCCTGAAGCCCCCGCACACGGACAGTTCCCCGGTGGTTCCGTCCCCGCCCCAGCGGAGGGACTCGGACAGGTACTGCCAGCTCTGCGCAGCCTGGTTCAACAACCCCATGATGGCACAGCAGCACTACGACGGCAAAAAGCACAAGAAGAACGCAGCCAGAGCCGACCTCCTGGAGCAGCTGGGGAAGACCCTAGACCTGGGGGAGCTGAGAGGTGAGAGACTTGCACATGGAGAGGAGGGACCTGCTCCCTGTGGGATGCCGTGACCCTTGCCCATTACAGTAACCGGTGGTGCAGGGAGCCCGAGATGCTGTTACTGCTTCCTGAGGTTCCCAGTTCTGTAAAAGAATCCCCTGCTCTGGAATGCCAGCCTGCAGTTTTAGCAGCATTCTTTCACAGATGTTTCCTAGGTGTCTCCCTTGCCTCCTCCTAAAACAGTCCTTTCATTAGTGCACACACCTGTCCTTAAGCAAGTGTGGCCTGTCCCTGGGAGAGGAGAGCCTGTTACAGCTCAGAAGTGCAGATGGGAGGATGTTGCTGGAGGCAGAGCACTCCCTACATCTCTGTGATGGAGAGCAGGATAACTGTCTTCCATGATTTAATTAGGCTTCAATGGCCCTGGGTCAGCAGCAGCAAGAGGAGCTGAGCATTTGCTGCAGGGATGTTAAACACAAATTTTTTGTGTTCCTGCTGAAGGGAGAGCAGCCTTTCTTCATCTGTCTGTCAGTCTATCCATGCTGGCCCCACAGGGAGAGACTCTGGCATCTGCGGGGTCCCTGTGGGAACTGCACCCTGGGGTTGCACAGATTTGGGCCTTGCACCCCCTTGGGAGCCACCCTCAAGCAGAGCAGAGCCACAGCCAGGCAGTCTCAGCAGCTGGAGCCCCCCAGCACCCCGGGCCCTCCTTGTGATGGAGAGGTGCAGTTTGTGTCAGCTGAGGATGTGTCCAGGACTGAATCTTGACAAGTACCTGTTTACTCCAAGGCGTAAGTGCAGGAGAGGCACGAGCCTTTCGTCTCCACAGTCTGGGTTACGATCCCATATGCGCATAGGGACCTGACTGGGGCAGCTGAGGAAGGAGGACAAGTTTGATTCAGAACTACATGGGAGAGCTCTGGTTTGCCAGTGAGGCTTTGCAGTGCCATTTTGATATTCCTGGGGCTTTCTCCTCGCTAAATGAAATAATTTTTCTTGAGATACTAATGACTGTACAGTATATTGGGCATTTCTTGATCTCCCGTAAAACCTCGTAATGGTTGTCTAGATCCTCCTGTGCTACCTAGTGTGACTCAGTGCCATCAATGATTCATGTTGGCTGAGTCACTGCTTGCTACTGGAAATATGTGGGAATAAAACCTGGGACAATAGCATGGAAATACTCAGTACTTTGAACTGTGCCAAGCTCAAGAGTGGCTGAAGATGTCATTAACTGTAAATAAATCAATTGGGAAGTGTTTTATTCATTTAGCTACTGGGAAGAGTTGAAATTGGAGGCCTTCACAGCCTCATCAGCTGTTGGGTTTTACCTTCACGGTGGTGCTGTGCATGGTTGGGGTTTGCACTGGATCCAGTGTGGTCCTGCCAGTGTCTGTGGATGGCAGGAGAGAGGACAGCAGAGCTGTATCCTGGCTGTGTGTGTGCCTGGTACAGGGGAACAGGTATGGTCCTCTGGTTGGACGCTTCAGGGTGCTGTTTCAGGGGTTCAGTCTGCAGTGCCCAGTGCTCCACAGCACCAGCGAGCTGCAGTCAGGCGCAGGGAGCCAAGGAGGCTGAGCCTGCCAAGCTGGGAAATCTTCTTTTTCAGTTTTTCTAACTAGGTCATGACCATCTGTCCATCTGTGTCCATCTAGAGATGCTCTCCTGGATGCATTTAGCTGCAAGATTAGAGCAGATCTTTACAGGTGTTGAAAGCAGTCTCTGCAATGGCCAGCACGGAATGATATCCACCTTGTGCCCGAGCAAACAGCCTCACCTTGGCAGGTAACATCATGTCTGACTACAAGGTAACAGTGGCAGCAGGACATGGCCATGGTGGGGAAAACATCCCCATATACTCCCTGCTCCTCACTGTCTTTGCTGCCTCAGTTTCCCCTGGATCGCAAAGTCATCTCCTTCCTCCTCATCCCTGGTGGCTTCTCCCATCACAGCTTAAATATTAATTCTATTTTGACTAGTGTGGGAGATGAACATTCGATGCATTGTGTGAGCCTGGAACAAGCAGTGTCAGTTGAAGTACAACATTTCAGCAGCCTTTGATGTTTTGATAATGGCTGTAATAAAATATTTATTGATAAATATGAATGTGTATTTGGAGAAATAAGAATAGAGATACATTTTTGGACAATTTATATTTATAGGAAACAAAACCATTGATTCTTCCCACCAAGTGCTCATCCTGCAATTTTGAAGTCTTATTTTCTTCTCAGAAATAAGAATGAGGAGAGGGGGAAAAAAAAAAAGGAGAAATGAGCATTGTTTCTGCAGTGTGTGTTGTGTTAAAGCTGCAGCACAGGGGAGTGCATGGGCACACACATATCCCTTTCCCTTGGCCGAATGGAGTGCAGGGTCCAGCCCACTCTCTTGGAGCAGTTCTGTGTGGCTTTCCAGCCATGGCACAGAGCTGCTTTGGGACCCACCCTGCTCTGTGGCTGACCTGGAATCCCTGCTGCTCCTGCTAGACAGGGAAGCATGTGAACATACCCTGAAAGAGGAAGAAATTGGGAGTTTTCTTCCTGCAGAGCTGCCTCCCCTGGCTGCCCCTGCACCCTGGCACAGATCATAGGAAGATAAAACCTGGTGGGTGCCAACCCCCAAATTCCAACTCTGCTATGACAACTTGTGCCTGTGCAGCAGAGTGGCCACAGCTCGGTTGGAGGCAGCGATGTGGCTCCGTCTGGTCGCTCTCCCTCTCCAGCCTGTGCCAGGCACAGGGAGGAGGAATGTCAAGTTTGCTCCATCAAGGCACATCTCACCAGTTTTAGTTCATGTCTCGTGTCCTCTATGGCCGAGCTCTCCAGCTCCCTCTCTGAGGCAGGGGGGCTCTGCAGTGGCAGGTGGTTTGTAACGGGCTCTGCCTGGTGCTGGGGCCAAGACGAACCCTGCAACAGGTGCTCTGAATCCCTAAAATAAAGCACAGCAGCCTCTGCAGTACAGATGGACAAGGGAATGGAGATGTCACCTGGAGCCTTTGTGTTCTCAGGTAAATTGGTGGTGTTGGAGATGCATTCTTCCAGAATCAGGCAAAGAGCTGAGTTTCATTTTTCATCTCAGCTCATAATTTCTTGGTATGCCTTATAAATACTTCTCGTTCTGTGCTGTCACTTGTGGTTAGTAAGAATCAGTTTAACAAGAACTCCCTTGGAATGGGTTTTAATGCATTTTATGCAGAATGACATTAATAACTTGACTTGTTAATATTTTATTTAATGGGGATAGGAGGACATTCAATTTTACATGAATGCATGTCACGCTGCAGGGGAGGCAATGCTGATGTGTCTTGAGGATGCAAAAGGAGATGAGAATACAGCCAGAGCCCAGCAGCTGCCAGTATGGTCTGCTCAGGCTGGGACCACCTTCCAATCGCGGATGGCCCGTAGGGCTGAGCTCAGCCCCAGCACACTGGCTGGGGAGTTTTACGAAACCAGTTTCAGCCGAGTAGCAGCTTTGATGAGGTCCAGTGGGGTCAAATTCTGGTAATTTTGATATCCTGGAAGTGATTATTGCCTGTGGTCTGATCCTGCTGTTCATTTGAGGCTGGTTTCCTTTCTCCATCCCAGTTCATGGAATCAGCCCAGTCTGCGGCTGCGTGTTCCAGCCTGTGGGAAGAGCTGCATCAGGGAACAGCACTGAGTTCCCCTGCACAGAACACAGGGAGGGGGAACAGGGTTCCCCCTGGTTCATCACTGAGTAGCCTTGACATGCTGAGGGAGAAAATCATCATCCCCAGTTAGGAGCTGTATTTGCTGAAGGCGTTTCCACCTACACCAGTAATTAAGATTCACTGAGGCTGCTGTTAATGTGCTGCTAAATTGGCTGAGCAGCAGACCCTTATTACCTTAAGTTAAAGTATCACCTGTTTCTTAGTTCCCCAGTCCTGTTCTGCCATGTGGAGATCCTGATGTGGTCCAAGTTCTCAGTCTGCTGCACTGTGCTGACACACCATGCCAGCCGTGCACTGCCCTTCCCACCCATTCCTTCCCATCCCTTCCCCTGCATTGTGGTAGATTCATGTGGCTTCTGACGCCCGTTGGTTTAATGAAGGAAACAGGAGCTGCCAGCAATGGGCAAAGGGTGTGACTGTAAAACCATCACTGCTCTATCAGGAATAAATTCTGTAAGGACAAAATCCATATGCACATCTGTAAATTGATTTTTGTTCTGTGCCACAACATGACATAGAAATACAGAAACTACTTAAATACCTCTGCAGTGTTGCTGGCTTGTTGTTTGCAAGCACTCATCTGAGTGATTTTGAAATATTATTTAAGGATGATTTTCATGTTGTGCCAAATTCCTGGGTGAGAGATATTATGAAGTGTTTGAGAGAAGTGGGGCTCTTGGTGTCGCTGGTGTCTGGAGTTCAAAACAAGACAAAGGATTTTTTGAGAGCCTGTAGGTCTAGCTGGGGAGGGGTCAGTGTGTTTATTACTTGTACAGTTAATTAGGGTGAGCATGGACTGATCAAATTTGAGAATGCCACACATTATTTGTTCTAAATTAGTTGTTTTAACGATTTCGGCAAAGAAGTAATTCTGTAGAAAGCCAGAAGAGACCATTACAAGGAACATTAGAACAGTTCCTAAGGAGCACAGCAGTCCCTGCAAGGAATCCCATGGCTCCGGTGTTTTTAAGCAGAGCCCTTAGTTCAGCTGGGGATGGTCTGTACCGCAGCCAAGAGACAACCGAGAGGTGAGAGAGCTCCTGCTTTGGCTTTGGGTGGCTGCCTGGTGCCCCTCCGGTCTGCCAGCCTTGACCTTCAGCCAAGGGCTGCCAAATGTGGGCTGTTGGAGACCAGCAGCTGTGCTTGGCTGGTTCACTTTGGTGGATAAATCAGAGTGGATCCCTTTGGGGAAAAGAGAGTTCCTAAGTGATCTGGCTGCTGAATATGCTAATGGGGAATTGCCCTGTATTGTGATCACTACCAAAAACTAGAGGCATAAATGGCACCTCGAGTGCTTGTTAGTGTGAACACAGTGATGATGCTCTGAGGAGGGCACAGGAGAGAGAGGCACCACACTCTCAGGGGGGATTAGCCTTTGAACCTGGCTTTCTTCTGCTCAGTTCTAAAAATACTTCTTTAGGTTTCTCTAATGCTTGAATACCCTGGCCTGGAAAAGTAAATAGAGGGATCACTGTAAAGAGAAATCTCTGTGAAACTGGAAATGAAATGTGGGATCCAAATGCTGTCTAATTAATTAGAAGTTTGCTTGGGGCATAGGTGCTTTTTTCTATTTCTCCCCCTTTCTTCAGTCATTTTCACTTATTTGTACTTTATAGCTGCCATTTTGACTCTGAGTAGTCTGTAGCCCAGGCACAGGAGTGTTTCCCTCCTGGTGTAGCCCTGTGCTTCCCTCGGTCTCACCATGCGGCATAGCCGGAGCCAAGGGTTAATCAACACTGGGTTTTCTTCACAGGCCTGAAGCGCAGCTACACCTGCAACATCTGCAATGTCACCCTGAACTCCATAGAGCAGTACCATGCACACCTGAAGGGCTCCAAACACCAGACCAAGTGAGTATCATTGTGCTTCTCCCAGTGTCTGTGTCTGCCGAGATGGAATTGTCTGTAACAGTGCTTTGCATCCAACTCCCTGTCAGCAGAGGAGCACTGGGGGGCTGTGCTCTGGTTGCTGTGAAAACACAGATACCAGAGGCACCTCCAGGTTGAGGAATGCAGGGCCAAATCCACATGGGCTTCCTGGAGTCCCACTGATTTGTGGTTAATGATACTGAGTTTGCAGCTTCTTTCATGTGTGAAACCTCAGAAGAGACACCATGAGCCGAAGGGGATTAGGTGTTTCCCAGTGAACCAGTTTTTTCTGTGATTTAGAGTAATTAGGCATTACCCATCTCTGAGAACTGGGGGGAGTCTGCTCTGTCAATTACTACAAATTATTAAAATGAAGTGATGGAGATACATGATATCAGAGACTAGTTTAATGAACTAATTGCTCTTAATGCACTTATATGTGAGCTTTGGGAACCATTTCAGGCTGAATCACTCAGAACTGCCCAGATTAGGAGAGGAATATAAAGGGATATACCTGAAGTGTTTCAGGTAGCTTTGAGGGCAGTCTGAAAAGTGAGCAGGATGAGCAGAACTAGCAATGACTGCTAATGGTGTTCTGCTCTATTGTGCAGTCTCCTACAATTAGCAGAGATTAAGAAATCTTAATTTCTAGTGCTGTGAATGAACATGCTGGGAAGTTATTCGTGCTTTGACTGTTGTAGGAGTGACGGATGACACACGTGCCCTGGGCTCAGCCCATTCCCAGTGCAAAAGAATGTGTTGGGCAGCACAAAAACCAGATTTTGGCAGGGCTGCATCTATGTTTCTCTAGGTTTTCCAAGCAATTACCTCTTCTATACAAAGAAAAGGACTTTAGAAATCCAGACCTGGTCCTTTGCCGGGTTTCAACAGCGGTGATGTCCCACTGGGTCATCGCAGCACCGTGGCTCCCAGGTGTGCTCCATGCAGGGGGGCAGGTGAGGATCATCCCCTGCTTGTTCCAGCCAGTATTCTCCCACTGGTTTCTGCTGTTCTCATTATTGTTAGTTAATGTCAAGACTGTCCTCTGCCTCGTAACTCAGGCTGAAGCCACTGGACTGCAGTTGCCAAGGCAACAAAACATTTTATGTAGCTGTCATACTTCATATAGTTAAAGACTAAACAAACCTGAAGAAGGGGGCAGCAGTTTGTGAAGGACAGGGATGAAGGGATACAGGGATTTTGTTCTGGGACATGTGAACAGGGATCAGTGATTGCAGGATGGAAGCTGATACCACCCAAAAAATACTAGGCAGATGAGTTTCCTGGAAAGCTGCTTCAGGAGAGAAGAACTTTTATGAGGAATGAGCTGCATTGTGGTTATTTATTACTGTTCCTGAGAGCTCTGCAGAGAGCAGCATGCTGAGAGCCCCAGTTAGAGCTGCCTTAAATAACCCACCATACACACCATGAGCCTGGCAGCTGTGTTAACCAGGACCCTGGCACTGCCCCGTGGAGGGCTGGGGGTCCTGGGACTCCATGGGCAGCACACAATTTGAGGCTTGTACCCTGCAGCTGAGCAGCTCTTCCTTGAGTAGTCTGGCCAGGAGAGATGAATCATTCAAAGGAGCTCCAGGGGCTACTCCGAATGCTGCTGCCTGCATTTGTTTGGACCAAAAGAGGGGGAAAACAGGGCTTAGGGAGGAAGCTGGAAGTGTCTTGGCTGGTATTTTGGTGTTGAGTAAAAGATGCAGGAAGAGGGAGCTAATACTGAGCCAGTCCTTATCCCTCCAGCCTGCGCGTACGCGAAGCAGGTGTACCTGCCAGCTCCCGTTTTTTCCTCCAGGGTGCAGGTACTTGAGCTTAATTTGAAAATTAAGGTTAAATGCTGCATTGGATGCATGGGGAGTACAGGGCTCAACTCAGGCTCTGATGGGTGATGCCGCTGGCTGTGGGCACGTGTTGGCACGGAGCAAGTCTTGGAATGTGGATGGACTCTGGAACATCTGCAGCGGGGAGGGGCATTAAACCTTTAATTAGGGATTTATGAACTGTGTAGAGATGATTGAGTCATTGTTTGACTTGCTTTCCAGAAATAGATGAGGGCTTTTTTAATCTCCTCTCTCCTTCCCTTCTCCCCCCATGAAGCACAGAGAAGCAGTGCTGGGCAGGGTGCCAGGGAGGGGCCAGTGCCTACTTTGGCTGAACCATGGTGGGCACCAACAGCTCCTTCCTATGGGGACCAGCAGCAGCCAAAATCCCAGTTGTGAATGTTACTTCCAAGAGACTGGTGGGGAGGCACATGCCAGCCTTGCTCCTTACTGTTCGCCATGGGCTGGCAGAAGCAAAACCTCCCTTCTTCTGCTTTATGCAAACTGCAAAGATGAAAAATCACTGCTCAAAGTGGTTTGCAAAAAACAACAGGGATTAAAGCCACAGATAGTTGTAAAAGGAGACAGGATATTCAGTTTCTGGGGTCAAAGCAATGCTTGTGCAGAATGTTACCCTGGGGCTTTGCAAAAAGCGCTTCCTGGGGAGGGGTTGGGGACAGGCTGGGAACGGGTGCTGGGTCATCACTGCGGCCCGGAGAAAATAGGTGCCTTTAGGGAAGATACTCCAGAGGGCCTGGATCTGGGTCTGAAGTACCTCCTCTGGGCATGTGGGTAGAAAGATCAGAGGTGCTTTTCACAGAGCAGAGAGCCCAGACCCACATTTGGGGTGAGTATCATCCCTGGGCAGCTGTGGGTCTGTCAGCCGCTGCAATAATGTGCTGGAGAGCGAGAGCTGAGAGCTGAGAGCGAGAGCTGAGAGCTGAGAGCGAGAGCTGAGAGCTGAGAGCAAGAGCTGAGAGCTGAGAGCTGAGAGCAAGAGCTGAGAGCTGTGAGCTGAGAGCTGAGAGCTGTGAGCTGAGAGCTGAGAGCGAGAGCTGAGAGCTGAGAGCTGTGAGCTGTCCTCCGCTGCTCAGGCTGGCAGCGACGGAAGGCTGAGATCCAGCCCTAGTAATTAAGAGTCTGACTGTGTGGGGATAACGATTCCCACTTCCATAAAGAAGAATTTTATCTTCTTGCCTTCATTTTGTCTCTTTGATCAGCCAGACCTCTCTGCCACATCTAGAGCTCAGAAATGTATTCCAGGGTTTTATAACACCTCATTTACACTTTCATAGATGCTAATACACATAAGGGTTTCCCTTTCAGACTCAGGCTTCCTGGTTAATTTCAGGATTTTTGCATTGAGGGGACCCAATCCTGCAGCCATCATTGGGATAAAACCAATTCAATGGTCAAAATTAATTCTGAGGGGTTAAGAATGGTCACATCCAGTAGGGGAGGTAGCTCTGCAGCCTTTCCTGCACAACTCTTAGCCTTGACTTTGGGCTGTGCCCTGTGGAAGCCCAGATAGTTGATGTCCTGTTGAGGAGCAGAGACAGCAAGCTTGGGCCTGAGCAGGCTCTTTCCTCTTTTCTTTTCTTTTCTTTTCTTTTCTTTTCTTTTCTTTTCTTTTCTTTTCTTTTCTTTTCTTTTCTTTTCTTTTCTTTTCTTTTCTTTTCTTTTCTCTTTTCTTTTCTTTTCTATTTTCAGGCTGAGAACACAGATGTCTAATTGGAACAATTTATCAACATAAGCTGCATGGCTATTCAGGAATGAGCTAATCAAAATATTGTAAATATCGTGCCTGGAGAAATGTCACCCTTTCCCGTGGTTGCGTTTACATCACTTTTCCCATCTATTTAAGAAAGTGTGAACAAATATTGACAGCCTGTTGTGGCTGAAGCATGTCCCGGGATCTGTGTGTCTGGCACAGCCAACACATGGGTGGCAGCAGGGGAGGCTCTGGGGCTGTCTGGCCCTGCTCCACTTGGGTCAGATTTAGTGCCAAATGTTTTTTGTGTTTCTCCTGGATGTTTCCAGCCCTCTCCCCGGTGCCAGAAGGTTGAGCTCCTCCTGCACATCCTCACTGAGAAGGAAGGCATTCTTTGATACAAGATTTCTACTAATTTTCTGGAAATTAGAGTAAATGAGTTGTATCATGTACTTTACACCCAAGCCATATGATTTTGTTCTTACCTTGGTGGCCGCGGTAACAGTAACACTTGCTAATGGTAACATTTCTATGTGCTTTTTGAAATATATAGTGGCTTATGCCTAAAGAAGCCTTTAGAGCACTAACAACTCCAGAAGATGAATAGTTACAAAAGGTAGATGGAATTGACAGGCATTTTAATTTGTCATAGTTTCAGTTCCAGAGAGCAGCTGAATAATTACACTGCCTGTGAAGAGAGAGAATGTAATACTTCCCCTCATTATAGATTTAAATTGTCTCCCTTCCCTTTTAATGTAAGTGAAAATAAAGATATCTCTGATATCTTCTGTTTTGATCATAATTTGAAAGCCCCAGAACAGCCCATACAGCATTGTGTTGTGGTGTTGGATGTATGGATTAATTATTTTAATGTAAAACCTAAATACTGGGCTAATTGCTCAAAGCACAAACCTGAGCTTGCCAACGCCAGTTCCGGTGAGGAATTCCTCATCAGCTGAGCTGCACTGGGCCATGGAGGAGGCAAGTTGGGCAGGATTTGTGAGGCTCTTAAATTCAAATTGAGGACCTAAAGAAATGAGACTTTTTCCAAATTGCTATGGTGGTTTTCTTTCATAAAACGCAAGACTGTCCTTAAAATTGTAAATATGCTTTAGGTAGAGAGAGTTTATTGATATATTTTTTCAGAATGGCAGTCTCCTGGTGGCTCACATAGAACATTCCTTTAGTCATTCTGTGGAGAGCTGCAGATTTTCCCGGTGCCGGGTCCCCAGGCAGAGCTCTGGAGTGGAATGGGAGCCCCCAGGATGGAGCCTGACTCGGGCATCATTTCTGTCTTGCAGCCTGAAGAACCAATAGTAGCTCGTCAGCGGAGAAGAGGACAAGCACTAATGCTGCTTCTGTGGAGGGGGAGCGGGTCAGCAGGAGAAGAGGCTTTCTTGGACAGTGATCCTGTGTGGATTCAATAATTAACATGTAACTAACCTTCGCTTTGGACACATACATGGATTTTTTTTTTTTAATTTTGTGGTGAGTTAAAATATTTCGATGGATTTTTTTACCCTTTCAAGACAATATTTATTCAGCACGGAGTCTAGAGTATGATAACTATCCTGTAAATACAGCACTTGCTCATCAGTCATCTTCAGGGACAGTGGAAACAAACTATTTTACTTTTTCATATTTATTCTTAGATTTCTCCCAAGAGTATAAGATTATTCTACTACATTATCCATGATAGTGATGTAATCAGTCTTCAATCAGAAATAAACACACTTTCTTCACCTTCTCCAGCATGGTTTGTGTCAACACATAAAGAGCAACAGCAGTGAATCGTGGGGATTGTGTAATGGATGAGTTTCTTCCTTCCCTCTTTGTCTCTAGAGAAACAAATGGTTCCGTGAGTAAGGAACACTGAAAAGAAAGTGTGAATTCTTTTTCCTGCTGGTAGGATTCCTGCAGGCTCAACAGAAGCTGTTTGCTTTATTGACTTTGCTGCAAGCCTGAGGTCGGACACTGCTCTGTGCACCAGCCGTTTCTGGGAGACACAGCCCTCCTGGAGAGCTGCAGGAAGCACGGTGGGACCAGAGCCATGGCAGAGGCTGAGCTGGCCAGGCCATCCCATGCAGGTAAGCTTGGTTACCTGTGCACCTGCAGAGAGGCAGCGGAGACACGGAGTTATCCCTGCACTGAGTCCAGCTCTGACTCTGCCGTGCACCAGCCAGCAGCAGCTCGCTCCCTCTGCCTGGTTTGGGGATCTGAGCAGAGAGAAGGAGCCGAGTCGGAGGAGAAGCCTTCACTGTTCTGCATCCCAGGGGCTGCCCAGAGCTCCCCTGGTCAGCAGCCTCAGCCCCCTGGGCTGTACTTGAGCCTCCAGTCCTGTGAAGGGACAGCTCGGGCAAGCTGCAGCATCACCTCTTTCACTCTGTGGGGACAGTTAGAGCCACTGCAGAAGCTCTGTGTGATTAATTTGTGCTCTTGCATCGATGCCTTTCATGTGTGGAGGAGAATGGGTTTTTCACAGATGAGTAAACATCTCCTTGGGTTTCATAGCTGTGGGGCGGTTTCATTTATTGTGTTTTGGGTAATAACACAAGCCGCCAGTGTTCCCGAAGCTAAACTGCCTCTTTACAGAGAGAATGATTTACAGAAATAGGGCACATCAGTCATGTGGGTTCAGGCCTGACTTCTCTGAGCCTTCTTTCCCCAAAGGAACCCTCCGCCAGCAGCATCCAGGGTGCTGCAGAGGCATTTTTGTCAGGAGACAAACCCAAAAATCTTCTATGTGCTCTCGTAATCACTACAAGCTAATTGCAGCAAATTAATTACAGCACAAACACAATTTATTTCCCCAGGCAGGTGTGAAGACAGCTCTGCAGTGAGCTGGGTTGGACCCAGACTCCGCTCCCAGCCCGTGCTAGGCTGGCTGTTCTCCCTTGGGTCTCCAGCCTGGCCTAGAGTTGGTGGCACTCTGGCAGCTCTCAGGTAGATGGTGTTTCTTGTGGCACTGCAGAGCAGGAGGGGCAGCACTGCCAACGGGATTCCCACATCCCACCCTACACCGCCCAGCCCTGGCGAGCAAGAGGCAGCTGAGGTGCCCCATCACATCTCCCTGTCTCTCCAACTTCTGCCTGGAGTGACAGAGCAGTGCAATATTTCCATTTGTTGCTGATATTGTCCTGGTCCAGTCAATCATGCTTTGGTCCCTAAATCCTTCTAATCTCTTGCTTTTCCTAAGTTCATTAGGCCTTCAAAGCAAGACAAATAAAAAGACAAATCTCCTCATGGTAAGTCAGTGATCCCTGTAGAAGTGCCACCGGATCTCTGATGTCAAGCCTGGTCCAATGACTTGAGGCTGAAATGTGTGAGCAGCTGTATTAGAGAGCTTTGAAAATGGCTCAGTGCAACCATTGCATCCCCCATGGTTACTTTAATCTGAAGGGTGAAAACATTTGTGTATATTTTCTTAAGTAAAAAAAAAAAAACAAACCAGAAACACTCTCAGCATTTTTTATGCAGAACATCTATACGTAACAATTTGATTTTGTCTGTTCTGGCCAAATGTTTTTCTGGCTTAAAATTCTGTGCAAGATAGTCTGTAAAGAAAGTAAATCTCAATAATTTATCATCAGTCTGGTTGGGTCTCTCCCCCGACTCACTTTACAGACAGTGCTGACTGGAATACTGGTGGCAGTGGGAGACAGCTGCAAATGTGGCTGCCAACACTGAAACTGTAATGTTTTAGATGTGTTTCATTAGAGTTTGTAGCCCATACTAATGCAGCTCTCTAGGTTCTGGTGCGAGTGTGTCAGGTTGTGTTTCAGGGGCAGGACACTGACTTTCAGTGGTGTTTTATGCTCAGACACAGCTCAACACAAACAATACGTGGTTTTATCTGGCTCCTTGTGTGGAGGCAATGGAGCTCTATGGCAACAGGGTGTAACATGAGGCTGCCCTGAGACATGGAGCTTCATGCAGAGATTAATCATGGGAGAAGAATGCTCCTGGTACGTAAGTGGTGCTTCCTTTGTTAAGTTCCTATTGCATCAACTTAATTAGCAAGTCCTGGCCTTTAAAACCACCTTCCATAATCTTCAAATTAAGTATGTGGAAGTCTGATTCTTCCTCTGGGCTGTGCTGGCAGCTTCCTGCACCTGTCTGAGGTCATTGACCTGACCAGCTGCCAGCCCTCTCCCAAAGCAAGAGGCTGTGGAGAATCCCCAGGGCTGGAGCAAGTCTGGAGACAAGCAGGACCCAGTTTAGGGGTTGAACGTTCGAGATGGCAAGAGACAGAGAGCAGATGTTCATTACAGTGTGTTTGTTCCCTGCTGAAGTTACTGCACTGGGCTCAAGTGTGAGACTTCAGGAAAAATTTTGTAGTGGGCCACTGCTCCCTAATTGAGCCCTGTCGCCCACTTGCAGGTCTCTTACAAAAGCCTTTGTCTAACATGTTTTTAATCAGTGTGTGCATTTCAATTTGCATGTTAATAGCAAGGAGCTGTTATTACAGCTGCTGTTGATGAGATGGTGTCAAGCCCATCTTCCCATCTGAGGAAAGAAAGAAACTGCATCTATTATGTAAAGAATGACATTGGCAGAAAACATGTCTGAGGATCGTCCATTCTTTGTCTCTATCTTCCTTTATCTCTGCCTTTATTTTGCTCTTAATGGCTCATATGGATGCATTCATTAAACTCCTTTTATTCCATTAGAACAAGGATCATTTAACAGGAGACTAGGACAGGATTTTGTGCCTGTTGTGACAGCTCCAAGCTAAATACAGCAGTTTTGTTCAGTGTTTTTGACTTGTAAAATGGCAAAAGGTGGCCCTGCTCTGGGAGCCATTTTTTGCAGCTGACCCAGAAGAATAATTAACATGCTGTAATGAACCATGGCGCTGCTCGCTCTCCAGGTTCCAGCCTTTCACAGCTCCACAGGTGTTGGCTTCACCATCCATCTCAGTGCCAGAGGCTGGGCCACGGAGGTGCCAATGGCACAGGAGGCTGATGGAGCACGGCTGCTGTTCCACGGAGGATGCACAGGAGAAATGGGATGAGAGAGAGCTCGTGGAATGGCTCAAAGCAAACCCTGAGTAAAGGAGAGCTACAGAAATAGAAAACGCAAAGAAAAAAACCCAAGGAAAAAGCACTGCCTCAGCCCAGCTCCACAAAAGGAGCTGGAGGAAGAGCAAGCCCTGCTGCAGCGAGGGGAGTGCTGCACTCACACATTTATTAACAGTGTTGGTCTTAACAGACAAACAACCTCAATTCACCCACTGCTCGATGCTACCAATTCAATAGCTTCTCCTAATGAGGAAATTATTACTGTGGTAGGGAATGTGGAACTCAGCAGGAGCACAGGATTAAGTAATGGAAAAGCATCTTTGCTAGTGCCAAAACCACGATGGTGCAGTGCCAGGGATGGGTGGGACCCTCGAATGGATGCTGTGAGGATGCTGCCTGATGTTTGGCCTCGCAGAGCACAAAGATGGAGAGGTTTGTGCCTCTGGGTGTTTTGGTTGGGGCTGCCAGGAGCAGCGCTCTGGTTGTAACAGGAACCACTGTGGATTCTTCCCTCAGAAGTGGCATGAGGCACAGGCTGCTCAGGTGCTGCCTTTGGCGTTTCTGCAGGTTTAGGCAGCTGCAGATTTGGAAAGGTCTGTCCAGAGTCCAGCTGCCATCATGCACCTCTGAACCATGGGAATGGTATCTCGATTGCTGCCACCCTGGTTCACTTTCTAATGCAGATTTCTAGTTCAGCAGTGCAGTGATGCGTTAAAATGGATCTCAGCAAAAAGGCAAAGCTAATTATAAAAACCCCAAACCCCTCACTCTCTTGTCCTGAGCATTTATGGCCACTGACCAGTAAGTACCTACGGGCTCTGGAAACAGGAAGGTGAAATCAGTCTCTGCTCTTGTGCCCAAAGGTTGTTTTCCTCTCCAAGTATCCTGTCTGCAGCTTCTCCCTGGCACAGTTGAGGTGGTTATTTCAACCTTCTAATTAGTTCTATGTAATTTACTATTAGTGTTGTAATAGTGAGGATCTAAGACTATAGGATAATTAGGTTTATAGTGAAATTAGAGTATCCAATAGATTTAGAGACCAGACAGGCATTAGGGCAACAGATTCTTCTTTGGATCTGGAATAGGAACAACAAGCTTCCAGCTAGATCTAGACTAGAAAAAAATTCAGCTTCAATTTAACGTAATTATGGCAACAAATTGGACAGTTTGGGGGAAAAGGTAGTAAGTCCCTGTAAAATTTAGTAGTATAAACCTAATCTATTATTTCAAATTTGAGAAGTTTAAATGGTGTTACAATCATCACCTAATTTCACAGGGTTTGGAATAAATTTGTTGTTTTGCACTGGACAGAAATTTGGAACTGCCAGTTGCCAGCTGTGATTGCACATGTTGTGGGTTGTGTTTGGGGGTTTGTTCAAGCCTCTGTTGCCATTCAGCATCGTGCATTTGTACGTGAAAATGCCCAGCGTGGTGATTTCTGTTCTGAGAACAGGATATTTTTGTCTGTGCCAGTTCTAAAGCGAGCACAAACATAGACATGCATTGCAATAGGAGTGTTAAAAATAAATTATTTTAAACTGTGCTATATAGTTGGATTAATTTTGGGTTTTCGAGGACTTATTTCAGTTGCGTCTCTTTTCCCCCAGCCAAACCCTGTTCACCTCAGAGAGGCTCTGGCACAGTGGGATGCCTGTTTGGGTCACACCAGTCCTTCCCTCTCGCACCTGCTTCTCTCTGAGGTTTCCTCTTAACACAGGAGCCCATATCCCCTGCATCTACCCCAGCTCTGCGGGGAGTGGGAGCGGTGGCTCCTGCAGCAGCCGGACCTGCACAGGGCTGGCAGCCACTGCGAGGGGAGAGGGAAAGCAGTGCTGGGAATAGCAAATGGAGCTCAGGAAATAATCCATCACCCTCTCAGCACTGAGAGCACCGTGGCAAACGTACTGACAGCCCGCCTGGCCCTGCCTCCCCTCTTTGCCAGTTGCCTCAGTATATTCATGGTGAGAAATAAAGTAATATTTAAAATTCATACACAATGGTTCAGATCCATTTCTCTGCATAGCAACACCAGGCTCCTGTCCCAGGAGGGGCGTTTAGAAAGGCCTCAGAGACATTTAGGAGCATTTTCTCTTGGAAGTCAATCTAGAGAACAGCTTTGGAGCCATTCCCTTTTGGCGGGCTTCAATATATGTGTTTTAAATAGTCAGCTGCTGTGTGAGTTTAATGTAAAACACGAGTATTCTATTTAATTAAACACGCAGTTTAAGAATATATCCAGTTTGCAGAGGGATGCTCTGTGGCTCCTCTGCCCCTCAGTGTGTCACCAGGATACTGCTGTCTCCTTCCTGCTGAGCAGTGCCCTTGGGGATGATGCTGGTCCCCAGAGCAAGTCCCTCCCATTTGCTGCTGAGAAGGACCCAAGGCTTATTAAGTCATTTGGCCTCTTGGGAAGATTTATTCCTGTGACAGAGCACAGATGACATGGCTCTGCCTGTGCCATTGCTGAGTTTCACACCCCAGCAGGCCACCCCTGGGGACTGGAGGTGCCGTTATCTCTGGTGCTGTATCAGACTGTCAGTCTGGGTCATTAAGTATCTCCCGGGTGTTCTCCCCTCAAACTTTTCCTCAGTTTTCTTGGCCAGGCAGTTCCCCCCACGGTTGCATTTGTACTTTGCACGTTTTTTCACTTGCTGACTTCCAGAGAGCAGCAAATGCCACACCTGGGTGTCTGCAGGGCGGTTGGCTTGGTCGTGAAAGACTCTGTGGCAATTCAGCGTATTGTTGCTAGTGCTGTCATACAGGCAACACAGATGCTGGAGGACACAGTCCCTGAAACTTTGACCCAGACTGGCACTAGGCAGGGTGATACTGACCCAGCGGGGCTGACAGGGGTGGCTCTTTGCCTGATCTGCTGCAGAACTGTTGAACTCATTTGTTTCCTGCAGGATGCAGATTCACTGCTCTGGCTTCACCTCAACGTGTACCCAGAGTGTCCCTGGCCTCTCCAATTCCATTTGATAACCAGCAAAGAAGAAACAGTGCTTTTATGCCTCCTGCATACTAGCTTGGGTGACTTGTGTAAAGAAAACATCAGCCAGAGAATGAATCCAGAGTGCAAAATGCTCTGGTTTTTATGTGCTGTCTGTGCTAGCGTTTAACCATGCCTCAACCAAAAATAGCAGACTTTGGGGATACTTAGTAGTTCCCTGCTCATGAGCTCGTAACATTCCTGTTCCTATTGTCTAGCAGAGGCTGTCTGAGCTTCAGAGCAGTTTCTGCCACCTGCAGTAGATGTACAGGCAGAGCAGGGGTCCTCTCCCTGCCTCTTGGGGGGCGTTTCCTTGCTCTGCACACAGCTGTGCTGGGTGGGAGTGCACCATTTGTGTGAGTGCACCTACCACAGAGTGCCCCAGGCTGGACCAGTGAGATCACAAAGCCCAAATGACTTAGGCGTGCAGGCACCATGCACAAACCACTCATACGAGCCACCTCAGCAGCTTTTGCTTTAAAACTATGAAAATTGTTTTGCATGTTTAACACTGCTGTAATAGCTGCAATGGTATTTACAATCCCAATCAGCCAAAATCTCTGCCAGAACTGTTGTGAGTGGTGGCCTTGTAAAGTCAGTCTCTGCTTTCACTCAGGAGTGAGAACACAGCACTCGCAGGGGTTGCCACGTTGGTCACGGCAGTACAAAGAAATGCTCATGAACTGGCTTATCCCCCTGAACAGGCAGCAGAATGTCTGCCAGGCACTTGGAGGCTCCAGTTGGCACAGGCAATTCTGCTGGGCTTTTGCTGGAAAGACACTGGATCAGCCCTCTGGAAACTCCTGTGTGGAGTATTTCTTGTCTGTCCTCACCATAAGTCACTGCCACAGAACTGCAGCCAGGCACTCTGGCTCAGTCAGGAGAGCACCGCTGGCAACACCTGGAGTTAATTAAGGCAGAGTTAAGGGATGGCTAGGGAAATCCTACTGCAGCAGAAGCAGAAGATCAGGTCCCCTCTCATCTCTCCCAGCTCCTGCAGGTTGGTCTGTTCTGTGGGTGACTCGTGTGTAACCTGTGGAGCGAGCTGGCCTCCTGCTCTGACTGGAGCAGCGCTTGTCTCCAGACTGTAAGATGGGGGACTGGTGTGCTGGAGCAATCCACGCTACCTTACAGCCCGGTTCCCTGTTGTTAATCACTTGCGGTAAATTGACCTACTTGTGTGACAAGTCAGGTGAGAGTGATGCAGCAGATTTATCGAGGTTGCAGTGGCAGTAACTGTCACAGGTATTGCTGTGCTCCCTGGCGCGACAGGCAGGTGACGTGATGAGCTGAAAAGGTCCATGTATGTCTGCACATGCATTTTGCAGGAGAAGTACCTTAAACGGCAAACCTGCAGGTTTCAGACTGTCCTTACAGCTGGTTCTCTGTGTCTGTCTCCTTCTGGTGGAAGTGCTTTGCTGAGATGTCTTTAATGTTTAGTAAATTATCTTGTTTGTTTTCCGTCTGACCGTATCTGTTTGCCAACACATACTGCTTACTGCTCCACAGCAGCAGGGTCCTGCTTTTGGCATGTTTATTTCAGTGATGTTTTGGTTTTTACTCAAGTGGGTTCCCAGCAATATTCCCTGCCCATGGGTCATGTCTCTGCTGTGTGTGGACTTGGGATAGTGCTTGAGTAGAGGCAGGAAAGCCTCTACTCAAAAAAAAGTAGCTGCTGCTTTTTCACTGAGGTGAGCTGGGGTGTGAGAAAGCAACATTAATGCTTACTAGTTTTTAGGCATCAAAGTTTGTAAATCTACAGTCTAAAACTTGTCCACGCAGGAAAATGAGTTTCTGCACCCTGGTTTGCTCTGTGCCTCTTCAAGCCATTAAAACTCATGCTCCCTGTTCCCCCTTGCTTCCAAATGCCTCTATCCTGCTGTGTGGAAAGCTGCTGTGTTTTGTTCCTCCTGCCAAGCCTGGTGCCTCCTTAACAGACAAGTGGGCTGAGGCAAAGCCCATCTGGGCGGGAGCTGGGAGTGAGGGGAAGTGTGGGAGGAACAAATGCTTCACATCATGAGATAAACTTGGTGAGTTTGCCTTAAAAGCTCCCCGTGACTTCAGCACATATTAGTGGCAGCACGAAAATCCAACCCAAAACCAAACCAGCCTGGAGATCTGTTACCAGAGTGCAAAACCTGGTGACACGTGTCAGTGTGTCCTTGCTGTGGTGCTCGTTGAGCCCCCCAGCACCCAGGGAGCTCCCTCATCGCTGAGCCACACAGCCTGGTCCTCCACAGAAGCCCCAGCCCTGTCCCCTGCCCTCTGTAGGGCTGTGGCAGCACCAGGCACCATCCCTGCAGGAAGATGGCTTTTGCAGAAGGAGCTGAGGCTGAGCAGGAGAGTGGGAGGGGAGATCTCTGCATTAGAGAGATGTCATAACATGGGGAGGGGAGAGCAGCGTGGAGAGCTGATGGTGATGAACCTCTGCTGGTGAAGCACAAGAACATTTTTCAGTTATCTGGAGTCTTTCACCTCAGGCTCTCAGAGCTCCTTAGAAATATCAGCTAATTAAACCTCCTCTGTTAATTAAGCACACTTTGCTGATGAGAATCCAGTTTGGGGAGCAGCTGTCTGTTCTCCAGGCACTGCCAATGCCCTTGTCATCACGCAGCAGCGAGGAAGGCCTGGGTGGGAGGATGTAGCTATGTCCCACTGTGGTGGGACCTGGAGGTTTGGGAGCCTTCCCTTTGCTTTGGAGACCTTCTCCCAGAGGAGCTGGGGGGTCCTCTGTGGATCAGCCAAACTGGAGCGTGGGAAGAGCCCTGTGGTGGGATGCGACGTCCCTCTGGGTGATTGCCACAGCAGCGCAGAGAAGTCCCAAGTTAATGAGAGAACAACTGGATATAGAGCAAAAGACTGAGAGTGATGAGAAGGTCATTTGTATGAGACTATTCTGAGTCTGTGCAGGGTGACTTATTTCTCTCTGCCAAGGTCTGGGTTTGGGGTGATACATATTATTCATATAGCAAGAATGGGTGTCTTCCCTCCTGGTTTTCTTATGAAAATACCTTCTGTTCATAGCACTGCAGAAAGTGTGATGTAATTTTCTGAAGGTACAATCAGAATTTTTTTAATATTCCAGTCAGCAGGGAATGTAGTGGTTAATATTCAGGGCCATAAGCCTCCAAGATTTTGAGTCACAACTATTTCTTAGTGTATGAGGCAAGAGAACTAGCCCTGAGTGAAGAGTGGCAGGACAGCTCCTGGCTGCCCCAAGGCACCCCAGCTGGGCTGGGAAGTGTCCCTCCTGCCCTGGGCTTCCTGATGGAGAGGTGATGGGGCTTGGCCATTCGAGCTGGAAAACTTCTGGGCAGGTCTGAGCTTCCTTGTTCCTCCTCCTTCTGGAGCCTGGGGAGGGTGCTGGGATGAAAGTTTCCCTGCTGTATCCTCCTGAAGTCCCCCTGTGGCTCTTGCCTTGGGGTCCAGCTTTCCCTGAGCGTTCCTGATGACTGCCCTTGTTTAGTGTCAGTGATGTCATGGAACAGAATTTCAGGGGAAGTTCCCTAAAATCATGAATTGAATTCTTTCCAGCTCAGGGCTTTTACCATTGCATCTCAGAATTTCAGGTAAAACAGATCAATCTTTGAGCTCTGCCATAACCTGCAGTTCTCATTTTGCCTCCAGCAACAGTGTGACCTCGTTTTGAAAGGTCTGAATAACTTGGATTTGGCCCCTGGATATGACACAGACTCCTTCCCTCTTTATTATACCTGTGGCAATAATAATTCTTCCTCTCCAAACACAGCATTTCCCTCTCTAAAAGGGCTTTTTCTCATTCTCATTTCCATCCTGGAAGTGCTGGTTTCTGTTTTATTTTTAATGGGAAGGCTGGAGGGCAAATGCAATTAAACCACAGTGCATGAACTGTAACTTGAAATAGATTTTAAAAAAACCCCAAACACCACCTTCTATCTCACAAAGGACTGGCTTTC
The DNA here is from genome assembly GCF_020740725.1 of Corvus hawaiiensis. Lineage (NCBI taxonomy): Eukaryota > Metazoa > Chordata > Aves > Passeriformes > Corvidae > Corvus > Corvus hawaiiensis. The sequence goes on along the minus strand of NC_063239.1, from coordinate 3,277,589 downwards.
TAATCTGGGCTCCATCACAAGTCCAGGTTTCAGTTCATGTGGTCAGACCAAGTGAGAGCAGATCACAGAGGATTTGGGGTGAAATGAATTGAGTGTGTTCATGAAGGAGCTCCAGGCTCCAGTTATCCAACTGAATTCCGGAGTTGGAATTGGATGACAAGGCAGCACTCAGGATCACTCCTGGTGTCATGGGGTGTTTTGGCAGGAAGCCCAGCTCTGTGTGAATGTGGAGCTGCTCCCCTTGCACCTGGGGTTATAAAGGTAAATGTGTTATCCCCACCTCAAATGTCCCTTGTGGCCATAAGTGTGTGGCTGTAGGATGCACCTCCCTGAGGCTGCTGATCCCCTCCTGTGCAGACCCTGTGAGCCCATGCCATGAGCGAGGTGGCAGCTGGGGAGGATGGAGTGACCTGCAGCTATTGCTGATAGATAGGATCGATGACAAAGAGGTGTCATCCTTCTTCATTTTCTCATCGTGTTGGAGTTGATGCCCTGCCTCACACAGGGGCCGCTGCTGAAGGCTGCACTCGTCTGTTATCGCTCACCTCCTCCTGGTTTACACCAAATGTTATATTTCTGCCATGTGAAAAATGGGCCACATGTCAGTGTTGCTGATCACATCTTGGGCTCGGTAACCTCAGAGTGCCTGCTCCAAAATTATTCCATAAGATCATCTACTGCATTAGTGATTTATCCCACGAACTACATCGTGATGACTCAGGCTGGTTGTCGCAGACAGTTAGGAAGGTATGGCTGCTTCACTGAAATGGTGCATTTTCCATGGAGAAGTGTGAAATTGTTATTAAAAAATAGTTATTGAGGAATAAAATCTCAGCAAGTGCTGGGAAAAGAGCATCCATTTAAGTTACTGCATTGAGCCCTTCCTCGGCAGAATATCCAGGATCTCTTGGGAAACTTCCTTGTGGTAGTCAGGACTCTGGATGGGCCTGACAGGACTAAAACCAGAGACCCAGCTTCTCTGTATCTCATTTGGCATTCAGGGGCTCAGCAGGAGGGTGCAAGCCCTCAAACTTGACAAAAACTGGACTGTTGGGGTTTTAGTTTAGTCTTAGTTTTTTCCTGTTAAAGGAATTTTCTCCCATATGCATGTTGCTAGGGGACAAATAGCTGTACTTAAGAAAGACAAAAAGGGGAGTGGGGCGGGCCTGGCTACTCCTTTGTGTACACCTGGGTGTGGGGTCAGTTCGCTCTGAGCGTCCGGAGAGAGAAGCTGCAGACAAAGGAGCTGCTGCTTCTTTCTTTTTGGCCGTTCTTTCTTCCTGCTGGAAACAACGCCTGGACCCCAAAAGCCGCTTTCCTTGCCCTGCTGGAGGCCGGGCTGTGGCTGCCCTGCTCCGCTGCTGCTTTGAGCTTTCGCTACGCTGTAGCCCTGCTCGCCCTGCCTGCCTGGGCCTCCGTGGGGTTCTCCCATCTGGATACATCTCGCCTGCCACCCGGGATTTGTGCTCGTCCCTGCCGCTCCAGCCTGCCGTTCCAGCCTGCTGTTCCCGAGAGCCCGGGATCGGCTGCCCAGGGGTTTGTGAAGCCTTTGTCCCATCCCTTCCCGGGATCCCAGGCCGCCAGTGCCGCGTGCTTCCCGAGCTCGCTCCGGAGCGCCCCCTGCAGCCGCGGGGGAACCATCGCACCTGCCCTGCTCACCGGGAGCCGCCAGCGCCCCTGCCGGCTGCGAGCGGAACTGCACCCGAGGGGAAAGGGCCCGACAGCCGAGAAGGCTGGCACTGGGTTTGTGTTTGCTGTTACTGCCATAGTTGTTGTTGTTTTGTTTGACTGGTTATATACATATATATAGAGAGAGAGTAAAGAACTGTTATTCCTATTTCCCACATCTTTGCCTAAAGGCCCTTGATTTCAAAATATAATAACTTGGAGGGAAAAGGGGTTATATCTGCCACTTCAAGGGGGGCCTCTGCCTTCCTTAGCAGACACCTGTCTTCCAAAACCGAGACAGATCTTGGCACCCAATGTGGGGCCTGAGGGCATTAAGAGATAGAGGTGAAAAAGGAATAACAGTTCCTGGATAACTTTATTTTGTGTGCCAGATATAGGAACCTTGTTAGGCAGCACTATGTGGTCTAGTTTACCCTGGTTCGGGTGGCATGTGGCTGTGGCTATATTCTTCCCCTTTGCAGCTCCTTACTTGAATATGGGTCCTCTGACTAAGGCTACCATTGCTGTTATCCAGCTTGCGTTATGGGTCGAGAAGGTGAGGAATTCATGGGTTTTTAACTTCCTCCGGAATGTGGGCACATGGATAAACGGCTACCACACACTGAGCACATGTTTTTGGGGTTATGTTAACAATGGTACCTTCTGTGAGGAAATGACACCAGGGGAAGTTTTCCCCCAACCCCTCAACCAGTTCTTTGGGCCCACCCCATCAATTTTCGAAGGGTTTAAATTCCCTCTGAATACTAACCATCTGCTGCTGATAGGCCTACTCTATTTAGCACTCAAGGGTAAGTTGAGATTGGCTTGGATATCTACCCGGACACCAGCCCCAGAGACTAGAGATCCTGCCCCAGAACCTGACATGGCCCCAGAGAGTAGAGTTCCTACCCCAGAGCCTGATCCTGCCCCAGAACCTGACACGGCCCCAGACACTAGAGATCCTACCCCAGAGCCAGAGCCTGCCACAGCCCCAGACACTAGAGATCCCGCCCCACAGACTGATACCGCCCAACAGTCCACCTCAGAAATGGACTACCCAAATTGGGTGGGGGTACTGGCAAAAGGGATGCAGGAGATGTGCCAAGAGATGGGTCAGGTGCGCCAAGGGGATATGCCAGGAGACGGGCCAGGTGCGCCAGGAGATATGCCAGGAGATGGGCCAGGTGCGCAAGGAGATGTGCCAGGAGATGGGCCAGGTGCGCCAGGAGATATGCCAGGAGACGGGCCAGGTGCGCCAGGAGATATGCCAATTGCTAAGGGAATACACCTCCTCAGCTAGTGAAAAACCCTCTCCCTGCCCCAAAGAGGGTGAGTCCGATGGTGCAGCAGTGGAACCCACGGATGTTACAACTGTCCAGGCTTCAGCTGAACCACAAGGACAACCACAGCCAGCAGCAGTCGCCCCTGTGCAAAGGAGGAAGTGTAAGACCAAATCAGTACGACCAGTTAATGATGATGGGCAACCAGGGCCCTCACAACCAGCAGGAGAGCCAGAGCCAGAAATCATCACTGAGTCCCTGTCGCACGACAGTCTCCGCGCTATGCGAAACGACATTGCGCAAAGGGGGCGTAAGCCTTATACCACCTGGCTGCTTCGGGTTTGGGACCTTATGGGCACAAGTGTGCAACTGGATAGTGGTGAGGCAAGGTATCTGGGATCGTTGACCCAGGACCCAGGTGTGGACCAGATATTTGTGAGGGAGCCAGGGCCCCTCTCTCTCTGGGAGCGGCTCTTAACGAGTGTGAGAGAAAGGTTCATTCACAAAGAAAGAATGCAGGAGTATCATCATAGAATGCAGTGGAAGACACTCGAGCAAGGGATCCAACAGCTAAGAGAGGTGGCAATATTAGAGGTACTCTTTGGGAAGGATGGACAGCATGATAATGACCCCGATAAGGTCAGGTGCACAGGACAGATGATGTGGAACCTGGCAAGGCTAGGGCCATCGCAATACACCACCTTCATTGCAACGATTGATGCTGACAATACCCGAGAAACAGTGGGCTCTGTTGCCAACAAGCTCAGGCATTATGACAGCATGATCAATGGCCCGCTGAAAGCTCATGTCTCTGCTGTGGTCCAGGACCTCAAAGAGGAGATGAAGGAGATGAGGAAGGAAATGAGGGAGGAGATGAGGGAGGAGATGAGGGAGGAGATGAGGAGGGTCAGTGTGGCACCAGTGCGAGTCACAGGCCCCCAAGTCAGAGCCTGTCGTCCCCCTGCTAGAGAGAGAGGGTACACCCCACGAGCTGAGCTGTGGTTTTTCCTGTGTGAGCATGGGGAAGACATGAGAAGGTGGGATGGGAAACCCACCTCTGCCCTGGCAGCGCAGGTGCGTGAACTCAAGGAGGGAGGCACTAACCGAGGGGGTTCCGCTAAGGTGAAGGTAGCCTCAGCCTCCCGTGACCGAGCTGCCAGGTATTACAGAAGGGAGGATGATATGTCGGATCCCCTTGAAGGTACCTCGAGCATGTACGCCCAGGGAAAGAATGATAACCAGGGCTAGAGGGGCCCTGCTTCTAGCCAGGAAGAGGCACGGGAGAACCGGGTTTTCTGGACGGTGTGGATCCGATGGCCTGGCACATCAGAGCCACAAAAATATGATGCATTGGTTGATACTGGGGCACAGTGTACTTTAATGCCATCGGGACATGTGGGGGCAGAACCTGTATCCATCGCTGGGGTGACCGGGGGATCACAGCAGTTGACCCTTTTGGAAGCTGAGGTGAGCCTGACTGGGAAGGAGTGGCAAAAGCATCCGATTGTGACCGGCCCAGAGGCCCCGTGTATTCTGGGCATAGACTTCCTCCGGAATGGCTACTACAAAGACCCAAAAGGACTCAGGTGGGCATTTGGGATTGCTGCTGTGGAGGCAGAGGGCATTAGGCAATTGAACACCCTGCCTGGACTATCTGAGAATCCTTCTGCAGTTGGGCTCCTGAAAGTGGAAGAGCAACGAGTGCCAATTGCCACCTCGACAGTGCACCGCCGGCAGTATCGGACAAATCGAGATGCTGTGATCCCCATCCACAAGATGATCCACGAGCTGGAGAGTCAAGGGGTGGTCAGCAAGACCCACTCACCCTTCAACAGCCCCATCTGGCCTGTGCGCAAGTCTGACGGGGAATGGAGATTGACTGTGGACTATCGTGCCCTGAATGAAGTGACTCCACCGTTGAGCGCTGCCGTGCCGGACATGTTGGAGCTCCAGTACGAGCTGGAGTCCAAAGCAGCAAAGTGGTACGCCACTATTGACGTTGCCAATGCATTCTTCTCCATTCCTCTGGCAGCAGAGTGCAGGCCTCAGTTTGCCTTCACCTGGAGGGGCGTGCAGTACACCTGGAACCGACTGCCCCAGGGGTGGAAGCACAGTCCCACCATCTGTCATGGACTGATCCAGACTGCACTAGAAAAGGGTGAGGCTCCAGAACATCTGCAGTACATTGATGACATCATTGTGTGGGGGAACACCGCAACCGAAGTGTTTGAGAAAGGAGAGAGAATAATTCAAATTCTCCTGCAAGCTGGTTTTGCCATCAAGAAGAGCAAGGTCAAGGGACCTGCCCGAGAGATCCAGTTCCTGGGAGTAAAGTGGCAAGATGGACGACGTCAGATTCCCACTGAGGTCATCAATAAGATCATATAGGTGCTATAGGTTTCTGGAGGATGCACATTCCCGAGTACAGCCAGATCGTGAGTCCTCTCTACCTGGTTACCCGCAAGAAGAATGATTTCCACTGGGGCCCTGAACAGCAGCAAGCCTTCACCCAGATCAAACAGGAAATTGCTCACGCCGTAGCCCTTGGCCCAGTCAGGACAGGACCAGAGGTGAAGAACGTGCTCTACTCTGCAGCCGGGAGCAATGGTCTGTCCTGGAGCCTCTGGCAGAAGGTGCCTGGTGAGACTCGAGGCCAACCACTGGGATTCTGGAGACCTACCCTGTGCCTCATGCTACTGCCCGGAACACCATCCTGGGCCTGGAAAAGCAAATCCTTTGGAGGCATGGCACCCCTGAGAGAATTGAGTCTGACAATGGGACTCATTTCAAGAACAGCCTTATAAACACCTGGGCTAGAGAACATGGCATTGAGTGGGTGTACCACATCCCTTACCATGCACCAGCAGCTGGGAAAGTTGAACGGTGTAATGGACTGCTTAAAACCACCTTGAAGGCACTGGGTGGGGGGACTTTCAAAAACTGGGAGATGCATTTAGCAAGAACCACCTGGTTAGTTAACACCCGAGGCTCCACCAGCCGAGCAGGCCCTGCCCAATCCGAACCCCTACAAACAACACATGGGGATAAGGTTCCAGTGGTGCACATGAGAGGTATGCTTGGAAAAACTGTTTGGGTAAAGTCTGCCTTGAGCAAAGACAAACCCATCCGTGGGGTTGTTTTTGCTCAGGGACCAGGTTGCACCTGGTGGGTGATGCAAAAGGATGGAGAGACCCGATGCTTACCTCAAGGGGACCTTGTTTTAGGGTGAACTACCCATGGCTCTGTACTTGTATCAGTATCAGCATGTATATTTGTATATAATTTGGGTAATGCATAGATTTATATGGTTAAAAAAGTTAAGTTTCATGTAACATGTTAGTATGGGAAAAAATTCGGGGTGGATAATGTTGGGGTTTTAGTTTAGTCTTAGTTTTTTCCTGTTAAAGGAATTTTCTCCCATATGCATGTTGCTAGGGGACAAATAGCTGTACTTAAGAAAGACAAAAAGGGGAGTGGGGCGGGCCTGGCTACTCCTTTGTGTACACCTGGGTGTGGGATCAGTTCGCTCTGAGCGTCCGGAGAGAGAAGCTGCAGAGAAAGGAGCTGCTGCTTCTTTCTTTTTGGCCGTTCTTTCTTCCTGCTGGAAACAACGCCTGGACCCCAAAAGCCACTTTCCCTGCCCTGCTGGAGACCGAGCTGTGGCTGCCCTGCTCCGCTGCTGCTTTGAGCTTTCGCTACGCTGTAGCCCTGCTCGCCCTGCCTGCCTGGGCCTCCGTGGGGTTCTCCCATCTGGATACATCTCGCCTGCCACCCGAGATTTGCGTTCGTCCCTGCCGCTCCAGCCTGCCGTTCTAGCCTGCCGTTCCAGCCTGCCGTTCCAGCCTGCCGCTCCAGCCTGCCGTTCCAGCCTGCCGTTCCTGAGAGCCCGGGATCGGCTGCCCAGGGGTTTGTGAAGCCTTTGTTCCATCCCTTCCCGGGATCCCAGGCCGCCAGTGCCGCGTGCTCCCCGAGCTCGCTCCGGAGCGCCCCCTGCAGCCGCGGGGGAACCATCGCACCTGCCCTGCTCACCGGGAGCCGCCAGCGCCCCTGCCGGCTGCGAGCGGAACTGCACCCGAGGGGAAAGGGCCTGACAGCCGAGAAGGCTGGGACTGGGTTTGTGATTGCTGTTACTGCCATAGTTGTTGTTGTTTTGTTTGACTGGTTATATACATATATATAGAGAGAGAGTAAAGAACTGTTATTCCTATTTCCCACATCTTTGCCTAAAGGCCCTTGATTTCAAAATATAATAACTTGGAGGGAAAAGGGGTTATATCTGCCACTTCAAGGGGGGCCTCTGCCTTCCTTAGCAGACACCTGTCTTCCAAAACCGAGACATGGACACATACAGAATGGAAAATGGAGTTCAGCTGTGCCCTCCAGCCTGATATGATTGCTCTGCTGGTGTCCTGCTGCTGCCTGAGCCCTCCTCACCTTCTACTTCACTGAATTTAACACCCCTGTAGTTACTAAAAGGAAAAGTGTTTTTGTAAAGTCAATATACTTTAAGGCAGGAAAACAAATTTGTCTGTGGTTCTCCTAAATAGGATGAACACTGACTGTCACTCAGCTGTATGGTTGTGGGATTTTGACACTGAGAGCTTCAGCTCTTTTATTAGCTGCAACTTTTCCCCTGCTTTAATTTCCTTCAGCTGCAAAACCTCTTCAGGGACAGACTCCTGCAGCCCTGTATGTCTCCCCATTGCTCTCATCTGCTTGCAAGTGAGTTTGTTCCCTGGGGAGATGTCTCTGGACTGTGGAGAAGCACAAAAGAGGGAGTCAAAGAGCTATTTTGTCCATCATTTGTCTTTCCTGCTCATACCTTATGGGTGAGGAGACCAGGATGTGCACGTCCAGTGGGGATTGCTCCTGATAATTTCCAGAGGTGTAGTGCTGGCTGGTCAAATTCTGACATGTTTAGACAAAGTCAATTACCAATTCTAGAAAACTGTCCACATCAAAGGTTAAGAATTGTACTAATTTAATAAGGAGTCACTTGTGATACCTTGTTACTTCCCCTGTTCTAATGATGCTTATCAGTCCATGCTGATAATTAGTGTCACATGCAAGGCAAGAGCTGGTGCAGTGCCCAAGGAACAGATGGAAATCTCTCACTGTTGGGGCTGGAGAGACATGCCAGGGACAGCGTGGTGGCAGCCAGGTGATGCAGTCCAGGCTGGGGATGCTTTCTGGGGTGGGTCACACTTCCACCTGCAGCCCCAAGGCAGTGCAGAGGAGCCTCACCAACACATGGCCCCTGTTCCGTGCCTGAGATCCCTGCCAGTGACTGCTCTAGTGGAAGGTGTCCCTGCCCGTGGCTGGGGGGTGGAATTAGATGAGCTTTAAGGTCCCTTCCAACCCAAATAATTTTGGGATTCTGTGATAACTCAGCCACCTTCTAATGCCATTAAGTTGTGAAAGGATTTAAGGGCAGCTACCGAGAGCTTTTACGGTCATGAAAGTTTTTTTAGCTGTAAGGCCTTGAGACCGTTCAAGCCACCACCCAGTGTAGCTGTTTCTGAAGGTGTCCAGGGTGGCTCCTCACCTGCCCCATTCTCCTGGGAATTGCTCCAGGAGGGGTCTGTAAGTGCAGGTGCAGAGGGTCTGTGCTACAGCAGTGCTGCTGCTTTGCTGCAGTGCAGGTGAAAGGTAGAATTGCAGGAAGGTAATAAACTGCCCCATTTACCAATCGATTAAACACCTATTTAAAGCCTGACTTGGCTGCTCAGGCTGCAGAAAACAAGGTACAAGGCAGTACAGCCTGGAACAACTGCTCGATGGCCATTCTGACTGCAGCTTTTCAAAAGTTCAGGTGCTGTTAATCTCCAGAATATGGTTTCATCTGCCTGCAGCAGCTGCCTTTTGCATGTTTTTCTAATGTTTATAAGATGTTCCTGTTTTACTTAAAGTTCACAGCATTTAAATAATGTGTTTGAGCAGATTAAAAATAACACAAGATGCCGCCTCTTTCCAGGCTGTGGGAAGGATTCCAGTTAACGGGAAAATCTCCCTGTCCACCCTGCTGATGCCAGACTCCCCTCCTGCTGTACTTCATGCCACTTCATTTTTTATATTGGCAGCTTATTGAAATTAAAATCCTGTGTTTGTGTGTGTTGTCAGTAGCATTTAAGCCATTCACTTTTGGAAATCTGCTAGTTCTCCATGGGGCAAGCACAGGGATAAGTTCCAAATAATAGGTGGCTGAAAGAGTCTTTCATCCACATAGTGAAATCCTTCCAAGAAACCTGCTTTAGAGGTAAAAACCCCTTAAAAGTAATCCAGGGCAGCTTTCTGAGATAGTTTATATTTTTGTGTAGTAAACAAAATTATCTCAAAAGAGATGCATTTAAGTTGGAAGTGTGCTGCCTTCTGTGGGGGGTTCTTTAAGACCTAAATGAAAACCTTCAGGGACCCACACTTACCCTGCAAGGTGGTGGTATTTTCTTGTCTGGAGTAAATGCAAATAACCTTCCTAATGCCACAGGTCCTGATTACAAATCTCTCTTGCAACCCCTTTTGGCTGAACTGTGCTTTTCTGTCCCAAAATCTGGAATCTGCTGCTTGCTTTTTCAAGTCTCTTGCTGCCATGTTTGTACAGTATCAATTGGAGGCCACAGAGAGCAGGTTTAAGTATCACTGCCGAAGATTTTAACACCTGCTGCTGCTAGTGGCACAGACACGGTCGGTCAACTTTTTCATAGCCAAACTTTGATGCCATAATTCATTTATTCCTGAATAAAGGCCATTTCTAATGGAGCCAGTGGTTTAGAGAGGGAAATGCTGCTGACCCAGTGCATGGGGCTCATCTTTCAGCCAGTTCAGACTTGTTAATGTATTTCTTCCCTCATAATTAGCCTTTCCTGTCATGACTCAGGGCACCTGTATTATCCCCTACAGGGCCTGTGGGCTGGAATTGGTGTTTTCCTGCTGGTGGTGTAGCTTTGCTGGAGGGGGGTATGGGGGTTGTCTCCTCAGGTTCAGAAGCTGCCAGAGCTCAGCTGCAGACCTCTGGGAAAAGGGCTTGGAGGAAAGGATATGCTGGAAAGCAACTCACACTGTCAGGTTTGGAGTCAAACAGAATAAAACTGATAGCTTTTAAAAATTCATGGTTGTGTTAATGTACTCAGTCAAGTGTAATTAAATGTAGAGACTCAATGGATTCATACAAACACTCTGTGGGAGCCTGTCAGTCTTCCAGGGAAATGAACCCCCAAACAAATGAACAAACCTTTAATATCTTCAGCTCTGCCTCTTTCAAGAGCAGAGCTGGGGGCTCTGGAGAAGCATCCAAGGGTCTCTCTGTGCCTGCTTATTTCCAGGGGAGGTGCTGTACCTGTTAGTCTGGAGGGCTGAGGGAGAACTCCTCACACCTTCTGCTGTGCACACCTTTGTGCCGTAGCACAGACACACAAATTTACTGATCAGAACATGTCCTGGGCTTTGAATGCCAGCAGATGGAGATGCTGGGCTTGGCACTCAGCTACACCCACCAGGAATTCCTCATGGCCCTGCTTTGTCCTTCAGCAGCTGCTGGAGGTACAGGACCAAGAACTGCTGGCCAGTGCTTTGCTGTACCTGGATCTCTCTGCTGTGGTCCTTTACTTGTCAAAACACAGACTGCCTGATGCAAAATAGTTGTCCCTGCTTCAGAATCTGAAAAAAAAGAAGAACCAAAAAGGGTTGGGGGAAGATGCTGCATGCACGACTGAGCAATGGATGGCTGTCCCAAAGGTGAGCATGTCCTCCACAGGAGAGGTTTTCTCCTAAAAATAGCACCTGACTACCCATAAGTGTTGGAAGCCAGGCACGTGCAAACGGTGCTGAGACGTGGAGGAACCCACCTGGGCCCTGGTCAGCTCCTGCACCACAGCAGGGGCTGGGCAGTGGTGGGTTTCTGGCAGTGTGGGAGCAGGACAGTGCCCTGTGCCCCTGTGTCTCCAAGTCATGTGTGCCAAGGGCTGCAGTGCCTCTTCTGGTTCCTACACATGGACCAGGGCACTTCTGGAGGTATTGCTCCTAAATTTCTTCTCAGGAATTCCTCTGGGGTCATGAGCAGAATTGGGAAAATCATCTACAGCAGAGTGAGGAAGGGAGGATAAGACAGTGCTGAGCTCATTTTTTCCTATTTGTGGGGGATTTTTCTTTCTTTTTCTCAGTTGAATCCTCACCTTCTCACAACAGTTGTTGCATATCACTGTAAACTTCATTTAATCCTTTCGTGAAGTTAAAGTAAATACGACTGAAAGACAAAATACACGCTGTACTTCATGTAAGACTGATGACATGTCCCCCAATTATCTGCAGCGGTGATATAGCTATAATCAAATTTAGAGAGCAGCTGTGTTACTCAGCACTGCTGACAGGGATGCAGTGAATTAGAATTGATGCTGCCTCTCGTTAATCCAGCATCAGCCCGATGGCCCCAGTGGGGATGTGCTCACCCAGCTCCACACACCAGCAGCAGCACTGGGCCATCCCCAGGGTCTGCTCTGCCCCTCACCCTGGCACTGGCCCACTGTTAATCCTCTGCCCCAGAGCTGCTGCTCCCAGCTGGGTCCTGCACGACCCTAAATGTGGTGGGAAGTGGGACAGAGCTTCTAGACATCTTGTCCCTGCTGGGCTGCCATGCTCTTCTGAGCCATCACCTTGCATTGCCCATTCCTGACAGGAAAGCAGGGAATTTCTTCTGTTGGGCTTCAAAGTCAGCCAAGAACCTAAGCTACTTTTCTTTTTGTTTTTTAGCTGTAGCACAAATAGTTGTTTTAGTAGAGGACTCATTTCAGCTGTCTGTTTTCTCAAAAAAAAAAAAAAAAAAATCTCTCCAGCTCCCTGCTGTCCCGGCTGCAGCAGGACGCCGGCTGGAGCGCGGCACCGCAGCGGGACGTGTCCATCAGCAGCAGGGAACCTGGTGGTTTAATATCCCCAGAACCTTCTGTGGTGCTCTTGGGTTTTCACAGTCAGTCTAATAGTGGTGTTCAAAATAATTGCTATAGAGGGAAAATGTGTCTTATCACAGGGAGCAGCACACGGACAATGGAAGCATTTCAGAGCATATTTTTAGGACAGAAAAAAAACCCAATCTAAATCTTATGCTTTTTCATCATATGCCTTGAGCAGTGAAAAGTGGGGAAAAGGGATCAGCGATTTTGCTGGTTGGATGGGGCTGTGAGAGACATGGTCTGGCAGAAGGTGTCCCTGGGGTCAGCAGGGGCCAGGGCAGCAGATGCACCCAGCAGGAGCCGCAGTGGTTTTGCCTCTCCTTGGTGCTCGCTTGGGAAAGTCAAACGTTTATGTGTAACCTAAAAGAAAAGCTGTTCTGCTGGTGTGAGCTATTGGGTAATAAAATGAGGAAAGGCACTGCAGTCAATAAAAGTAAATTAATAACTAGAGACAACAAACCCTGTTCCTCTGACTGGCATAAAGCAATCCTGTGCTGAAGGAAGAAAAAATGTCACCGTTTATGAGGAGGCAGGTAAGTCCAAGAGGAATGGACCATAGCATTTTGTTGGATATTTGTGATCAGAACTTTTTCTTCCTAAACCTGTGGGGTTTATTCACAGCACAAGCCAAGGAGCTCCACAGAGCAGAGGAGATCCAGAGCCCCTCGGCACGGTGGGTGCTGCCCGCAGTCAGTGCAGGGCTGCCCACACCTGCCCTTGCAGTTGTATTGCTCATGCAGCACAAATTAGGAGGCTTAATTATTTCAGTAGAGGTTAATTACATTAGTCACTACAACAAATCTCCCGTTCATGCCATGCTTTCCACTTCATTTAATTCATTAGCCCCTGTGACAGTAGATTTCTGCATAGAACTGCTCCTTTATGTCCCCATGTCCCTTCCTAGAGTGATCCTCCATGTTGGCCCTTCACTTGCTTTGGCTCTTATTCCTCTCAGTGTTCCTGGTGACAGTGACAAAGTGGTTTGGTGGGAGCAGGTGGGAGCAGCCTGGGCCATGCTCTGCCCCAGGTGAAGGGGGTGGGTAGAGCAGCGCTGTGCCCATCTCAGCATCGGGTCCTGGCCCTGCAGGGACAGGCTGTGAACCCCACACTGCGTGTGCCCTGTGCTGGAGCTGAGCAGATGGTGACTCTGGATCGTGCACGTCATCCCCTTCCCTCGCTGTGTACATCACCCCCTTTCTCTGCTGTGTTTGTCATCCCCTTCCCTCGCTGCATCTTTGCTCAAAACCAGCACTTGCAGATACGTGTCGTCTCCCACCTGCCAAGCAGGGTACCGTGCTGTGCTGGTCTTTGCCCGTGAGCCTGCTCCCTGCTGACTGCCCTGGTACCAGACTGTCCATCATGGGAAAATTCAGCCGGCTGTGCACCCCTTGCAATGATTCTGAAGGAGCCGTTCCTCACAGTTTAATGTGTTTCTGTAAATGGCAGAGTGAAGTTCTTGGATAGCATTTAATTAGTTTTACTGTGCCTTCCCTACTCGGCAGAGATGTATCATAATAGCTGAAGGATTCATAAAAAACTATGTTTTAATCAGAAATTCAAATGCAAACCAAGACAGAACAACAAAGATCTGAAAATAAAACCAGAATTTTAAAAACTGCCCCTATGAAACTCAGTGCCACAGGCACATGGTGCTGCTGTTAGAAGCAAACCTGTGAGCTGCTCTTGTGAGCCAGAAGCCCCAGGTGTGACCCAGCTAATGCTGGATTGCACAGTTAATCCTCTGGGGACGTGGTGATGTTGGGAAGGGCATTGGCCAGGCTTCTCTGTAGGCTCAGTGACTGTGTAAAGCTGGTCCCAAATTATGGTGATCTTGGTGCACACTGTCATTCATTGAAGCATGTTTGTCATACCCTGGGCTGAGCCCAGAGTTTAATATGTGGCCGCTGTCAAGGTGCCCAGAGCAAACCTGTGTGGGCTGTACAGGAAGGGTGTTTGCCTTTCCAAGGCTTTCCAGGGCTGCCAAAGCCCGGGGAACAGGAGCTCTGTGCTACCACCTGGCTCCATCTCTCCTTGTTCTATTTTGTTTTTAAACTTAGTTCATTCCTCTATCACTGCACCTGGGAATTCATCATTCATGTGTCTCCAGCTTCTCCAGCCCCCTGCACACAGCGTAGGGGGAGATTTCTACAGTCGTGTAGCCCCAGTGCCCAAATTGTGGCTGCTGACATGTGCAAGGGGGAAGTGAGACATTTCCCACCTGTTCAGCTAGTTTGCGGCTTGGTGGGATATTTCCTATTTTTAACTGTAGCTGCAGTTTAAGGAATAAATTTGTGAAGTCAAACATAAGGTAACAACCAAAGGAAATAGTTTTTTAGCTGCAGATCTGTCTGATTTAGTACCTGGTGAACATTTTCTTTAGCATAATGATCCTTCTTAGGGTGCATGAAAAAACCTGCAGTAATGAACAGACACTGTTCCCAGTTTTCAATCTCATCAGCAGCATTTTGCTATCATTAACCTGAGCATGATAAATTGCTTATAAAACAGATATTTGTTTGTTGGGCATTAGCAGGTCTAGTTGTGAGGAGGGATGTGGAATTTGGTCTACAGAGTTTTGCATCATGAGTATGAATTGTGTGTGGTTCTGACACTGGAGGTCAGGCCAGTGTAAATCAAGGAAATATTTCCAGATTTTAATCTGAATCGAGACTTAGGGATTTAAAGATATTTAAACTCCCAGCCAGGTGTTTACTTGGGCTAGGAAACAATCAGCCTTGTTGTCTGCAGGTGGAGGGACCTTCCACAGAGGTGGAAGCTGCTCTGGCTGTTGCAGGTAAAACTCTATCCTCTCTCCTCTCCTTTCTGATATTTTAGCACTTTTCTTCTGGCCAGGCTTTTGGCAATGCTGCCTGGCATTTTTGTCCACGTGTGCCAGCCCCCATGGCTGCTGGCATCCTGCTTGGAGTGCTGCAGAACCAGAGCCCAGCCGGGATGCTCACTGGGATGCCAGCCTTGGCTGGGAGCACTGGAGTGGCACACAGAGCACTTCAGCTGCCAGAAAATTAGATTCATTTATTTGGAAATCTGTGGTACACAAAGCACTTTAATAACCACATTCATCTAAAGGCCACATCAGGAGAAACAGTACTGCCTGTTCCCTCTTGGATGCCAGTTTGTGGGGAATGCTGTTGCTAACGTTTAGCAGGAGCTCCAGGTCACCTTGATACAATCAAGCTAAGACATATTTTAATGGCTGTTTAATTAGATTTACCATAGGAAAGGTGCCACAGAAGAAGGCTGCATTTCTGCTTCCAGTGCTTGAGATGGTGGCTGGTTTAAATAAAAATGCAGATAAAAGGCTGCAAGTGATAGACAAGAACGAGGGGTTTTTTTACCCCTGTTCAATATAATTTTTTACCTTCATTTGAGGGATGTGTCTGCTCTTTCCTTGCACTTGCAGGGCTGGAAAATCTCACACCCCCGCAGAGTGATGCTGTTTTCTGCCTGCCACAAAAATGCAGGTTCTCCCCAATGTGTGATTTTCTTTTAGGTGACCTGAGCTTTGAGCACCTCACTGGAAGGCTCCCACACTCCTCAGAAGCTGCCCGTGTCGTAAAGCAGAAGAGAAGGAATCCATCTGATTTCCAGCAGCAATATCCAAATGTTATGGCAAACTGGTCCCTGTATGAGAGAACAAACAGCTCATGTTCATCTCACACCAATTTTGATTCCTTGATGAGGCTGTGGGAGACTCCAAGGAGCATTTTGTAAAGTGGCCAGTTGCTCCTCCATAGGAAATAAAACATTGAAACATACTGCTATAAAGGATATGACATCTCTCCCAATGGATTTATTAAGAAGACCACAAGAGTAAAGAGTTATAAAACCTGATCCAGTCGGCAGTTCAAGCTGTGTAATTGATATCTATTATTTCCCATTGACTGCTCTGCACGACTTTGCTTTCTGTAGCATCAACAGATTCTGCCTCTGAGCTGCTGGGGCTTGGCAGAGAGCAAAGCCAATAGCAAACCTGGGGTATGAATCCCAGGAGAGAGATGAGATGGTTTTCCTCAATTTCTTCCCATAAATACACACCTTTATCCTAATTTACACAGTTTCTCAAGTCACTACATTCGCACAGGGCAATACAAATCCACTATGGCTTTGCTGAAGCAGAGATTGGGCATCAGTTTGGTTTCCCCAATGATACAATTTCTCCTCATCTGCTTCATTTCACGGCAATTTTATATTCTTTACAGAAATAGGGTTGTTATAGTAATGAATTTACTGAAACAAAACAGGCAGAAAAGGGCCATCCCCACAAGTGAAGATTTATCCTGTGCCAGAGTAACCCCAGCTTGTTCCAGGCCCATCAGTGTCTGTCTGTCCTGAGCGTTTGTCTGTCAGCTGGCAGGAACAGCACA
The DNA here is from genome assembly GCF_020740725.1 of Corvus hawaiiensis. Lineage (NCBI taxonomy): Eukaryota > Metazoa > Chordata > Aves > Passeriformes > Corvidae > Corvus > Corvus hawaiiensis. The sequence goes on along the minus strand of NC_063239.1, from coordinate 3,261,317 downwards.
TTGCTCCTCAGTGCTTCCTCAGGTGATTTCAATATTACATTTATTTTTGGTGGATGTTAGAGCAATCAAGAATAACTGAGAGACTGATAGTAACTGGGAGCTGGCTGTCCCAAGGGCTGGTGTCTGCTCCCAGGTGCTGCAGGATCCCTGAGGAGGCTGAACCCAAGGAAGGGCCACGTGCCTGTGCCAGCCTCCTGCCCGTGCCCCCGCACAGGTCAGCATTAGGCAAACTCATAACTTTCCCCTTATTTCTCAAAGCTGTTCTATGCTACTGACCTCCTGCCCCTTCCTCCTGCAAATCATTTGCTTTTCCAGATGCTTCACTATTAACTTGTACTATTTCTGTTGGCTTTTTTTTTTTCTTTCTCCTTATCCCACCTCAAGAAGGAGAGGGATTACCTCATTTCCACTGCCTCGGAAATAAATCCTCATTATGGATTTGTACCTGGGGAGGAAGAAGCTGATTTCCACTCCCAGCCAGTTCTGGGCAGATATTTGAAGGTAATTGTTCAGTCCAGTGACATCTCACTTGTCTAGTAACCATAAAGAGCACTTTTATTAGAGCTGGGCTTGGGGTTGGGACTACTGAGAAGATATTTATGGGGAAGATGTCATTTCAGAAGACTAGAATATGGACATCAAATTCATGTTTTTATTTTAAGGTGGAGCAAAGGGAAGGACCTAACATGGAATAAATGTCTGAGTGCTGGTGGGGGGGCTCATTCCCAGCCCGGCTGGCTGCACTGCCGAGAGTGCAGCTGCCTCCTCACAGTGCTCACTGGGTTGCTTCAGGTTTGTTCAAAATCGTCCTCTGAGGTGGTTAAACCCAGCAGTAGCTTTTCCCTCACACTGTAGTTGTGAAAACGGATGTGAACTAGCAGCCATGAATGGTGTTTTTACTCAGGATCCAGAAGGTACGTCTAGGTTCTGCCTACCTAAACATGCTGCAACACAAGGCTGAAATGACACTGTCATGAGGCCCTTTTTTCCTGGCTAATTGCTGCAGGATGAAATAAGGGTCAGAATAAAATGTGGTTATCTGCTAAATGGTTATTGCACCCAGCTGTCAGGCTGTTTGCTGCAGCCCAGATTATATTGACTGTGGCAGCTTTTGGATGCTCCAACTCAGGGCAGAATTGCACAGTGATTTCTCTGGACTTTGACAGAGCTGGGGCTGAGCTTCTGCTACAGAGCCATCAGTGATGGACTAGACAAAAATAAACAAACAGCCCATGAGAACTTTCTAGAGGAGAAATCGCTTGGTTCAGTGTTGCAGATTTACCCCAAGATACACCCAGATGAGCAGAGGTGTGTGACAGACGTCCCAAGTTCTGAGGCTCTGGAGCTCTGGCACTCACAGTGTCTTTGTGAATGTGCCCTGCACTGCTCTGCTGCAGCTTTGGAGGTGCAGGGACCCCTCAGCCACCCGCTCAGCATCCAGCTGGTGGTGAAACTTTGATGAAAGTTCCTTAATGATTGATGAAGAATGGCATCAAATTAACACAACTCATTACACTGTGAGAGCGCAGTTGTTTAGCACTTGATGCTTCAGGGCAGTGAGTTCTCACACCACAAGCTTCTCCCCAGCCTCTGATCCCACCTGTGGAAGAAGACACAAGGATTTGTTTGTACAGGTCCTGATCCCAGTGAACTGGAGAGAATGTAAACCAGACTGAAGTGCCAAAACCAAATGTTGTAGAGGAGTCTTGGCCATGCTGGAAGCATGCAGCAGCCTGTTGCCCCAAGGGGCTCAAGCCACTGAAAAAAACCCTTCCCGTGTCTGTAACACCCGGGGCCATGGGAGCAGGGATTGGGAAGGCATGATGTCTGGTAATTAGCTGCCGTCTTGCATGATTGATTTCAGGAGCTCTTTTCTCATGCTGCCGGTCTTGTTGAACATTTTCTGCTTCTGCCTGATACCACTGCCCCGAGCAGGGCGGGTGATGAACCAGCGGCTGCGGCTGTCGGTGAGTTGCCTTCCTGCTGTGCTCGGGAGGGATCTCAGGTGCTGCACATGTCCTGGGGCTGAACATTGTCCAGTACAGAACCAGCAAAGGAGATGGAGCCACAGGGAGTGCAGGGAGGAACGTTCCCTGTTCAGTGTCCTCACTCCAGAGCTCCTTGGCTCTGTCCAACCTACAGCTGCCTGGGACTGTGCTTCGGCCCTGAGCCGTAGCCTCTGGCAAATCTGTGGACTGTCTGACAGCAGGCAGGAATGGTAACAAAAAGAAGCAATTATCTTCAGTGTCTTTGATTCCCTTCACTTTTTTTAGAGGTCCAGAAATGGAAAAACAATAGAAAAACATCAGAGCTGCATCTCAGTGCCTGTGCCACGGTGATGGCACCGGGGATGTGGCCTCGGGCCCTTCAAAGCCTCTGCAATCACCTCTTTACTTAAACTGTTGCGACTTTGTGTTGTCCAAGGCCTGTATAACTTTGCCTTTTTCTAACAGCCTGTACATAAGAGGAGCGAGCATTAGAAAGGTGTAAAGCTGGGTATTTTAAAGTTAAACTGAATCCCAGTCATGGTTTCCTTCCCATGGAGCAGTTTTATATATAAAGAAGATTATAGATTAAGTTATGTTTGACTGACAGATTTAAATTGAGGCTTCTTTCTGCAGCCTCCACATCCATGCTCTAAATAGGAGGCTTGGGATTAGGGCCATTAAATTACTTAGTTTATTGGAAAAATAAAATATCAGGAACAGATGAAAATGAAAAGAGAGAGAAATGCAAACTGAATGAGTGCTAAAAAATTATTAAGGTAAGGTAGCAAATGAAATAGAATAGCACTAAAACTAGAAGGCATGTAAGAAATTCTCCAAGTGGCAGTGTTGAGGATTTGGGCTTTCAAACTGTGGAGTTAAAGACAGGTGAGCTTGATATTGCCAAGAGCTGCTCCATGCACCCAGGCTGCCCAGTGCTCAGCTGTCTGCCTGTGGGGATGGGAGAGGGATGGAGAAAACTAAAAGCAGGTCATGGATGGAGCTAATCCTCCAGCTGTGCCCCAGCAGTGGGTGGTGGGTGAGTGGCCTCGGTCCTGCTCCAAGAGTGGCAGTTCCCATGTCTCCCCCAAATCCAGGCAGAGATGGGTTTCTGTCTGCTGGCTTTGGATAACTTGTGACCTCTCTGAGTCTTTGTACCTGTATTGCCTCCTTCCCTCCTGCCAGTAATTACTTACAAGGCCATGGAGAGAGATCAAACCCTGACCTCTCCTTCAGATCCTTGAAATGGCCTCTTACTGCACCCTCGAGTCTCCTTAAAGGAAACAAAACAAACTGCTGCAGATGACTGCAGGTAAAGCTATACTCCTGAGGAGCTGCCTTTTCTAGATAGCCCTGTATATGAGGAGTGAAACATTTCCTGGAGATTTGATTTCATCTCAGGTCTGGGGAAATTCTGCTGTTCCACACACAATCCATCAACACCTGCCCAGAGAGGAGCAGTAAATTAATCTTCTTCTGGAGCAGCAGTGCAAACTGCCTTCCCTGCACATGGAAAAGAGCCAGATTTGGGTCAAAGGAGCGGCTTTCAGCTACTCTTTCCCCTCCTACCGTGATCCATTTGAGCCCAGCTGCTCTCCCAGCAGCTCTGCTCCCTCATGCCCGTACAGCTGTGCTGGTTGGCAGGAATTGCTGCTGGCTTTTCCACAGCCTTTGCTTTAGACTCATTATGGTAATGGTTGTTAAATCTCTGGAGCAGCAATGAGTGTCCACTCGGGTGATATCAGTGTGCCCATGCTGACATGTGCAGCCTGACTCAGTGAATGTCACTGTCCTCAAATGCAAAATGCCTTCAGGTGAGCATAGGACTTGTCGCAGGGCAATGCTTCCCAGGGAGACAACCTCCTTCTCCTCATCATCCTCCTCCTCCTCTTCGCAGGGCCAGCTCCTGGGATCACTCACAGCCACATGCCCAGGAGGGACTGGATCTCAGTGAGGTGCCAGGTGGTAGAGAAGAGGCAGATGCTGCTGAAGGACAGCATTGGTCTGTGACAGAAGGACAACTCACGGCCACCAGCAGAGGGAGAGGATGGAGGTGCAGCATCTGCACCTGGTTTTAAGTGGTTTAATGACATCACAGCACAAAGGGAAGAGTGTGAGAAAATGGTGTAAGAGAACATATTCTCTCATGTTAAATCACCACTCTAGGTCCTGTTGCCATTGGCAGCCTGAGGGATATTTTGCAGAGATGCTAAAACACATTGTAAATTAGGAAAACAAGAGAGAAACCAAACCAAAACACCATATTGTGTAAGATCATATCTCTTGATACCAGAAAAGCTTCTCAGAATGAACCACCTCATTCATGTTTACTCTTGTTTGTTTGGGGTTTTTCATTTGAAGAAATGAGAAAGATCTCATTTCTGTTTTTCTATAAAAATAGCTGTTGTCATTGATGTCACCTTTGTAGCCTTGCCTCACTGCCTGCAGAGGTCAGCAGAGCCGGAGCCCCGGAGGAACGTGAGCAGCCCTGCTCCTTCCAAGGCCAGGAAAAGAAGAGAAACATTTCATGATCCTTAAACCTGTTAAATGTAAAACTTTGAAAGTCTCACTCTGAAATCTCAGCAGCCCCAGGTAAGTTTTCTTCAGCCAGCTTTGTTATTTCTCTGCAGAGAAAGCTAGTTAAGGAGGGATGAATCCAGGCCCATAATTACTGAATTCCAGTCCATAATTCCTCAGGAAACAGCAGAAGTTCACTGGAGAGCACTCAGGCTCACAATGAAAGGAAAGAATTGCAGGTGTTTGCCCTTTTGGAACGGTTATAGGGGAATATGCAAAGAAGGCCTGAAAAAGAGGAGGTGAGTGTTGGCAGCACCATCACCCAGCTGTGGTGACACGCTGCTGTAGCTGGCTGCAGGAGCCAAGTGCTGCACGGAGCTCAAGCTCCCAAACAGCTCCAACTTCAAAGCCTGAGGCTTCAGGAAGACGGGGCCCCAGGTGACTGCTCAGCACCATCATACTTTCAATCATTTCTGCTGCTTCTAATGCAACCGGTCTAAGCTTCCCCAGAAAACCTGTAGGAAAATGACAGAAGACCAGATGTGACATTCCGGACTTTGCATGTGAAAAGCAATCGGGGAAAAAAATAGAATAAAGCAAAGCACAGAGGGACTCGTGGATGTATTTTATATGCTGAAAGGAGAATAGAAAGACACAAAATCATGTGCAGGTCAGTTTTATACAAAACATCAAAGACAGGTGGGAGTGACTGCTCCTGGGCATGGCTGGCACTGGAGAGCAGCAGCCAGAAGAGAGTTCAGAGCACAGCCACCCAGGGAACCCAGCAAAAGCAGCAAGAACATTCACATGCCCTCGGTGTGAGTGCGAAACATGAGCAGTGCCAGGGAGCAGAGCTGTTCATGAGGTGGGAGCCCCCAGGCTGAAGGGTTGGTGGGAGCCCTTGGTGCTGGATCTGTTGTGGGTTCAGCGGTGGTGATGGGAGCCACAGGCTCCAGGGAAGGGAAAGGCTACACAAAACACAGACAGATATTGTGACCCATGTGCAGGTCCCCAACCTCCACTCTGTGGTTGAGCTGCTCTGCCATTAAAGGCCACCTCCTGCTGAGACCTCATTAATGGGGAGTGGCTGAGGCAAACTATAAAATCTTAAAAAATAGTGTGAGGATAAAATTAAAAGCAGCATCTCTGAACTGGGACTGCTTTGCCATGAATTGAACGTGCCTAAACCTAGTCATGGTTGAGCAGAGCTATTCTAGGCACTCAACAACAGAGTGCCTAGAATCTGATTTAATTTGAAAGACTACAAAATTATATTTCTCTGCTGATTTTCCAGGTGGCAGGATTAGATGAAGAGCTTTTAGTTTTTCACTACTTCCTTTTAACCTAATTTGTCAGAAATGGCTTTTGGTACAAGGCAGAATTTGCTGGGTGCTGCAGCGGCGATAATGGAAATATCAGAGAAATGGCAAAGAACAGCTGGGGGACATCATCCCTCTGTCTGGAATGCACCAGGTTTGATAAACCATGAAGGCCAAGTTTTCTGGAAAAGCATAAATCAAGGAAATTTGCATTTCTGGTGGGATGTTCGCTGGTCCACCAAAGCAGCCCCTCTTTCCGGGGAGACCAAGAGCTGCAGCAGGATCTGGCAGATTTGGTGTGTGCTGGTCTTCATGAGGACTTGGGAAGGGATTTTTGCACGGTTGGCACGAGCATGGCCACAAGCCTGACAGCTGCAGGGGAAGGAAGGGTGGTGGCCAGAGATAGTACAGCCACAGGGACACCCTGCCACGGCATGCAGGAACGGGAGCTGCCCTTCCTCTCGGCTTTGCTGATTAAGGAGCTCCTTTTCTTGGCAGTTTGAGCTGGAATTAAAATATTGCTGGGAGAGAGACACTCAGGGGCAGGCGAACAGCTTGTTCCCAGCCGGCTCAGCACTTTCCTGTTTGCAATTCCACCTACCAGAGCTCAGAAAATGCTCCCTGAAGGCAACTGGGTGCTGGACTGGCAACCTCCTACAGCCCTCGATACCCAGCAGCCCCTGACACCTGGCAGCCCCTCAACTGGAGCGTGCAGGGGCATCTCTCCTCCACCTTTTGGGAAGGCAGCAGGGCTCCCAGTGTGCATCCCGGTGGAGCAGCCTTGGAACAGAGGTGAAGGCACTAGAAGGGTGGGCTGGCTTGGAAGTTCATTTTGGCTGCTGGTGTTGCTGGGTGCTTGTGGGGGTCCTGGATGCTTTGTCCCCTCTCTAGGGAAGAAAGGGGATTTTCAACCTGACCTCCAAACTGGAGGAGCTGGGGACCTGTCTGCCCCAGAGGGACACCAAGTCCATGGTTTAAAGGCCAAGTTACTTGACTGCTCCTTTTGGCCCTCTCCCAAATCCCACACCCCTCTGACTGCTGAAGTGATGAGCTCCTCTGCACTGTGGGAGAAAGGACAGACTTGGGTTAATGATGCCGTGCATGACTCCCACTGCTCTCCTCCCGGTCATTCTGCCAGGCTCTAAAGAAATGGTTTGCCTGGGAAATGGTCTGTGACTTAGCAGGCAGCGTGCTTGTGAGGGGCAGGTTTCTAATGACTCCTCAAACTGAGATTTTATCCCTGTAAATGCAACTAGGTCTCAGTGTCCCTGATTAGTTTCTTGTGACAAATTCCATCTGTCTGCCTGGGAACAACAAAGACCTAAAAAACCTGAGCACCAGCCATGCAGCCAACTGCTCCCATCCTGGTCATCACAGGAAATCACTTACAAAACAGGAAACTCTTCCTTGTTCCACTCAATTTCTTGGGACTATTTGCCATGAAATGTCACCTTCTCAGATGAAGGAATGGGATTTATCACAATTAAGGGAGGCTTTGACATATCCCTTTAAGTGAATTAAGGGTGCTTTAATTCTGAATTCGCCCAGGGCTTTGTTGGTGCAGCGGGAGTCCCTTGCAGTTTATAACACTTGGAAGCATGCACATTTTTGGGCAGTTGTTGGTGTGATTTTGCTGCTCCCAGCAGTGTGGGCTGCCGAGGTTGATGCAGCATGTTGACAACGAACGGCTCCTTGTCAGAATGCTGGCTCTGGACATTCCCCAGGAATGCAGAGAGAGAACTCTTGTGCTGGGTTGTTGATTGATTGAGCAGTTTCCTATATCTTTTGGATTTTTAGAGTCACAATACACCTGCGTCACTGCCCTCGTCAGTCACTGCTTTCCTGCAGTGCAATTTTTGGCTGAGACACAGAGGAGCTGAATCTGTGACACACAGGTTCTGAGGCACATGGGTTTTGCTCCACAGATGCTGGTGCAGTGATTGCAGGGCCCTGGCACGGTGAGGGGGCAGGTGATGGGGGGGCTTGCAGCAGCACTCCCCATCGTGGTCTCACAGCCTCCTCCTGCCCTGGCACTGATGTCACTTGTTCTTCCCTCTGGCCTCCACCTGCCCTTCCCCTTCTGCAGCCGAGAGCTGCGTCACCAGCGCCGTGGCCTTGGCCCCACGTCCGGGGTGTGGCAGCAGCACTTGCACCCTGCTGGCGTCCTTGCACAGTGTCTGATGTGGCCATGCATCACTCTGAGCCCGCTGCCGGAGCTGAGTGTTGGGCTTGGGTGCTGATGGTCTTTCCTGGTCTCCTCAGTGTTGCTTCAGCAAAGGGAGATTAGCATAGGAAACACCCCACAAAATGCGTTGCATTTACTGTTGCTATAGCACAAATAGGAAACCTGGAACGTGGGGTGGAAGCTGGTGAGTCACTGGGGTGAAGCATTTATCCCAAACCTCCTGTCTTGGAAAACTTTTGGCATGCATGAACTTTACAGAGCCAATAGCCCTCGGTGGGAGTTCCTGGGACCAGTTAGTGTGTCCAGGCTCTTCATGCCCACCTTACTCTGGTGTTACCTGGTGTTACTGCTTTGGTGGCTCAGTGATGTTCCATCAGATTCTGAAGCTGGTGTTGTTCCAGCTCGAGTGGTTCTCCAGCCACAGGAGGGCGGCGGCACCACAAGCTGCCGAAGCGCCTGGAGGCGCAGAGAAGCCACCGGGGCTGGGCTTAACGCTGCTGCTCGATCTCCTGCTTTACTAAGTAAAGGAAAAGTTATATAAATGATGTTGAAATGTGGAATTGCTGGCAATACTCTGCCATGCTCCACAGCACGCGGCTGATGTTTAACCTGAAGTCCCGTTCCGGTGAATGGGATTTGGCTGTCGGAGGGGTGCGCGAGGCTGAGGCCAGGCCAGCCTCGGTGATGTTTTCTGCGGCTGAAGATAATGTGGATTTGCCTGGTCAGGGCTCAGCCTGCAGCAGGGTAAGGGTATTGCCTTCCAAAAAGGCTTCTTTCGTTGGTTGAAGAGAGATGTTTCTGAGAAAGATCCCTGCAACTGCTCGAGGTTAAACTAAGAATTGGCACGAAGTGACAAGGGGCAGCATTTGGGACTCAATACCTGAACTAGCCAAACCCTGAAAAAAGAGTCCAAAATGGAATTCTTTTATTAGCTTTTCCCTGGCACTGACACCTGCAGACTTTTATCTGCAGCTGTGTGGGAAGAGCTCACACTGCACATGTAGTTCCCACAGGATGGGACTTTGAGGAATCAGACTGTGTTTCAACCCATCCTGGAGAAGGACCCAAACATGCTGACCAAACTACAGATTGCAGAGAACAGTGTTGCAACAGACAACACGATTAGAGAACTTTGAGGAGCACTTGATCTTAAACAGTACACGCAGGTATGATTTTTTTAATGTTATGGTAGGGAGCACCTTCTCTACATAGCTGAAATTAAGAAGGGAGGTGAGCCCCAGCCTCCAACTTTTGAAGTGTGTGATGCAATCTAGCAATTTAGCAACTTCCATTGCTAAAATATACTGGGGCACTGCTTCAAGTTTGGGTTCTGACTGAGCTTTGATATCTTACAAAAATTAGGTTACATTATTCAAAATCAAAGGGTTTCAAAGTCACAGCAAAGCTGAATTTCACTCTGTAATAGCAGCCTCAGGTCAGTGATGGGTTTTGTGCCAAACCAAGCCGGGTTCTGTAAGGAGACTCTGAACTCTGCTCTGCCCCATGACGGAGTGGGTGTGTGTGGCTCCAGGCATCAACTACAGGCAAAGAGCAATAATTGCCCCCCTAAAGCCAGGAGGAGCTTCCTCATCTTTCCCTGCAGGGAAAGAGGTGGTAGAAGGTTTCCCCAGTGGTGCTGCCACAGCCCGTCCCCACTGCGGGGAATTAATGGGGCTCTTCCTTTCGCTCAATTACTGGGTATCCACCTGTGAAGCTGTAAAGGGTAGAACAGTAAATCTTACAATCAAATATTAAATTATAGCTAATTTATTTGCTTATGGCAAACTGTAAGCTCTGCAATCAAGTGTGTAAGGGTTTCTGTCACAAGCTCTCCTGGGAGTCAGGGGATGTGCCTGGCAGTGCTTTGGGGGGGGAGTTTGCTGAGCCTCGGTCCAAGTGGACACAGGCAGGGATTGGCCACTCTAAACCCGGGGTGTCCCGGTCACAGAGACCCTGGGGCAGCCCCTCAGGCAGCCCCTTGGCGTGGGCTCGGGTCTGCCTGGTCCTTGACTTTGATGAATGTCTCTCCAACCTCATAACATGTTTTTTGCATACTTTTACTGTAGCTAAAACATTCAGTGTTTAGGAAGAAGTTTATTGTTTGAATCAGGATGAAACCAGCATGTGTTTGGCAGCACTTTCTGCATAATATATTAAAGGTTTTTTACTTCTGTATAAAATCCTTCAAGTCACCTGGAATTTTTCCATGGACTGCACTCTGCTCAAGGTTTCAATTTGCCTTAGAGTTGTATATTTGTCCTTGTCCTCTCTGGCAGCCCTGTGCTGCCATCCTGCAAACTGGCTCAGAAAATGGCACCAGGGTGAGGGTGCAAATCAGAGCCTCCCAGAAAGTCTGGTGGAGGGAAAGGGTCTGATGGCTCCCAAGCATATTTCTAAATGAAAAATTGTGTCTCGTACTTTACCATTCAGGAAGAGGGGGAGAAAAAACCGTGTCTGGATTGGAATATTTTCAGCATTTGGGATGGCAGGTGAATTTTAAACAGAACCCAGCTGGAATATGGCCAGTCTGGGAAGCACAATATGGCATTTTTCTCTTCCCTTTCCATTATGGTCCAAGCAGAAACAGCAGCAGGCGGAGAAAGTACTTTGAGTTGTGTCAGGTATTGTGTCAGATTTTGCCTAATTCCTTGAGGCATTAAAGCATCTCTACTTTGCAAAGACAGTGGAAATCCACTTTTTCACGTGCATGAGTGTTTTAAAAATGGAATTTTCCGACGATGTGGGAGAGCAGCAGCTTTCACACAGCTGCCTGCTAGCACTGGGAATCCCTTCCCCCGGAGTGATGGGTCCCGGCCCCCAGGGCCACCTCCAGCGTGGTGCGGCAGTGTGATTGCGGGGGGACGGCAGGGAGCAAGCAGGGAACAGCACAGCTGCCTGGTGTGCAGCACCGAGGAACTGCTTCACGGCGTTTCCAGACGGGTGTTTTGGGAACTGATGGCTGTGGAATGAATCAGTGACCCACCCCAGACCCGGGGCAGTGCTCAGTCATTGGAAGAAGCGGGTTTTCCACGGAGGAGGATGCAGAACGCGGTGCTGAGCCCCAGCAGCTGCCTGCGCTCGCTCGGATGATTCTCCCGATGATTCTCCTGATGATTGTCCCGATGATGCTCCCTTTGCGTGGGCGCACCGGGGAGCCGCGGGCCGGGAGGTGCCGGCTGGCTGAGCTCTGATTCACTGTCCAGCCCCCCCAGCTGGGAGCCATGAACCAGAAAATGTCACTGCTTCCCACGGCAGAGCATGCTCGTGCCATGCCACAGGCGCCAGTTCAGGGTGCAGCTCAGTGGGAATAAGGGGTTTTTTCAGGGTTGTGTATTAAGATTCTGGTCATGGCCCGAGTTTTGTTTTTTAGCAAAGATAAATGGTAACTGTGCTATCTCCCATTGCCTGCAGTATTTTAGAGGCTTTTCTTCTCATAAATAGCCTTGTCTATCCCTTCAAAGTGACACTGGAGCATCATTTTGCTGTGTGTGTGGCATTTGTGCTTTTAAAGCCCAGACCAGCTCTTTTCTGTGAAACCCACACTAACACATCCACAAATCTCACGCTTTACAGCTTGTCACTCACATTTAACCTGCTTTAGAGCAGAGGTTTCCCTCGGCAGCTGCAGATGAAATATGCTTCATCTGTGACTGTTTTCACAAGCACAAGGCACCTCCTATGCCATTGTGAGCCAGGGCTGCCAGGGATACCCAGGCTGTTGCTCCACTGGTTTGCAAAGCAGAGTCTGTCCCTCTGGGCAAAGCAGAGCAGAAGCTCAGCTCAACAGTTAATTTTTAACTTGCCTGTTGCTCCATGGTGTGGAAGGGAAGCTTGCCAGGGAGGTGTTGCTGTTGACCAGGGCACCCTGTCTCCCCACACACAAACACGGCTGGGCGAGGGCTGGCGCAGCTCCTCTTTGGACTCTGCTCATGCCTTGTGTGCTGGATTTCACCAGAAACTGAAGGTCACAGTACTGGGTGTTCAGATACTGGGGAACATCCCCATCTCCTCCTGAACACTGTGGTCAGGCTGAGCTGGGCCACTGACTTGTTCCAACCCCATCTTTTCATGGACAGGAGGGTCACTGACACCCCCTTTGCTCTGGGCTCTCTCTTTCCAGCACCTTGTGAGTTGCTCCCCATCTTCCCCAGTCTCTTAAGCCAGAGCTTCTGCCAAAAGTCTTGTCCTTAGTTTCTGTCTTGCCTTTCTGTGGCTTCTCCCCAGCCAGCAGTGGTAGTGGGGAGCCACCAGCACACTCCCAGCACGGCTGCTAAGCAGGGCGTTAGACAAGCTGGATAAAATTAGCTGTTCAGATGCATATTCCTCAGGATGCTGGGACGGGGGACACCCAGTACAGCCAGTTTGACTCATGGAGAAGAATTAATGGAAACGCCCGGCTCCTGGAGGGAGGAAATTCCTTGAACGGCCTTTTCCTCTGTTTGTTGTGTGGGGAGGCTGACAATGGGCCCTGCGTCTGGCCGGAGCACGGCCAGGCTGGCTCGCAGCGCAGCGTGCGCCGGCCACAGACGCCGAGTCTGCGGCACCGGGCGCTCAGGAAGGGCCCGGCACCGCCCGTGACGGCACTGACGGGTGCCAGCACAGCCGGGTGACCTGCCCTGCCCACACCTCTCTGCACACACCGCGGCGGGACCACAGAGCACAGCACAGCCTGGGCACCCGGATTGGCAGTGCTTGGTTTGCCCTCCCTGGCACATGGGCTGCCACAAACACCGAATCACCGGGGATGAGCCCGGGTGCTCTGAGCCCTCCTGGTGCAGCCCTGGAGATAAGCAGAGCAGCAGCACAATGTGGGCAAGGGCCCTGGGATGGTTGGACATTCGTATGTCAAACTCTTGTTGGCCAGTGGTCCATGAGAATTCATTGCAGTTTTTGCTGAGCCCACTGTAAGACACATTCCTGGAGCACAAACCTGCCAAAGCAACAGACAGGCTGCAAACAAGGAAAATTTACTTTTTTCACTGTAAATATCCAATAATCACATAACTTCTTAGTAAGTGGCCTTTATTTATCAGGGATGCCACTTGGGCTAATAATTTCAATGTAATGAGACAAGAGGGACTATAAAATCCCCAAGTCAGAGTATCTTATCAGTCATGTTATGCAAATGTTGTGAACAGGATTGTCTGGGCAATCCTAGGATATGCCAGCAGCAACCACTTCAGTGGGTGTTGAGTTCAGTCTGCCATAATCATGGCTTCTGCCAGATTTGCTTCCTTTCAAGGAAAGGCTGTTGGCAAATGATACCCCAGGCTGCCCAGGTCATCGGTAGCACTGGGGAGCTGGGTTTGGTTTTGGGGACCCAGAGAGTGACAAGGCTCTGCCAAATCCAGCACTGGCCCTGGCACAGGCGGTGCATTGAGGACACCTCAATGGTCCAAAGCAGGGGAGCAGGGAGCAAAGCCCCAGCAGCAGAGCGAGGCCCCTGGGAAGCAGCAGGACGGTGAGGAGCTGATCTGGTCCCTGTGGGGTGTTCTCAGAGCATCCTCAGCAGCAGGCTCGTTGGGTCCTGGCAGGTAACACACCCCAGAGGCAGGTGGGCCTGGGGGGTCCTTGCCCTGCTGGCTTCTGTTGTGAGTGTTTGTCGCACAAGAAGCTGCTCCGATGGGAACACCCACCAAAGGGAGGAACTGCGTCCCATCCCAGGGCTGGGTGGAGCAGAGCTGGGCTGTGGGCAGGCAGTGAATGGCCCTGTTTGGCCTTTTTTGGAAACAGCCCATTTGGAGCAGTTTTTGTCACTGTGGATATGGGGTTTGTGGGGGTGTGTTACCAATGGGTGCAACAGCTCCAGCGAGTGTGGGACACTGCTCTGGAAGGGGTCGAATGCTGGAAATTTGGCAACTTCCTCTGGAGCAAACCTGCCCTGAGACAGATTTTTCTGAGCAAGGGCAGTTCTGAAAAGCCTTTGGAAGCTCTTTCAAACAGGCTCATCCCAAAACAGTTTACTCTCTGGTCTTCCTGGGAGGGGAAATCACCATGCATCCCACTCCAGCTATAAATAATTATAATTGCCCATTCTATTAGGTGACTTAAAAGATTATTTCCAGTCTCCCTGACTTATTGGCAATTTGGAGTTCTTACTGTAGGCAAAAAAACTGTAGCTGGGCTATCATTCTTCCAAGCTGCTTTATCTTTGTTGCTCTAAGCAGAGTCATGGGAACATTTTTATCTAAACCATCAGGTTATTAGAGGACAGACTTATAAATAACCAGTCTTTGCTATTTTTAAGTACTTTCAGCGTTGTCTATCATGATACTACAGCACAACCTGCAGAAAAACAGTCCAGTTCTTCTGCCAAAGCTTCATAACTTATTTCTGTTTCTTTGGGTGATGAGGAGCCAAGTCCAGGTTCCTTCTCTGCTCTGCAGAGATGTCAAAGGCTGACATGGAGCCATGCTGCCCACCCTGGCCCCGAACCATCATTTTCTACCCCTTTCTTTCCTCATTGCAGAAGATGTCGTTCTCCTTTGTAATAGGAAACTATTATTGGAGAGCAAACTAATATTGGAGTTGATTAACAATAAATTTGGTGAGACCTTTCTGGGAAATGACATGGTTGCCATAGCAACTGTGGGCTAAACTGGTGCTGCCGGGTGGGATAGTGGGGCCATGGGGGAGCCAGGGACTGCTCCATATCCTGAGAATGGGCTGCCAAAGCCACACCTGGGGAATGAAGGAGAGGTGCAGGTAGTCTGCTCTTAAACTGGGTCTCTATGAATTGACAAAAAAAGTCTAACCCCAGGAGAACTGAGCATTTCAGACAAGATAATTTGTGTTTATTTAATAATTTATTAATTTTCACATCACTGTATGCAATAAATTATAGTCAATATAATAATAACATTGTCATAAAATATTGCCATGAAGTAAGTACTCATCTAATAGTTACTGTAACCTACACAGAGAAGAACTGTAGTTATTATATTTAGATTTTTAGTGTTAATGGTAAGTGAGCGCAATATTAGGGAACTTCACAGTAAATTCAGGGAAATCTGTCATTATTATTGCTTTTGTGCAAACGACTTTTACTGCACACACACAGCTTGGGAAGGAAGGGTACAGTGGTGCAGAGTGTCTCTGGAGCAAATGTGTTCCTGGACGGCTGCATTTGGGTGCATTTAACAAATGTGAAGTGACCGTGATCAGCAGCTGGTCGGTCTCCAGAGCCTCCTGCCAGCCACAGCACCAGGGCTCTGCACGGGCTCAGGCTTTAAGGAAACAAGTCTGAAAAGGCAAAGCACACGGCTCAAGTCAGTTACACCAAGTCCATCAGAAGGTCCCGTATCACACCCGGGCGTGTGGTTTTCCCCCCAGTTCAGTCCCATGGCTGCCCGGAGGAGCTTTTTTGCCTCCCGGTGGAGCTGCTCCCTCTCTGTGAGCCTCTGGCCACCAAACTGCTGTCCACACTGATGCTGCCGTGGGCACCAATGTGCCTTGGGCACCGATGCTGTCATGGGCAGTGATGCTGCCGCAGACACTGATCCTGGTGTCCACACCAGTGCTGCTGTCCACACCAGTGCTGCGGTGGGCACGGATGCTGCCGTGGGCATCGATGTGCCGTGGGCACCGATGCTGCTGTTCACAGCGATGCTGCCGTGGGCACCGATGCTGCTGCGGGCACTGATGCTGCTGTCCGCAGCGATGCCGCGGTCAGCTCGCAGTTTGCGGTGGGGCTGAAGCCCTGTGGGTGGTCTGTCCAGTCCCCGATGCCACGGGGCAGCGGAGCATGCTGAGTGTGGTAGGAGGTCACAAACAGTCCCGTCACAAAATGTTCTCCATTTCTGCTCCCTCCGCCAGTTCAGTGAACTTTAATGGAGTATTTCCGAAATGTCAGGAACTGGAGCAGTTTGTCTTTTCTCCTCTGCTTTAATGCCATTAGTGCTCTCGTTTTTTCCTCCATGTCCTGGTCGGTGGCGAGGATTATCTTGGCTCTTTCCTCTGCCTTCTTGTCTCCGGAGTTTCTGAAGAGTTTCTGTAGGGACTCCTCGTTGATGCTTTCGAAGATGTTGGCCGCGGCTTTCTTGCGCAGGGCCGTGTCGAAGCGGTAGCCGTGGACCGAGGGGCTCACTCGCAGTGACGTGGACATGGCTGGAGCGCTGGAGCTTGTCTTTGCTTTCATCTATGTGAGTGCTGCCGGCTCTGCCCTGGGCTCCAGTCGGAGGAATGGGTGCTGTGCTGGCTCCAGGACTGGAATTTAAAGGCAGGCTGGAGGAAAAGCCGGAGGGCTCCGGTTACAGTGGTGAGATCACGATGATGTCAACACCCAACAGTCACAGGCGAGTTTAACAGTTAAGTTGCCAACTTTCCTGTCCTGCGGACGAGATGAAAAGTTCTCTCTGCTTCTGCAACGGAAATGGCTTTTTTTGACCCATCACAGAACAAACGGGCTTCAACCATCGCTGTGGGACTGAGCCAGCACAGCCCAAACTCCACTCCTGCCCTTGTTGCATGTGAAAAGCACTGCGTGCAGAATGTATCACACCATAAACAGGTAAAACTCCAGGTGAGAACTGTTGCAATGCTAGCAAGAGGCTGGAGCCTGTGCAAACAGCCAAGAACTTGGCTCTGTCTCCATCAGCAACACTGCAAACCTGCTCCTGTCTGGACACAGGTTCCTTTCTGCTGTTCCTTTCTGTTCCTTTCCATTCCCAGCAGACGCAACCCATCTTTAGTGCACACAGAGCTGCAGTTTCTAATTGACAAGTGCTGTCCCAAAGGCAGGTGATCCATAACATCCTTTGAAGTGACTTCCCTGGGTGCCACACCCTGAGCTGCCCAGCTGCACATGGCAGTGGTCTCGGGGGAGCAAGAAAACTCATTTTGCTGCCCTGCTCCTGCCTCCAGTGTCCTTTTGCTTAAATGTCATGCTCATTGGTGCTGGAAAGAAAACTCACCTCTGCTCCAAAAGAGTCAGTTCTCTCCACACCACCCTTGACCAATGACAAGCCCTTGGGCTGGGAGGACTCTCTCTTAGTCATACGGGTTGGTTTTGGCTCCTGTGAGGAGCAGGGAGTTGAACTCATGACCCTTATGGGTCCTTTCTCACTCAGGATACGCTGTGGACAGGGCATGGCTGCCAGCAAGGGGCTGGCTCTGACCACCGGAGCTCCTGCTGCGCTTGGACACCTGGAGTTACTGAGCACAACCAAATCTGTCCCAGAATAGCTGTGGGCTCAAAAGTCACTTAAGGCCAGGAGCCAGAGATAAGTGTATTTTGGTTAATGTTTTAAAGCAGCCGGATGCTGCAGAGGCTCTGTTTGGAAAACTAGAAGCTTGTTTACTGTTGTCGCTGACCTTGTTACTCACCCTTGCTGAAAGACTCCAGGAACAGCCTCTGTCCTCATCCCACTTGGACCAGGGGTTTCCCTTATTTACCAGAGAGCTGCGGAAATTACCTCTGACCATATTGAAGAACAGATCCAAAGAAACATCACCCAGATTCTTTTTATTCCACATTTCCTTTAAAAGTTCAGTTAGTTTGGATAGAGGGAGGGGATATGTCCAGTACCATCTGGGCTCAGACCGACTTCTAGCTGGCCAGGGCTTGCCAGGCTTTTATCCTTAGGAGTGGTCTCATTTCAGTCTGGCCACTTTCCTACCTGGGACTTGAGACTCATCCCTTGGTGCTGCTGGGCACATCCTGAAACAGCCCTGCACCCCGCAGTCACCATATCCTGCCAGGACATGGGTTTCCCCACTGCTGCCAGGACTTTGCTCCAGCACGAGCTCTCTCTGCACGTGCCATTGCTTCCTGTGGTTTTGTCATTGTGTGAGTTACTTTTTACAAGTTTTTCCCAATTTCTTTTGTATATACTGGATGTTCTGTGCTTCAGTGTATAAACATCAGCTTTGCAAATCCCTGGGATTCTTCTTTCACCAGCCAGACATGCAGCCTCTCACCTTGTCATGGCCTTGCCAAATTGATGAGACCAATTCAGCAGCTGCTTGTTCAACATTTGCAGGGCTGATAAATCCACCCTGAAAACAGGACAGTTTTGGTGTGGCTGGTTCTCTGCCTGGGAAAGATCTCATGGTTTATAGACTCCACTAACATGAAATGCGATGGGGGAGCAGAAGGAAGCAGGGCCACATGTGCTGCCCAACCCTTCCTGCTCAGAGCTGCCCCGAGCACTGGGGGAAAACCTACCCAAAATACATGTCCAGATGGAATTGGAAATGCTGGAAGTGCTTTGCTTCACAGGACAGATAACACAGTGCCAGGGTACTTAGGGCAAAATTCAGTGCCAGAAGATCAGCCAAGATCTTGTGGCTGAAGAAAACAAACCCTTTTGTGTCCCCTGGTCAAAAACAAGAGCTGAGGCAGATTCACGTGCACCTTGTTTTCACCACTCCCACCGCACATGGAATCGCTCTGCAGGTATTTGCAGAGATGTGGCTGACAGCATAAATTAGCAATATCTGTGGAAGATACAAGCTCAGAAAAGTATCTGCCATGGAAACCGAGACTAAAGCTGATGCTTTAGGAGTAAGACATCAGAAAGCTGCCAAGATCAAGCACGCGTTCCTTGTGAGCTCATCTCGCACAGAGCAGTAACAAATGTCTTTGCCCCTTCAAGCTTCTCTGCCCACTTTGTATAAATTTAGTTGTGCTTGGCTCTGACAGAGTGATGAAGCATGCCTCGTCTGGTTTTTCTCCAGTAATTTTTGTTTATATCAGTCTTTTAATACTGCTTTCCCAGTAATGCTTAGGAGGAATTATTCATGTGTTGGATTGGAGAGCAACTTCAGAGAAGATGTGATTTCTATCATCGTCCTCCTGCTATTATTGTGTAATTGCTTTGTGAGACACAAACGCTCCATTTCACCCGTTAATGGGAGGATTAATTCCCATCCCCACCGTCTGCAGAGGGGCGCAGACACATCTCTAATCGTGCTCTGCTTGTCCCGATGTGACGGGCTCGGGGCACTCCGGGCACGAGGGGCTCTGCTGCCAGGGAAGCCCCCGGCCTGGCAGGGCAAAAGGGGGAGGGAGGCTGGGGCTGCCCTGGGTGCAGGGGCAGCTGGGGCAGCCAGTGCCTGTCTCACAAACTCTTGCAGAGAACTTGCTTTGCCTTAATCTAACCTCCAAAACCACTCCAAAGAAGGCAATCCGGGATGCATGGCAGTTCCCTGGGGCATGTTTTGCATAGCTTTCCCTTCACTATCGGCTGCCAAAGCCTGCACGGTCTGTAACAACCATTTGGGATCAGAGGATGCAGCAGCCCCCATGGAGCATCGGTGCTGCCCAGACCTTCCCAGCCAGACATGGGACATTCAGAAACTGAGGCTTTGGAAGAGGTCAGGGAGGCTTTGGAACAGCAGAGGAAAGTTAAATTATTGGCTTAAAATATGGGGGGGGGGGGCGGGGGGGGGGGGGGGGGGGCAGTCACTTAAGAGTATAACTTGATGATCCTTGTGGGTCCCTTCAGGCTCAGAATATCCTGTCATACCTGTGAGATATAAGAGATATGGATATGGATATATTTGCTTTGCCTTGAGATCATTCAGTGAAAACCTAAGAATGGGAAATGTTCAGGAGCCTCCAGCCAATCTCTGCTCTTCCCATCCTTTCCCTGGTTTACGTGGTCTGGAACTCTGACTCCTCACAGCCTTCACAGCTGCCACCAGCCTGCAGCTGTGGAACCTCAGCCCTTCTCAGGAGCCAGAAATGCCCCTCTCCGGCTGGGAAAGGTTTCCGAGATGGAAAGGTTTCCAAGGCTCTGCAGAGACAGCTGTGGCATGGCCCTAAGGTCAAGGAGGAACCAGTTCATTGTGTTGCTCTTGGAATCCAAATTCCTGGGAGGTTGTCAGACATGCAGGTCGTGCAAATGGCAGTGCCTGCCCTGGCTCCAACCTGCCTACAGCCTCTTTCCACTGGGACTTGTCTGCCTCTGGGACTCCACCTGAGATGTCTGTTTGTTTGGCTGTTGCTTGGGTTTTTCTGTGGTTGTTGTTTCTTTAATAGAACATCTGGGAACACTTGTGCAAATCTCACGGCAGGACATTGTACCCTTTGCTCACAAAACCAAGAGCTTAACTTGGCCATCTGTGTTCCTTGTGACTCCTCCTGTGGTCTCGGGTTTGGAGATGCAGGACAGGGGAGGTACTTGGTCCCTCTTCAGAGGTACAGGAAGGGAGGGATATTTGTCCCCAGGTCAGAGGTTCAGGATAAGGAGGGTATTTTAGGGGCACTTCTGTTGCAGTTCAGTTGCTGGAAAGCACAGGTATGTCTCAGAAAATCCTCACACAGCTCCCTGCCCGAAAACAGGAAAAACATACTGCTTTTCAAACAACAGAAGGCATGATTGTACAAATAAGCTAGTAAATTCCATCAGAGAATATTTTAATAGGGGAAAAAAATAAGGACCGGCCTAAGTGAGGGGAATGCAGCCCCAGAACTGCGCAGAGCAGCCCTGTCCTGCTCTGGCCTAAGGAATGGCTGGAGCTGGGTGAGTGCTGGCTGAGCCAGCATTGCTCCATGCAGGGAGACCATATAAGAGTAAAGTCTGTGGTGTTACTGATAATGAATGTCTCCTCATTTCTCATAAATTCTCTGCTAAATGTACGATCACCAAGTTAATAATGCAGTGCAGGACATAACGGATAGCCAGTTACAGTAAGTAAATCATGTCTGGTAAGAAACAGAAAAGAAACAGAAACTTCTGGCACTTTTACCAGGCAGAACCCCTTGGAAGAAGCCCTGCACGCAGCAAAGCAGAGCTGAGGACACATCTGGTGTGGATGCTTGCTGCCACAGGAGACAGGAGGGCCTGGGGAGGTGAGGGCTCACTGTGTAAGGAAGCCATGGGTGCATTCTCTTGGTGCTTGAGACTTCCAAAATCCATCTTGCAAGGAGAAGCTCTGCTGTGGTGCTCCCCACGTGTCATGGGAGGTCATTCCTGAAATACAGTGTCAGGTTTCCAGCCAGAGCATTGTCACAAGAAGAGCAGCCATGTCTGCGGGGATGCAGGCGAGCGGTGCCGTCGGGGCGTGGGGCAGGGTAGGAGTTCAAGTGGGATGACTCCATCAGGTGGGAGCACGACCAGCACGCTGAGATGGCACCAACTCATCACTCGTGCAGCCCCGCTCACCGTGCCCTGCTATTCCCATGGGAGCCAGCGAAAGTATTTGAATACCCTGACTTCAGCATCTTCCTCCCAGGTCAGCAATGGAAGTTTGGACTTTCGAGCACGAACAACTTTTTTCTTTCTCTGCCCAATTTCCTGTTTGATCTTCCTGAAGGTCCCGAGGACCTGTCGCTGGAGAGGGGCGAAGGCAGAGCTGTCTCCAGCTGTCAGACAGTTCATTGTCTGCTGCCGAGGGGACGGGCTCACGGGAAATCCTGCTGTGGGGCTGGGCCAAGGGGCTGGCTTGGGTCATTGTCACAGCCCGGCTCACGGGCGACAGTAGTCAACACACGTACAGGCCCCCAGTGCCCCGCTCCTCAGGGCTCTAATCTCTCTGGAGCCGCTTCCTCTGCTGCAGGAGAGGTGGCAGACAGGATGTGCCTTTGTGCTGCTCTGGCTTCTGGGGTCTGCAGTGCCCCCACTGCTCCCAAAGCCTCTGTGGCTGTGCTCCAGAGCTGAGGGTGGAGGCGGGATGGTGGCAATGCCAGCAGTGAGGCAGCGCGGGGCTCTAGGGGAGCGTTAAGGGTGATCTGGGGTACCTGGGGTCAGCTGTGGCGGTGCAGAGGAGATGCTGGGCTGGGCAGGGGGACAGGCTGAGGTTTGGGGATGTGTAGTTGAGTAACACTGGGAGAAGAAAACCAGGAAGGGAAGGAGGGAAGCACCGAAGCTGTGGCTGTGGAGATTTATCAGTCAACTGCTGCGTCAATCGTCTGGGAGATGAGCTTGGCATTGTGGAGTTATCAGCCTCGTAGCTCATTTCTCCACTAACAAAAGAGTTCCTGGGAGAGAACAGATGGTGTTTGGCTCCTACCACCGTCTCTGGTGGCCCAGCAACTTCCCTTTGTAGCTGCTAGAAAAGCAATTTCTTTGATCCCCTTCCCATCCCTGTGGCTGTGCCTGAGCCACAGGGGCTGCTGGCTGCATCCAGGATTTTGGGGGGTATTTTTTGTGTGCTGAGGCCCTGCTGCAGATCGTCCCCAGGTTCAGCTGGGTCTGGCTGTGCTCCTGCTGCTGTAGGGGAAAGGGAGCTGCTCCATGGGTGTCATACAGGTTTGTGCCTGGGCTCTGGCTGTCCCCAGGACCACCGTGACTGCTCGCAGGTTACGGCAGGTGACTGAACTTCTGCCAGTGGTTGTTTTCCCCAGAAAACTGCCATGAGCTGCACACGTCAGCCCTGCTCAAAGAGCAGCAGCAGGGCTGTAAAGCCTATCTCTGGGACAGGCAAGGTTGGCAGTTTCAGGCACCAAACCAGTGTTGCCTGCCACAGGTCTGAGCTGGGCAGAACCGGAGCAGGGAAGCTCCCACGAACCGTGAATCATTTGTGGGGTACAGACCTGCTCTGTACAGACACAGAGTGGCCCCAGTCAGACCTGCCAGCCCAAGTGCTGTGACCTTGATATGGAGTAGCAGCCTACTGACAGCTCCTGCTCCCAGATGTGTTTAACTCTCACAGCAATGCCTTCTAGATGTTTCCCCACAATCAGTTACAGTCTCAGTGGCTGATGCCTTGTTTACATGGGAGCCTTGTCTTTGTTCTCGAGATCTGCCCTTGACTTGCTGTCAGGTGTCAGTGTGCGGGGGCTTCAGGCTCTCTGTTGGGTTATTTATGCAGCAGTTCAGACAAAAAAGAACCAGTTTAGAGCTGCCAGTAGATTTTAGTTCTGTGTGGGAGGGGAGGGGAGGGAAGGCGAGAGGGGTGATGCTGTGTATATGGCAAGCAGTGCTTTGCAGTCCCTCTGGCAGGGTCTGGCTGAGCAGCAAAGAGAGCCTGGGCTGTGACAGCTCCCAGAGTGGCTCTGAGTCCTCAGTGGCTCGGGGTCGAACCAGAAGCCCAGCAGTTTGTGCTCTGGAGTTGTTGGCATCTGCCTGGAAGAAGTAAATCGGGTTTGACTTTGTGTCTGCCTTGTGGAAAGAATCTGCCCATCACAAGGGTCTGCGTGAGACTGAGGGAGCCGGGGGGTTGTGGGTCAGGGGACACATCGGGAGCCCTGATCTCACCACTCTGATGGGCACAAATAGAAATAAAATATGTTTTCCGTCAGTAAACAGTGCTGAGTGTGACGACAAGTTATTGAGGCCAGTGAGCTCATCTCCAGGACCCTCTGTGCAGAAAGCTGAGTCAGTTCCGGCCACGATGAGCTTTGTGGAAGGAGCATTTTCCAATGCTGTTTAGGGAAATCTTATGGAGAAAGTAAACAGATACCTGACCCCAAAACCCTGCCCCTCTGCAGGCTTCTCTCATCACAGCAGCAGCTGGGGTAGAGACTGCTGGTGCAGCAGAGGGGATCCGCACACCTTGGGGCAGTGTCAAGGTGCTCCCAGCACTGTTTGGCAGGCACGTGGTAAACACCAAGTTTCTTGTTTGGCAAATTATTTGGGGAAGAAAAAGGATTAATAGCCTGGCCAACTACCCCTGGGCTGGTGGGATGGTGTCCTGACTTGTGGGACTGTGTCCTAACCCTCAGAGATGGTGTCCTGATGTGCCTCATCTGCTCGTGGGGAGTCCCACTGCACGTGAGTTGTGTCCCATATCCCCTCAGGCAAATCGTTTCCTCAGGGACTTCTCTCCCCCCCGGGCTGTGGGGCTCCTCTCTGTTGAGGAAGTGTCTTTGATCAGTAGAAATTAAACCGGGGAAATGTTTTCCATTTGTGTCAGGATAAAAATGGCTCAAGGCAGGCGTGATTGATAGCTGAAAAAAATGGGAGCAGCCCCCGTGCTGTTTCGGAAGGCTTCCCACTGTCCTTGCTTACAGTAAACACCGAATATATTTAGCTGCAGAGCCCAGCATGACACAGCCTCTTACTGCAATAATAGCAGTGCCTTGTTTCTTTTCCTTTTTTTTCTCTTTTCTAAGAAATGGGATTGACTAGAGCTCCTAGGATGCCGGGTAGCGATTGCCTCATGGGGTTCACCGTGCCTCCTGCGACTCCAGTATCTGTGTTTGCCCTTGTTTACCAGGTCTAGCAGCTGTGGGCTGTGGTGACTAACTCGGCAAACAGGCGTTTGGGAGGCCACGGCGCATGCATCCTCCGTGTGGCACCAGTGACGTGCCACCCTGCAGGCACTGGTTAAACCCTGCTCCCAGCGTGACCAGGCACCCCGGGCACCAGAGAAATGATGACACCTTTGTCAGGACCTGCCTGTGTCTTGTTCCCACCCTTTGTTTGCCCAACACTAAGCTATTTTTACTCTAGTGCCAATGTTGGGGTCTCTGGCTTCTTTATTTACCAAGAGCTGTAATAGTGCAATGGTTTACATACGCTGGCCAGACACCAAGGATTTTAGGGAAATAAAACCACTTCCCAAAGGTCCCTCTGGGCATCCTTTATCTGATAATGAGGACTTTACCATTTCCCAGCACCAGAAACCCATGGGAAAACACTGACTCTGGCCATGCCATCCTTTGGAAAGAGAGGAAAGCACTGGATGGAGTGAAGCAGGGGAGGCAGACGGGGTAGAGACACTCACCTGTCTGGTAAGGCAGGGAAGATAAAACACAACAAAACAGAGATTTCCTGGAGGTCACACAGAGAGCATGAATAAACCCACTCCTTCCTGTCCGAGGGTCCCTCTGAGGCTTGCCCACAGACTGCTGCACGGACTGCCCCAGCGACACGCGAGCAAAGAGCCTTCAGGAGCAAGTACCTGAGCAAGTAATATGGGATGCTACAAATGGCAAAAAACCCCAATGTTGGCAAGAGGTCCCTGCTGTCTCAGGGAGCTGTGTCAGTGTCCCAGCACAGCTGTGCTGGTGTCTCTGGGCTAGAACAGCCCTGTGTCATCCTCTTAGCAATGGTGGCTTCTCAATCTGTTCCCCAATCCCCCTCCATATTAGGTGTAATTTAGCAGCTCCTCTCTCCTCCTCCATGCTGTAATTAGCACTTTTTGGCCTATAATCACATCTGGCCTGCAGTCACTCTGCAGGGGTGAGCCCTTCCCCAGGTACAGATAAGCCTCTGCTTGTGCCAAGCTGAGTGTTCCGAGGCACACGGTGCTCCAGGCACGCACTGATGAACCAGCAGGACTGGGGCAAGTGGCAGCACCAGAAAGAGGTGAAGGCAATTGTCTTCTGTGCTCTCACATCCCTCCCAAGGGGGAATTACAAGGCAAAGTTGGTTGTTATTAATAAATTGCTTAGAGACCTGTGGCTGAGGTGTGCAGGAAAGGAGCCCAACCAGGTGGCAAGGAAGTGTCCCCACAGAAGAGCCCTGGGATGGTCCCTGATCACGGCGCAGGGACATTTGGGCCACAGGTGTGACAGCGTTGGGGGCTTGCTGCCTTTCCAAGGTACAGCAAATGGTTCTGCAGCAGGGCAAAATTTGGGACGTGGCATTCGGAGCCTGGCAGCCCCTGGGTGCTCCCGGGAAGGCAGCAGGTCCGAAGCTCTGCTCCAGTAGCACAAGTGAAGCAGGAGTTGGGGGAGCTGCTCTGAGATAAACTCACCAGTGAATGGAGAAAGATGGGGATAGAAATGAGCAATCCTGTCACAGACCAGGGACGCAGGGAGAGGAGTAGCAACCATGGCTCGGGCTAGAACTGGTCATGGCTCCAGTGGGACCTTCACGATGTAACAACAGCCTGAGGACCCTGAGATGGGGCTGCAAACTCTTTAGGGAGGTTGATCATGGAAGAGTTTATAGCTTATGAGGAGTTTGTAAGGCAGCCAGGACGCAGATAATGGGGGATTTTAATTACTTAGATATTGATGGATCTAATAAGTGTGCAGCAAACCACAAAGGGAAACCTGTGGCTGGAGGGGAGAGTGAGATTGATCTATGCACAGCATGTTAAATCACTTAAATCATTCAGAGGCTCTTCTGGCCCCAGCTCCAGGAGCAGAGCCAAGTATGATAAATAAGGCCAGAATTGGGAAGTGTCTAGAATCCAAATGTTTGGATTCCTGTTCGATTTCAAATATTCACAGGGACAAAAGCAGCAAAGCACTTGGCTGAATCTGCCTGGGGGCTGCGGGAATTCCTGTGGAGGGGGCCGGCAGCCCAGTGCCAGGAAAGGGCTGCCAGGCCCAGGGGCAGCTCAGGAACTTTTGCACAGCTTTGTCTCAGTGGAAGGTGACCTGGGTGAGACCCAGGCATGGCAAGGAGGGAACGAGAGGCCAAAGCAATTGAGAACGATGGAAAGTATGAGCAAACAGTGTGGGTGGGATGACGGGCTGGGCATGGCCCGGGAGTGGAGGGAGCCTGGCAGGCAGGGCTGGCCACCTCCTGAGGGCTGGTCCCAGGGCTGGTGAGGCTCTCTGAGGTTTGGTACATCGAAGGTGTGCCCAGGTGAGGTCTCCTCCTGCCACCTTGGGTGTGCACCAGGCTTCCTTCTCCATCGCACAGGTCTGGCCACCAGATACTGAGGGGAAATCTCTGCTTAACAAAAGCAAGGAGTCAGGTGGACACTCCAAAATGTGGCTGGAAGAGCTGCTGGGCAGCTCTGAGCTGTAGCTCCACAATGGAAATATGTGCCTCAGAGCTGCAGGGACAGGGCCTTATCCAGAGATAAGGGAGATTTCTGTGTGGGTGGCACTGATTTGGGGCTGGTGCTGCTGCTCTGGATGTGGACGAGGGCTGTGACATCTCTTCTGTTTTTCCATCCACTCCCTGGCAGGCGTCAGTCCCAGCTGACCCAGCAGATATTGCTGGGCTCAGGGAGACGGTGCAAAATCTGATTCTCAGTCATGTGGATCCTGGGCAGCCTGTGCATCCCAACCTCACTGCGAGATGTACCTGAGCTGAGGTCTGAGGGGCAGCACCTCTGAAAGGGGGAGGGGAGTCTGCTCTTTTGCTGCTTTTCCCTTGCTGAAATAACATTAATTCTATTACAGAGCTCCAGAAAAGGTCTTAACCCTGCCTGTTGCAGTGCAGGGGATCTTGGGTGTCTCCTGTGCTCAGGTTGTCCCAGTTGGGGTCTGACTGAGAGAACAGCAGAGCCTGGACATTGCTGCTCAGGAGAGGTGATGGGTAGCTGTGGCTGGGCTCATTCCACACACTCTGGGCTCCCCCAGTGCCTGCCAAAAGAAACCCTTCAGGACAGAGCGGGGCCTCAGGTTGGCAGCCTGTGGCAGCACGGTTCCCACTGGTGGGATGCAGCATGGATGCCGAGCACATGGTTATCCTGAAACACATTGTGCCATCTTTAGGCACAGGCATAAATTATTTAAATGCCACGTGCTTCCAGTCAGAATGCACCTGAGACCTTAGATATCTGTGTCTTGTGATCAGTGTTAGACAGCAGTGGTTTGAAAACTGAGAGAAATCAAAGCTCTCTTGGAGCAGCTGTCCCAGCCTGCTAGGAGAGCACACAGGAAAGGTCTGTGCCTTACTGTGGCTCACTACCTGGGTACTTCCAGAGTGGCAGGATCCTTATGGAATTCAGTTCCAAAGGAGCTGCAGCTGATTGATTGTGAGCTGGCTGTGACAGAGCACTTGGTAGTGTGAACTCAGGCATGAGGAGCCTCTGTTCTGTAGTTTGCTGGCCTGGGACCGCCAGGGCTGACTCCTGCTCTGTAGTTTCTTAGGCACCTTCCTTGTTCACCAGAAGAAGGTGAGTGTGCCCTCCAGTGCAGGGAAACCCCTTGGCTCTCCAGAGCCCTCCAACACCTCCCTGATTTCCCATCTCCCCTTTTCTTTTCTGAGGTGACACAAATCCATCCTCCTTGCTCCTAAGGACCTGCTCCTGACCCCAGTGGCGTGGGGCAGGGGCAGCATGTCCAGGGAAGGGAGTTTGCAGAAGTAAGAAAACCCACCTGCTGGGGGTCCTGTCGCCCTTCCTGGCACTGCTGCTGCCCAGCAGGGTTTGGGCATTTGCAGCATGTGTGGAGCCCCCGTCCCCCGTAGGGCCAGCCTGCCCCAGCTCCCTCCGGTCCTGGCTGCGTTTCTCATTTAGATGGAGTGAATTTTCCCCTGGTCCAAGTTTGCTGTTTTCCTGAAATGGTCTGAAATGTAATAGACCAAGACAATCATCAGGATGAAATATCTCCTACATGAAATATGCAGCAGCTATTCAGAAATGAAGATCAAGTGGAAGGAGCGCTGCCAGGCAAAGATTTAAAGGTGCTGACACGTTCCCGTGGGTTGTTTACTGAAGTCATCTCTGAAGCCTCAGTTTTAGGCCTGCATTCAAAAAAAAGAGCATAAAATACAGTTTAGCAAGAGTTTAATAATTCAAGCTACAGTGTGCTGAGCTTCTTTCTGCCCTTATGGGAACAACATCTCATTTCAAAGGACCTTGACTCTCTTCTAGTAGTGCAGAAGGGGCACTGCCAGGGCTATTTTTGCACCAAGACACTGATTGGGTGTGAATCCTACCTCTGGTGGCTGTGCCAGCAAAACCTGGGGAGGCAAAACAGAGCCATATGGCCTGATTTCCCTAAAGATGCAAATTCCAAGGAATCTGGGCGTGCTGACTTGCTAGAAAAGGGCAATGTGAGCACCTGCCATTATAAAAAAAGCTTTAGCACCACTCTTGGAGCAAGGCTCTGCCCACTCAGCCCAGCTCAGTAGCGTGAGGTGAGCCTGTTCTGCAGCCTTGGGCCAGGCAGCAACACCCGGGAGCAGCCACGGCCAGCACAGGGACTGCTCGCAGGTCTCGCTTCACCTGCAGCGGGTCTGTATCACAGGAGCCTCTAGACTGGGCTGACCCTGGCACCAGGCTGCGTGTTCTTCTGCTGCCGGTACCGAGTGAGGATCATGGGCTTGTCGGAAGTATTTTTCCCATGCCGGCCCCTTGAGGAAGCCATGGGTCCCCACGTCCTCTACTACAGCACAGGATTATCACTGAGACTTAAAGTGAAGCCCGTGTGACCCCCAGAGTTGCAGCTTCGCCCCTGTGACATCCCGAGCCCTTAATGAACCAGGAGGGGCAATGGAGTTGGCCACGGAGAGGAACCCCTGTGCCTCGGTACAGCCTCTTCCCGCGAACACCAGCTTCCTGGACACCCCGCATTTATCCCACAGCCTGGCTCTCTTCTCTCATCCACACTCCTCTCGCGGCTGGGTTTGAGTGGCTTCAGCGTCACTCCCATGACGGGAGAGTTGGCGGTTGTTGGACTTTCCCTGCGGAGCAATCATGGTCCCTTTGCAGGTGTGGAGGGAGAGGAGGCGTGTCCAGGTGTCAGAGGCTGGGGGTCACAGCGGGAAGTTCCTTCTTGCCCTTCGCTGTCCCTTGCACCCCTTCACCCCCCAGTCGCCGCTGGTGTCCACCTCCCCACCCATCCCTGCTGCCCCTCTGCTCCCCCGCTCCGGGAGCGGCTCGGCCGCAGCCCAGCGCGGCTTTCTGCCGCCACCTGCTGCTAGAGCAGCGCCGCGATGGACACAGGGCCCGGCCTCGCCGCTGGATCGGGAATCGCTGCTTTATTCGCCCGTGTAACCCACCCGTGTCTATCCGAGCTGCAGCCCCCACGCCCGGGGCGGAGCCGGGAAGAAGGGGGGCTTGGAGGGACACGGCTCGTCCCTGGGGCCAGGGGTGATGTGCTGACGTCGGTGCCAGGGGAGGACCGTGTGCCCGTCCCTGTGCCAGGGGAGGACCGTGTGCCCGTCCCTGTGCCGGGGAGGACGCTGAGCTCGCTGTGTGCCTTCTGGGGGGAGGCAGCAGCAGCAGCACTGTTCTCTCTCAACAGCACCGAACGTGCTCCTCCCGTCCCAGACGTGCACAGGTGGGAAGGCTGCTGCTGAGGGGAGGTTTTGGATCTTGGCTTGTGAATGGCAGATAGACACCGAAGCCCCTTGGCCTCCTGCACCCACTTTGGGCAACCCTCAGGTAGGTCAGGCACTTATCATCCCCTCCCTGGTGGTGTTCCTGATGCTCTTCAGGAAGCTGAAGATGTGGGACCCACCGGTTCCTTTGGCCTCCAGGGCAGAAGGGGGCTTTCCCCCAGAGGGGCCAGCCCTGGAATTCGGCTCTGCCCGGCCGGCCTTGGCTTTGGCCGCCGCAATGGTGATGTACTTGGTGACGATGGTGATGTGGTAGGACCTGAAGTCTGTCAGTGCAGACACGCAGCGATTGAACGTGGCGCGGAGCCGCGCGTCCCCCGAGGAGAGCACGTGCTGCTTCAGGGACACGGCCCGCTGGATCTCCTCCACAAAGGCTCTGTGGGGTGGGGGCATGTAGTCCCTCATCCTGTGCAGGAAGGCAGCTGCAAGACACCAGCAGAGGAAGGAATAAGTTGTGGGTAAATGGATTAAAGGCCTGACCCTCTAAGAGAGAAGCTAGCCTGGAGTTGGCACAGTTTGCAGGGACCACTGACAGCCTGCACAGCCTCCTCTGCTCTGCCTCCAACTGAGTGAGAAAGAAAACCCATATTAGGTCAGTGCTCCATTAGGGCTGGTGCTAGTCCTAAAGGGCAGAGTTTAGCCCTCCTCCTAGCCCTTTGGTTTGGGGTTTTTTTGCTGGTAAAGTGGTTTTGCTAATTTCTGGTAAATATTTGTGTTGTGGGCTGGACTAATGTGGAGCTCTATGAATGGATGAGGTAAATCACTGGCAGGATGCCTGCACGCTCTGCTCCCTCATCTCTGGGCCCATAGAGAACCTCAGCAAAAAGCTGACATGCAAGAAGCCAAGTGGGTTCTTTTGTGAATTTACCATGTTGAGGAAGCAGCTGCCAGAGGCACATTTATAACCTTTTTCCCTGGAACTGGGCAGAGCCTGGTCCCAGCCAGACTCCGCAAGGATGAGATGGGCTCATGTCCTCCTGCTTGATAGAGCTGGCACAGTCGTGTGAATTGCTCTGGCTCATCTCTTCTCCTGCCCCTTATTTGCTTTGGAAAAGGAAAAGCTCGTGGCTCACCACTGTCCTCATGGTGGCAGATACCCAGGAGCTCATCGAAGGCGTGCAGGACTGTGCTCTGCGCCGCGCTGCCTCCCGAGTACGCCATGGGCTCCTGGGACACCCCCTCATAGATGAGCCCGTGCGGCATGGCAGGGTTGTCCTTCCAGCTGAGCGGGAGACACGGCAGTCAGGCAGCGGCCATGGGGCTGGGGACAAGGGCCTGTCAGAAGGGACCCTGGGCTGGCAAGACTGAGCAAAACTTTCCTGGTCCAGCCCATGGATCTCCTCCTCCAGCTCAGCCATGTCAGCCCTCCTCAAACAGGAGATAGACTTGGAAATCAAATACTGTGCCAAGGCACAGGATGAGGCCATGGGAGTAAGGAGAAATCCTTAATTTTCCTTTGCCAGAAGAGTGTTCTCTGGGTTCTCCATGCCCTGGTGAGCACCCTGTGGCATGGTGCTGGGACACATTGCCCTGCCTGGCTGCGCCTCCTGCTCCAGTTCAGTAAGGTTTCTGCAAGCAGAGGTGTGTGAGAGGGGAGGGGGCACTTGTCTGGGCAATAGTGGCACTTTACATCAATTCCTTGAACACCAGCGGCCATTTGAAGAAGCAGGTAGTCACCCAAACACTCCTCTGAGCCCCTGAGGTTTGGATTTTCCTTTTTTCTTGTTACTCAAGGTGATGTCTTTGAAGGCATTTAAAAGATAAATAGAGGCCGGGCCCGCCTGCCTCTATTTATCTCTGCAGATAACAAGGCAGGGATGGGGTTTCCTCCCTCTGAAGCTGCTGGTCCTGGGCAGGTCAGGAGTCAGCACTGCTGGTGCCTCCCACACACACCCTGAACTCAGACCCTGTCAGCCCCCCCTTGTGCGGAAACGGAGAAGCACTCGCACCCAAATGGAGACAGAAGTTACGACTTCAGGGAGATAAAGTGCCTGGCACAAAAATATCTGTTGACCTTTAGCAGAATGCACCATTCTGTGAGGCTTTCGGTGCTGGCTGCAGTGTCTGTTGGGCTACAGGAACAGATTTTACACAAACTTCAGAGAAAATAGATTCATTATCAAATACCAGAATATTTTTAGTTCTCCCAGGATTGTATTTATAGTAACCGCTACTAGTGGGAAGTTCTTATAAGCAGAAGGGAATTTAAAAGGCATGTTTTCCCAGGCTGATGACCATCCAGACAAGGTCAGCTTGGATAAAAAAGGAGAGAAACCTAATCATGATGCATGGAGCCTTTTACTCGGGAATGCTGAGATATGATGGAGAGAAATAAAAATAGAATCCCCCCTGAGAGGCCTGGGACTGAGCGTCTGCAGACACTGCAGCCCCACAGGGATGCTGAGGGATGGCAAACACGCCGTGCTGGGCTCTTGGGGCCGTGGCTCTGCCTTGCCCAAATGGCATTTTCAGTATTTGGGGGGGGGAGGGGGGGTGGATTTTGTTTTTTTCAACTGACAGGATAGTAACAGAGCAGCAGCAAGAGGCTTGTTATGGATGTTTCCTTAACACGCAGTGGGAAGAGCTCCTGCTCAGCTTTGCAGCTTTGTGTACACAGTGTGGAAGTAAAGAGAAATTCCTCTTCTTCTGTCAAAACTGTTCAGCCAAGAGCAAGAACGATTCATTTGTGCACAATTCTGGCTGTTGGGGCTGTCAGGGCTGAGCTGAAGCGTGGGATGGAGAGAAGCTGGAGGGAGGCAGACCCCAGCCCTTGGCCACAGTCCATCCCAACTGATTCAGTGCCTAGGAGTTCCTGGGGGACAGGATCATGTTGCTCTTGGGAGCATCACTGCCAGACACAGTGCTGGTCCCTTTCCTGCCCTGGGGGACCCCATATCCCATCTGCCCCTCCCTGCACATTCTCAGCTCCCCCCAGCCCTGGGAGCTGCCAGCACAGTGGCTCTGGAGGGAAACAGGCAGCACTTACCCAGAGAGGAAGATCCGGATCACAGTGTAGAATACTTCTGGATCCACATAGTCTAGGAGGAAGTCAATCAGATCAGAGGTGGTGGGCGGTTACACCAGCATGTGTGATGAGCTGCAGCACGCGCAGGCACCAGCTGTTCTCACCGTGCATCCGCCTCAGCGCCTCACTCATGGCCTCGATGGCCCCTGCCAGCTCCTGCAGGGCTCTGTGCAGGGTCTCCTCATCACACTGCAGGATGGCACGAAGGGCGCCGATGATTGCCTGTGAGAAGAGGGGAGGGAGAGCACCAAGTGACAAAGGGGTAGGAAGTCCAGTGGCACTGGACATTTTCTGCCAGCCATGCCAGCTCTGCCCCTTCCCCAGCCCAGGTTCGGGGGCAGGAACACCTTGTGGGTGCACCTCAGGCACTTTACAGGTAAGCAAAGAGCCCTGGGACAGAGCAGTACCCACCTTAATGCCAGGCACAGCTGCCTTCTCAACAAGCAGGGTGACAAGGATGAAGCCCCGCAGGCTCTCTCCCCCAGGCAGTGTGATGATGGTGTCCAGGTTCCTTCACAAAGGGGCCGACGAGAGGGATTAGGGGGGTGGTGGCTCAGGATTTCCCTACACACTGTGGGACCCACTGAGCCCTGGGAACAAAACTGTCCCAGACTCCAGAGCCTCATATCTGCACCCTGTGTAGAGAGGGCTGACAGACAGTGAAAGGGCAGCAGGACTGCTCTGGTTTAGGGGGACCTACCATCCTCACTGTGCCCTCCCCATGGCCCGTGGCCACTGGATCTGTGCAGCCAGAGCAGCCAGTGGCTCTGCCACGGTCCCTTTGCTGTCGTGGCAGTGGCACTTTGGTGACAAACACTGTTCTTGTGTGCACACATCAAAACAGGTTCAGCCCAAGCAGTGCTGGAGAGCTGAGTCAATCCAAACAAAACCAACACCATTAGAAAATAAACGAGCATTAACTACTTACTCGATTTCCAGAGGCCTGAAGGCATTTCAGTCATGGCCAACAAATGCACAAGAAAAGGGGGGAGAGAGAGGGAGAGAGAGATTATAAATGGTTCTAGTGACGGGCTGTGCTCTGCAGGGAACAGAGGAGCCGTCCCCAGGGCCTGCTCCCAGAGATACCCATATTCCCACAGAGTTCCTGTGTCCACACCCATGAGGCCGACCCCAGCAAAGGTGGGATTCAAAGGGGTTTGGCAGAACAGGAGCAGTTTGGGAACAGTCTGTCCCCAACCCCTGCTCATCACTGCTGCCCAACCGCAGGAAGAACCGCGCTTCACCCACTGCCATTTTCCTGTTTACCCGTTGGGGTCCTTCCTCCTCCAGTTGGCCAACACAAAGTCTGCGTGGCTGAGAATGGGCGGGAGGCCCAGGGCCTGTGAGACCTCCCAGTAGGGGACGGCGAGATTTCGGGGCAGGACCTGAGTGGCACAAAGCACAGGGGAAGATGGGGATATTGTCGGGCTGCTGAAAGGTGCCTGTCTGCAGGCAGCAGCCAGGCAGGAGGAGACACGCTCCTGCCACAGCCGCAGGGAAGGGGCTTTGCTCCCATGGGATAAGTTCTAAGGGAGCAGCATCAGCTCCCAGACCCCAAGGAGCAGGTGAACCTCCTCTACCTTGCCTTTACCTGCACGGTGCCCTCCTCGCCCTCCTGCCAGACGTAGCCCATGGTGATGCAGCTGAGCACCAGGTGTGCCAAGTGCAGCTCCTCACGTCCTCGGAGGTGCTGGGTGCTCAGCTGCGGCATCTGCCAGGGAAACCCTTGGGAGCAAGGAGCAGAGCCAGCAATGCCAAGGCCCCTGTGGTGGAGGGGCTGCCCTGCCAGCCAGGGAGAACCCTCCTAGTGCTTCTCCCCTGCCTTTAAGCCTCCCTTCCCACCCACTCTGCAGGATTTGCTCCTGCTGAACTGTTACTGGTTTGTGAGCAGGGACAGTAATCTGTGGGATTTTCCTCAAAAAGGAGTCCCTCTCCCTGGTGCTGGGATGCCCATGGGAGCAGCTGATCCCTGTGTGCCAGAAGGGTCGAGCCTGGCCATAAGCATCTGTGCTCCTTTGGCAGGGAGCATGGCTGGGATGAGACGTGGTTCTTGTGACACCTAGAGGGACCCTGCTCCAGCCCTTGCTGGCTGCTGAGCGCTTGGATCTGATGCGAGAGTTATTTCTGTGCCGATGTTAAGACTTTGCTGTCGCCTGGTGTCAGCCACGGCTCAGCACACATCTGTGCTGCCAGGCTGCTTTTCCATATGTTTTACAGACACTGCTGTGTCAGACCAAGGTTTGGGAGAGCTCCAGAGGCAGGAAGGAGAACACCATACCTGGTGAACGTGTGAGCGGAGCTGATGGCTCATGATCAGCTGGGGCAGTTCACGAGCGATGTCCATCCAGGGGCCGTAGGGTGCCGGCAGCTCTGTCTTGGTGGAGAGAGGCAGAGGGAGGGCTGTGAATGTGCCCGGGCTCCCAGCACCCACCCAGCCTCACACACCACTGCTGACGGCTCGTGTCTGGTTCCCTCTCCATTAAGATGAGCCTGGGTGGTCACAAATTAATGGATGGTGAACACGATCTGTCTGTCCCCACGCACTCCCACTGTGGAGCCAGGCCAGTAATAAATAGCCCAGACCTCCTCTTCTGGTGCTCCCCAAAATCCTGTAGAGCCAAGGCCAGTGTGTAAATGGCAGAGCTCCTTCACCTCTCCTCTGTGCTGCTTGCATCCTTTTAAAGGGCAGGAGTTTGTCCTATGAAACTGCCTTGGGTGCCAAAATAGCACCTGTCTTCCTCACTGCTCATTGTAAAGTGTTATAGCAAAATGCTACATCAAAGCTCCCCCAGAAAACTGCTCACCAGCCCCTCTATTTTCCTGTCTGCCTCCTGTGGCATGCAGATGGGGAGGCACAGCCAGCTCCTACCAGAGGATCGGGAAGCAGGAAACCAAACTCCTCAGAGACCTGAAACCTGGTCAGTGCCAGAAGCAGTGGGGGCTCCTCCGTGTCATCGCTGGCCTCCATTGCTGGACACTGGCTGTGGTGTCAGGATGTGCTCTGGCCTGGCCACCCGCTGCCAGTATGCGCTGAGCCAGCACTGCGAGCGCGGCGCAGGAGCGCACCTTGTCCTGGGGGGACTCGGGCCTGGCTGCCCAATGGCCAGAGGGCCTGAGCAAACACGGGTAAAGGTTGCTGATAAGGCCTTGTCGTGGAGCAAACATTAAACTCTGTCCCCATGGGCATCTGGCCATGGGAAAGCCTTGGGGGACCTGTCTCAGGGGAAGCAGGGGCTGTGAGCTGGCTGCCCCCAGGACCACCCTGAGGCTCCCATGGGATGGGAGGTGGCCTGAGGCAGCAGCTCGGGGACACTGCTTCTGCAGCTGGGGATCCCCACGATCCCAGCAATGTCAAACCTGTGTGCAGTGGGCTGCTGACCTAATGGCGACAGGCAGGAGCCAACCCCCAGCCTGGGCTGGTCGATGCTGGGAAGCTCATGCTGCCACCTGGCCAGAGATGCATGAAACACAGGGGATGCTGCTGTTTTCCCCATGGTGCTGGGGGTCACTGGGGCTGCCGGTGGGGTCCCACCACCTGAGGGGGGTTCAGCAGGATGCTCCGAGCAGGGCCTTCCCAAACAGCAGCTTTCTGGGGGGAAATCTGCCCTGTGAGTGCTGCCTGTGCAGACAGGGGCTGGGGCTGGAGGTACTTGTGAGTGCAAGGGAAGGGAAGGGCCAGGGGTACAAACAGCAGGATTGACATCTCTGGGGGATGCAGGTCCAAGGGCACTGCAGGAAACAGACTGTTCACACACAAAACAGAGGCGACACCCTCACAGTCAGCACCGCGTCCACCACATCAGCCAGTGGCCTACCATGGTCCCCAGCTCTGCTGAGGAGGGGGGCCATGAGCCCCACACATCCAAAGCCATGCAGGAGAGGTCCACTTCAGAGGCAGCCACAGCACCTAATCTGTCCCTGCTGGAAAGTCCCCAGCATCAGGCAGCTTCACAGCCCTCAAAGATGGGCAAATCCCAACCATCACCATGTGCCCACAGAGAAAAGGGGATGATCTCAGCAGCTGTGGCCCCTCAGCCCCGAGACCAAGGTTAACTCTGCAAAAAACACAAACGGTGTAAGCATAAAACCACAGGGTACTGGCCATGACACCAGCTTTGCCCAACACCTTTAATTAGTGCCCATGGTGCTGCCCAGCGCTGGCTCCGGTGTTGGGTCCGTGTCTGTCTTCAGCTCCAGGTCTGGCTCTAGCTTTAGGTCTGTCTGCAGCTCTGGGGCCAGCTCTGGGTCTGGCTCCAGATTTAGCTCCAGGTCTGGCTCCAGCTCCCTGTCCCGGCTGGTGCTGTGGGGGGACCTACAATGGTCACCTCAGCCCTGGGGAATGTCCTCATGTCCCCCTGGGAATCACCCTGTACACCCCAAGGGAATCACCTCATCCCCTTCCCTCCCCTCTCCAGGGATCCCCTCAGCCCTGTTGGGGGATACTGCGGTGCCCTCCCACAGCCTCCATCCCCCCAAGGATCCTGCAGCAGGCGGGGCCCCACTCACCCCTCCGTGCCCGGTGGCTGCTGCCCGCGGCACTGGCCCAGCACCTGCTGCCGCCACAGGCCGAGGCCGAGGGCCGCGGTGAGGACGAGCAGAACGAGGCTGGAGCCCAGCACCAGCCAGGCCATCTCCCCATCCTCCAGTGCTCGCTGCAGGGGCCGGCCTGGCAGGAGACAGCCCAGCTGGGCACAGGGCACTGCCAGCCCTGCCCACGCCGTCCCGCCCCGGCTGCCCACACTCACCTCCCTCTGTCAGCTGGAGGCCGCTGTCCGTGCTCCCCCCCAGGCGGGACCCCTTCCTCCGGCAGTCAGGAGGCTGCCAGCCCGGGTGGCAGTGGCAATTGCCCTTATTGTTGCACACCTGGAAGGCCCAGGGGAGGGGGTACGGGTGTGCAGGGAACACATACAGTCTGCCCCCCCAGCCCCAGCACCCCGTGGGACTCACGCCATGGCCGTGGCACTTTGCTTCGCTGTCACAGCTATACCCCAGCACCGAGTGTGGGTGACATGTGTTGTTTATACACACCTGGGAAAAAACCATGGCAGCTCCAGCCCAGCACTGCCTCACCTATACAGTGCTCAGCACCTCAGGCTATGGCCCAAAGGGGAAGGAAAACACGCTATTTAAAAAAAAAAAAACAAAAAGACAAAGAAGCCACAGTTCTGCCCTGGGGCCAGGTCATGTTTGGTGCTCACACCCCACCAAACCTTTAATGCAACGTTTGCGTGTTTTTACATTGTTTTTAAATATCAAGCACACTGCTGCAAGGAACAAGTGTTTCTACAATCGTGTCAATATCTACAGTTTATATTTGTCATTTCAGATGATTACAAAATATTTCCTTACCCTTCCAGAGCCGCACTTTGTCCCTGGAGGAACCAGAAGCTGATCCAGCGGTGCTGATACATTCAGGTAGTTCAGAGACACACACAAATGATGCCGCACTCGGGCGTAAATCACAGCGGCAGCAGCCGATGGGAAGGGCTGCTGGGATGGGTACGTGCAGATTAACTTCCCACACCTGAGGTCCCTGGAAAGCCAATTTGCACACGATGTGTATCAAACACACACAGATACTGCCTAATGGACACTGAAACATTAAACAGCACAGTCTGGAGAGAAAACATCAGCAGGACTGGGAAGTCCAAGGATGGGTCTGTGACATAAGGAGAGACACCATAATGAGGAGAACACACACAGAGCTATTTATTGCTTCACAAATCTCACCATAAACTGGAGTCTTGACACTTCTCTTGACTGTCCAATCCCAATTAAACATGCATTTTAGCAGAGCCAGTGCCCCCTGCCCAGCGTACCTCCAAGCACAGGGCCGGTACCCGTGTCTGTTCTTGAACCCGCAGTGCCCAAACCTGTCCCGCTGGCTGTTAATCTCCTCATAACAGACCACAGGAGCATTCTTTGAATCTAAAGTTTAGCAATAATATTTGTTACAGTTAAAAGGAACACAAAGGAACATATTATGGTATCTAATAACTTCATTTTCTGTGATTTAATTAGAGAAAGCATACCTATCCCCACCCAAACCCCCAACAGTCCTGGACCTCAGAAATCACCAGGGGCGTAGCAAATGGGGAAGTTCTCTGATTGAGTTTGCCCACAGAAAATAATTTGCTTTCTGTTCTTTCCATTGTTATCTGTGAAGCGCTGGGGGACTCTGTCAACCAGAGCCAAAACAGAGCTTGAAATGCTTTCCTAAAGCTGTGCCTTCCCTCCAGGTGCCCCACTCTCGCCCGAGATTGGTGCATTGACGAGTACAGGTACAAACTGAGCATCATGATGCTGCGGCCACCCCTGCCCCTGGGCAGTGCCAGTGCCACCAGCACAGCCTGTTACCTCTCCCGTAGAGCCGCTTGCACTGCAGGTCTAAGGACTGGCAGCGTCCCTGGTAGCAGTAACCAGTGCCACGCCCGCAGTCGTGCCCATCCTGCACGTACAGGTCGGGGGGGCAGGAGGCGGAGGAGCCGCTGCAGAACTCGGGCAGGTCACACTGGAAATCGGCGGCCGGGCGGCACAGCGAGTTCCTCCTCTTGAACTGGAGAGGAGGAAGAGCTCTGCAGCCTCCCACGCCTGCCAGCCTGAGCCCACACAACCCCTCCTGATGATGGCCTCGGGGTCCCCTTTGAGGCACTCAGGTGACCACACCTGTGTGACACTGCCCAGGACAGTCTCCCAGTGATATTCCCCCACAGGAGTTTCCAAGAGCTGAGATGGGAAGCCCAACTCCAGGAACCTTTCCCATTGCACAGCAGGAAGTTTTGGCTCTATCCCTTAGCATGGGAATATATTATTTCTCCAAAAAGAAAGAATGATTTTGTGATAATTATAAAAATGTGCCTTACCTGACAACTTCTACAACACAATCCAGAGGAACATTTTGCTTTCGGCTTAAATGTACATGTTCTAGTGCAGCACTTGTCCTTCAGGCATTGCTGGGGACACATGGCAAACCCATGTTATTTTTACGTTTTTGTACCCCCGAGGTTCTCCTCCTTCTCCTTCTCCCCATATTACTTGGGCAATATCCAGCAAAACAAATGGGCAAAGCAGCCACCAGATCGGTGCCACACAGAAACAATCTCAAACCCAACAGAACCCTTCCTGGGCTGCTCCCCACTGCAGTGGGGCTCCCGGTCTCAAGGGTTTGTTACTCCACACGTGCTCACAGCACAGATGCAGGGGTTCAGCCATGACTCCCACGGCCCCACCTGGGCTGTGCCGCAGTCGCACTGCTCGCCCGGCTCCACCACGCCGTTGCCGCACACGGCCCCGCTCCGGCGGGACAGGCGGGGTCTGTCGAAAAGGCACGCGCCTCTGCCCTGCTTCAGGAAGGTCTCAAAGTCCCTGATGCTGCAGTTACTAAAGGCTTTTGCTCCACTGAAACGGCTAAAATAAAGCAATTATCAGCGCATATGTTACGCATTCACTGCCCCTCACTCTCTCCAAAGCTCTGCGCAAGTCAAGGGCTCGCCCAGACACTGGCACAGGGTACGATGGCCCCAGGGGTCTATTAATTCACCTGACCTACAGCTCATCATTAACAGAGATTGAAAAACATTCTGAAGTACCTTAATTTAGAGAGCAAAGATCTCTTTTGCCAAATTAAGCACTAAATTGCTACTTAATCAATTCTTTTTTTCTTCTTAAAGGAATAAAAGCAGGTATTTCTTCACTGAAATAGTGGTCAGGCATTGGAATTGCTGCCCAGGGAGGTGGTGGAGTCCCGGTCCCTGGAGGTGCTCAAGAAATGACTGACATGGCACTCAGTGCTCTGGTCTAGTTGACAAGGTGGTGATTGGTCAGAGGTTGGACTCGATGGTCTTGGAGACCTTTTCCAACCTAAGTGATTCCATGAGTCTGTGATTCTAATTTGTTGTGCTTTTTGCAATGGAATGACACTTGCAGAAGACGCCTCTGACAAGGGGATGCCATGCAACCATCCCTGTCCCCCACCTCATTTGCCCCAGCTCCTGCAGCCCCACGGGCAGGAGCAGCAAACTCACAGTGCCTCAGGGCTCATGACGCAGACGCGCCCGGGGCAGCCGCAGCCTCGGGAGCTGTCGGAGCTCATGCCCAGGCTGTGGCCCAGCACCTGCGCCAGGAGCACCGAGAAGGACTCCAGCGTCACGTTCCCGTGGTACTAGAGGGAGGAGAGAGATGAGTTGCCACAGCAGAGTGTTCCTTGCAGAGATCCCTGCTCCAGGCGCAGATACTCCACATGCTTCCATCACCCCTGTTCCTGGTGCCCATGGCTGAGTTCACAGCCATGTGGGCTGGTGAGAGACAGGCAGAGGAAAGGTGGGACCATACCAGGGCCACTGCGGCAGCAGCATCTCTCTGACATGCCGCTCCTGGAGCCGCTGCGCCCGTGAACGCTCCTTGGTCCCTGTACCTGGAACAGAGGCATGGTCACCAGTGGTCCCAGGGACACCTCTCGCTGTGGGTGAGGGATCTCGGGTCTGTACAGCCCAAGTCCCCTTGGTGCCCCCGACTGTTCTACTGTCCCCATGGGGAGCTGGGGTGGGATCTGTGTGGTGGGAGGCTGGTGCCTGGTGCTGGGCAGGGACTGGGGGCTGCCACCGTCCCCATCTCCTCAGCCTGGGTGGGTGGGAAGGGATGGACGGCACCATTGCAGCTGCTGCATCGCTAGGAGGAAAGTCTTGGAAGAAATACTTCAAGAACATTAAGGATTTAGGAAATACGGATTTTTAAAAAAGCGTTTGTCAAAGGAATCCTTTATATTTCAACTTACATTGGTTTGACTGATTGCTCCCAGGTAACCTTTA
The DNA here is from genome assembly GCF_020740725.1 of Corvus hawaiiensis. Classification (NCBI taxonomy): domain Eukaryota; kingdom Metazoa; phylum Chordata; class Aves; order Passeriformes; family Corvidae; genus Corvus; species Corvus hawaiiensis. The sequence continues at coordinate 3,219,616 of NC_063239.1, read as the reverse complement.
ACACTAACGAACCTTTATCTTACCCTAAGAGAGAAGCAATGTTGTGCACCTGTGGCTCCAGAGACAACTGTTTCCACTGCAAAAATCGCTGTAGAAGGTCATCTGTGTCCCCTGCTGTCAATACTTTATCCCTCTCTTCCCACAGCTCCAGGGAGGACAGCACAATGGTGATGTTAAGGGGATTAAACATCTGAAAGTATAAGAGAGGAAACATCTGCTCTCACACCTTCCCTTCATGCAGAGTCACTGCTCTGCACACAGTAAACACGTGGGAAAAGCAAATTGCTGCTGTCAGTGCCTCAATGACACCTGTAGCCAAAAATAATGAACACACCTGAAGAACAAAGAGATACAGCAAGAGGCCTGAGCCAAAGTCCAGTAACTTCACAAGTGTTAGGGGTTTGGGGAGTAACTTCTCATTACACAAGTGAACCATAAGACCACCAGTGGAGTAAAGAACAGGATTGGAAGTTGGTTACAAGCACCTGAGAGTAAGCAGGTTAAGTGGATCAGTGAGATCAGGGATCTGCTGCACAGAGAGGGAAGCAACCCAGGAGTCCAGCTGGGGTTTGGCCGCCCTAAGGCAAACTGCAGGCAAGTTTCTGCAGGAGACATGGCCATCACATAGGGAAAGATGTTCTTTCGTGGCAGACTGACACATCCAGATGAAAAACCTTCTCATGAAACATGGAAATTTTGCATAATATCCTCCTAAACCTAAAAGCAGCTAGGAAAGAGGTGGCCACTGCTAACATCAACACCCCTGTCATCCCCCATCTCACTGCAGTATAACCCAGACTTAAGAACTCACATTGTTGATTAAATTGAAGGCCTGGATTATCTTCTGCGTCGCAGCATTCGGGTCTGATCCCATATAGCTGTACTGAAAAACAACCCAAGAGGACACAAAGGCAGACAAGGTGCTTACCAGGGTGAAGCATGACAATGTTGGAACACTGAAATGATTCCCAACACCGAGCCACGGAGACACGAGCTACAAATTCATGTTCCTTCTTTCCTACAAAATCCACAGTACACGTAATTTTTCAAAAGGGAAAACAGATCTGTGCAAAAGCTGGGAAATGTTACCATTTCCATGCTCACAGAAGTCAGGCAAACACAAGGAAAAAGTGGCTGGCATGGACTTACCAAAGCCTTGTCCAAAACCACGTACACTGTGAGGTATTTGGGAGATTGTGCAGCAGCCGAGAGGGGCTGAAAGAGAAAATGGGCTCCAAAGCACAGATTCTGCATTCTCTGGTCACCTCACTGCTGCTGTTGGCTGTGCTTCTCTTTGAAGTGTCCCTTCAAGGCTTGTGTCCAAGTGTCTGGCCAAAGCTTCCAGCAGGGTCAGACCCCTCCTCACAGGACAGGGACACCAGCAGCACTGTGAGAACAGGCACCGCTCACCTCATCATCCCCATGGGCCTTGTCCAACATCTCCCTGGCTGCCAGCCCGCCGAGCCCTGCCTCAGGGGGGCTGTGGGCCGGGAGGGCCTCTGCCACGTGCTCCTCACTCACTCGGTACAACATGTGCTGGAACGCAGGGGAGTAGCCCAGGGGCTCGATCCCGTAGCTCACATTCTCAAACTGCAGCAAACCCCTGCCAAGGCACCAGCACCAGCCCTTTACCCCTGGGCACTGGGACAGCTGCCCCAGCACCAGCTGCCTCCAGGCCAGGCTGCCAGGGTAGCCCTGGCCTCCCATGGCAAAGTCCTGGCAAGTGCCCACAGGGAGGGCAGCACAGGGACAGTGCTGGTACAGTACCTGAGCCCTGAGCAGGTGTTGAGGGTCACTGCCGAGCTGGGGAAGCCATCAATGTACCCCCAGTAGTGGCAGCCTCCCTATGACACAAGAGAGGACAGGGAGTCCCTTCCGTGGCTGGGAAGGTGATCCCTTTACCCACCACCCAGACCGCTGGACTGGCTGCCTTGGACAGAGACACTCAGAGCACAAACAGCCCAAAGCAAGGCCAGGTTACCTCAGTGTGGGCAGAATCAGAGTGCAAAGATCCCTGCTTGCTGGATGTGTAAGTCTGGAAGTCATCAGATAAAAAGGCACTAGAAGAAAAAGGTCCAAAGTGAAGCACTTACAACAGCATCCATTACCCAGAACTTCTCAAGCTTCTTGCAGGTCCTGCAGCCACCAGGGAACAAGGGGAACAAGACAGCTACTGTCAGTGAGGGCAATGTCAGGGCCAACTCACTGCTGCTGCAGGTGGATGGTGTACGGCCTCCCCTCAATCCTCAGGATGTAGGACACTGCATCCTTGTGCATACAGAAAAGCAGAGAAGGGGAGAATTAGGAAAAGGAGACTGGAAACAGCATGATTCAAGGCCTGCTCCGAACACCAAGGGGGAGCAGAGAGTGGGTGCTGTGGTGACACTGTTACAGCTGCCACCACATCTGTACTCTCCCAGCCCTCCTCTGCCACTGAAGACCTCCCTTCTCCCAACCGCCCCAGAGCCCCCCCGGCACCGTGCCTGCTTCAGCCCCGCTGCTCCTGTTGCGTTCATCCCCAGCTGCTGCGGGATTGTGACCTGGGACCAAACCTGCCCACTCACAGGGGACAGAGACCCCCATGGCTGAGCCCAGTCCTGGCGGGTGGGGGGCTCAGGGGGACCCTGTCCAGCCTCATGCAGCAGCTCCAGGAGCAGCAGGAGCAGCAGCGGTGGCATTGCACAAAGTGGCCCCATGGCCGGCCGGTAACAGCCCCACCAGTAACGGCCCCACAGCCCACCAGTAACGGCCCCACAGGTAACAGCCCCTCCCTCCCCTAAAGCAGAGGCTGAGGCAGAGACTTGTACAAAACTGGCATCTTTATTGCTTGTTGGGTCTGTACAAAGGGGTTAGGAACAGCCCTTTGGCCAGAGACCAGCGTGGGGCCGGCTGCGGAGGTGAACGTGGGTGTCGACCACGGCCGCGCCAGCTCCAGACCTGCCCAGGGACAGGTATCCTTTACAAAAGAAAGTCAGTAGTCATCTTCAGTATTTGACACCAAAAACTGGAGCTATTTCCTGTCCCTGGGATAGCTTCTAAAACCACACGTCCCTGCCCTCCGCAACTGTGGCTATTCCAATGTGCACGCTGGGAGTACAAAAACTCTTTGTCTTGTAAAGGCACCATTTTCAGCATAGTTTAGTTCACACACACAGCGTGTCACACACAGCTAAGTACATCTCTCTGGATGACTTCACTCCCTGGATCCCCTCCTCTCTCCCCACCCTCTGACCAGGGCTGGAGATGGGCTGCATCCAGCTGCAGAGCTCATTGTAACAGACAGACAGGCAGGCAGAGCGGGACACAGCAACATTAGGAAGTAATTGATTATCTTGGAACAAAAAGGAGACCCCCCACCAGTACAGTTGGTAAAATTCTAGGTGACATTTTACAGATTTTAATTGTGTTATAAATCTTAGTCTAAGTTTATGGGAAACCACAGGAGTTCAAGTATTTTATTACTGCACACACTATATATATATTTATGTATGTATATACAGAGGAAAAGATTATTTTTTGGCAATATTAGGGGGATTTTACAGATTGAGCTGTGCTTGTGGCGAGCACAGAGTGAAACAGCCCAGCACTCTCTTCAGCACTTCCCTCACTTTTAGCAAGTTTGTGCAATAGAACCTCACTTTTAGCAAGTTGTGCAATAGATTCCTACTTGTGACCATGACATCCAGCTTCTACCCACGGCATCACGGGATCAGGATCCACAGCTCCCTCTCCTAGCACAGTGGATGCTGAGCACCTCTGCTCAGGAGGAGCTCCAAAATCCAGTCTAGCCCATGGTGTGGGAGCAGAGGGCAGTCTAGTCTGACACACGGTAGCCCAGAGGCATCCTGACTGACACTACAAAGGTTTGGGTATTAAAAGAAGGGGTGCATCAGTCACCAGGTTCCCATTTAAAGTGCTCAGAGAAGCTCTGGTGGTCCAGGCAGAGACACTTCCCGCATCCCAGTGTTCTGCAGGGACTGCTGCTCTGTCTTTAGACTTGAATCAAAACCTAACAGCACCCCATTTTTTAAAACCAGAATATGGCCATGTCTTCTCGTACCTTTATGGCCACTGCCCATCCATGTATTAGTGGGAATTAGTACAGGAGTCTCATTTAGCCACTCTAATTAAAAAGCATTAAACTCAGTGCTCCTATAGCACAGCTTAGTGTCAGTCAGCATGGAGTTAAGAATTTAAGTGCATTATTATGCATCTATAAACATAATATACATGCATAAACACGTTTAAAATCTCTCTCTTCCTCTGAAAAAGTCCTCTGAGACCTCACTCCATTTATGCCATCGAGGTGTACACAGGAAACACTTTCCAGTCCATGCAGAGTAACTGTAAATTAACTGACCGGATCTCCTTGATTTGCAAACAGGTTACTCCAATTGCTCACAGTCAGAGAGACAACAACAAATTGGACAATTTCCTTACCAGGGCTCATGGCAGAAATGGGGAAGCCCAAATCCACGTGCTGGATTTCAGGATTATTTCCCTGCAGGCTGCTGCACTCCTGCTGCCAGCCTGGCTGCAGCAGCAAAGCTTGGACAGAGCGAGGAAGGGGCTGGGTGTTTCAGTCCCTGGAGCTTTGGTCGAGGTATTTATTTAGTGTAAAGTTCTACATTCCTGGCTTGGATCTCTCGCTTGCCCTGTCCCAGGCTGCAGCAGGGAGGGCACTGCCGCGGGATGCCAGAAGGGGAACTGCAATTTCAGCCGTCGCAGTGAACAGGTCAGCTCATGTGAAGGCCCCGAGGAAGCCAAAAGCTATTTGGGAGGCAAAGGTGCCGGTCGGGAAGGGAAATACTGTCCCTGAGGTAAACATTTCTGCTGTGGTGGCGGCAGTCCCTGAGGTACAACCTTCTGCTGCGGGGGCGGGGGCCTGCAAGGGGACAGAGGAGGCGCGGTCAGTCCTGCAGCACCCACCACCCACAGCCCTCCCACGCCCACTGCCAGCATCCCCAGCCACCACACCACTGCTCCCACACTCGTTTGGAACATGCCACGGGCACACTGGGCCTTAAACTGCCTGAAATTCTCAGGGAACCTCCATTTGTTAAAACTCACCTTTTCTCCCAAAATCCTTTAAAGATCCCCCCGCCCAAGTGCCCCACCAACATGAGCTACATTGGGGTGCTCCCACTCAGTACCTGGCACTTCCTGGGTCTGTGTGTGCCATGGCACACGATTGCATTTTACAAGCACGATTAAAAAGATGAAAAATAAAGGAAAACTTTCTGTTCAAAGTTAAGAGAAATGGTTTTGCACTTGGCCATAACATTCACAAATCAGCAAAATGACAGATTTTTGAGTAATTTGCTTTTAAACTGACTATTTTAACAGGCCTTTCATCCACCTGCTGGGCTAATCTTCCCCCACAGCAGTGCTGTGAGCCTCGTTCATCACCACACAGCCATGACAGCGCAGGATGAATGCGCTGCCTTTCAGGGTGAAGTGAAGGAGAAACTTCTGCCAGTGAAAAGTCAGCCCTGCTTGCACACAACACGTGATGGAACACCCCAGGGCTCCCGGCAGTGAAGGACAGGACAAGAAAACCCATCAGTGCCACTGCCAATGGGCATTTACAGTAACTCCACTGACCTGCTGGGCGCCCTGTGTGGCTGCTGCACCGGGTACTGCGGCGGGGAGTAGTAGGGCTGGTGGAAAGCCTGCTGAGGGTGCTGGTTAACTGGGTAAGCCGGGACAGGAAAGGTATTTGGATGCATATCCTAGAAAGAAAATACAAAGAGAATGTTCACAAATTGCACAGAAGGAATCCAAGTATTTGCGTCACTAAACAAGTGGCATTCAAGACCACTTGCAAACCAGCCTGGCAATGTCAGAGTTGTTCTTTCCTCTGAGAAACTCAGTAGGAAGAAGCAACAGCAGTCTGGGAAGCACTGGATTTTGAAAAACACCTAAGGGCTAATCACAACAGCACTTGGTTTGCTCTGGGAGTGTGCTCTGGGTGGCTGTGGCTTTCAGAGGACAACTGCTCTGACAAGGAGAGGGGCTGGGGAGCTGGCAGACACCCTTCTCATGTGGGGTGGGTGTTCTGTCATGAGGAAAAAGCAGGTAAACTGCTTGTCAAGGCAAGCACAGCCTGGGCCAAAGCTTAAACTGGGAAACTGAGGAGCCCCCCACACAACCCTTAGGAAACAAATATTCTCCCTGCTTTTCATCAAGGAGAAACACAATTTTGAGAAATGAAGAAGTAACTTTGAAGCTTTTAATAGAGCAAAAATTATATAAACTGCCTTCATCTCTTTACTTGAGAGTAACAAACAGGCTAAAGGAAAGTACGTGATTCCTACCATGGGTACAGCTCTTGGAGCATAAGGCATGCCACGGGAGAAGCCTCTCTGCTGGTAGTCCCTGGGTTCGGTGTCTGGCCGGGGAGGAGGTGACTGAAGTGACCTGAAATCCAATGGATATGGACTGTGTGAGCACGTAACCCAGACTGTGCAGGCCATGAACCCAGGCACTGTGAACCTGACAGCTGGATTTATACTATCTTAGCACATATCAAGTGTGAGAAAGATAATATTTACCACAAATCTAATAAACAACAACCCTTTTCTGTTCAGGACTCTGGCAGCTTCCCTTTGCCCTTTTATAAATAGATGAGGCCCAAAAATATAAACCCCTATCACAAATGCACAAGAACAAACGTAACAGTAAAGAGAAAATTCTCTGCTCTCTTGATTTGGGATGAATTTATCTTTTCTGTCATTGCCAGAGGCAAGCTACATGTGCCACTGGATGCAGGGCCCTTTACCTGACATCCTGGGACTGAGATATGTCTCCACACTTTGGCACTGGCTCGTGTAAACAAACATCCATGGACTGTTCAAAGGGCAGAGGAGAAGGCAGAAAGGAGAAGGCACTCACGAATGGCAGCGGGACATCAGCCTCCTGAAGCATCGCTTCAGCCTGTCTCTCTTTGCAAAGGCCAGAGCAGCAGCTACGAGGAGTGGGAGGACCAGAAAAAAGAACACCAGCAGCCCGTTGCGCAGCGAGGTGTCTTTGTCTGAGGGGACAAAACCACGGAGAAGAAATAAGTTTTACATGGTGTTACCACCATCTGACTCATAATAGCGGCGAATATTTGGTAGGAATGGTTCTATAACTGTTTTCCATTTTTCATAGAAAAAAACCCCAAAAGAATCCAGTAAGACTGCAAGATATATGCCCAAATAGATCCCTTCTGTTTTGTTTATCTTTTAGAGCCGTACCTATCATGATACCCTGGGCTGCAGCAGCACATTAAATTAGGAGATCAATCCTCATTTTTCATTACTATAATGCTTCATTACTAAAGCTCTTACAAGAGAGGACAACAGAGCTTCTGCCTTTTGGTCTGGTATTAAATCTACCTCTTCTCCAATCACTGTTTGCTGTAGACAAAAAACTTGGGTTCTTAATCTTGACATTTTTATATGCAGCAATTTCTCCCCTGCAGGCTGTACGAAAACAGCCTTTCCATTTTTTGTCTGATGATTTGAGGGATCTGCCCAAGCTCCAATGTGTTCCTCCAGCCTGTTACTGCATCACAGTGCCTAGCTTTCCCAAACCCACACCAGCTTATGAAAAGATCATTCTTGCAGCCTACAGAAGTTACACCAATCCCATCTTTGTATACTCCACATGGACACAGAATTAAGTTTTCTCCAAATTAGAGCTTGGCTCTGGCTTCCTATTTCACCTTCAAACCCTCAGTGAGCAAAGCAAGCACCCCAGCTCTGTCAGTTTGCTTTCTGGCAAGCAGGAATCATGCTTCCCTTCACTGGGGCTCCCCTTCCCAGCCGGGACACAGAGAAATCCAAGAGGATCTTTGCTCCAAGGTAGCAGAAATCACCTGAACTAAACCAGTCCAGATCCTTACAGATCCCTACCCCAGCATCCTGAGAGAGAAGGGCAACACCTTGAGCAGAAAACCTCTGCAAGAATTCTTTGCCAGTGAAACCTCGTGCAGAGCCATCCCCCAAAGTTCACCAACACATCGGCTGCTCTGGCACACCCAGCCCCAGCCCTCACAGCCACTTGCCGTTGTAGGGAGGGCCACTGTCCACACTGCCCCCATAGCCTTTGGAGTCACAGTAAGGGGGGGCCCATCCTGCTTCACAGTGGCAGTTCCTGTTGTTGTTGCACACCTGTATTCCAAAACACAAATACTCAGTAACTTCCACCTCTATGCATTTAAACCTGCGTGCAGCAGCCATGACCTGTTCTGTCCCTCGTATTGCTCAGCCTGGAGAACTCTACCCAGTAACTCCCAAATCAATTCCAAACAGTCCTTGGCCAGGCATCCCAAGATTTCACATGACTGAGCACACACAGCACTGTTCAGGAAGAGCTTCCAAGGATTAGCTATCCCAACGGCTTACACACCATGGCTTTGCTTGTTTTTTTCGGTTTTTTTTTTTTTTTCTTTGTGAGATGCAGAGTCAAATTTCATTAGTAATACTGGAACTGGGAATTCTTGCCTGGCAGAGAGTTTTGTTAAAGATTTTTTTGACACTACTACAGGTCCTCTTGTCTAGAGGCATTTTATAGAGTGCTTTACAGTTCAACAAAACAGAAAAATAAAGTTACTAATCACCACTTCAAAACTTGTTGCCTCTCTTCCCTGCTTACCCCATGCCCATGGCACTGCTTCTCCACGTCACAGTCATAGTTCAGGACAGAGGCACTCACACACTGGAAGTGCCTGCAGATCTGGGGAACAGAGATGCACACAGATGAGGGATGATGGCATTTCAGTGCCCCCTTGCCTCCCCAGATCCCTGCTCCTAGCTCGGGGCTCCACAGCCATGCTGTGCTTCCTGCCACAAAGCCTCACACACTCTCACTGATAATTCCAAACTCTGCAGAAACTCTGTTCCACAAAAGGCCTCTCAGCATGAGGCTGAGCTGGCACTGGAGCCTTTTGTCTCCAGTCTGAATGTAAAGGAACAGCAATTAAATTGTGCCCAGTAAGGACATGTGGAATGCACATTCCTCCGCTAGGGCTAAGCCTCTGCACTCTTTAGTTTAGTTGGATTTTAATTGAAAGTTGTCTTCAAGGCATTTGTGTGGGCCTGGCTCTTCCTGCTCATTCACAAAGCAAAGATTCTGGCTCTCAACAAACTCAATTTCTTTCGCTTCACCTACAAATGAAAGGCCCATTAAATGTTTGATGCACATGCAGTGCAGTACTGGCCTGTGGGGGGAACCAATGGATTCCTTTACTTTTACATTAACTACAGGCATCAAAAAATAATGGTCATAACTATTCATGAAACAATGCAGCTGAAAATTTTATTCCCATGAATACCCCGAATTATTACATTAGGATATCATTTTTTAATTACCTTTCCATTACCACACTTGGTGCCTTCATTCACCATCCCTGGGTCCGGGACATCAGAGCCCAGCTGGAAATCCACCCCCCAGCATAGAGAGCCTTTGATGGGAGTTTGGATAATAGCAGGCTTGATTCCAAACACAGGCATGGCTTTCACATTTTCACACTGCAGCTTCCCACACATGGCATTCCTACAACAGCAACATAGGAACACTGTAGTGACACTTGAATTTATTCTGAGGAGGAGACTACCATGTGTTTGATACGATCTTTCCTTTCTACTGGAAGATATTACTTGAAAACAAAATTGAGGCAACTCGACAAATAAAACTGAACTGGGCTTCATTCCAGTGCTGCAAGAGAAGTTTATCCCCTCTTTCTATAAGCTGTTGGAATCTCTGCATTAAGGAAAACATGATGATTTGCTTGTCATCTTCCCATATGTGAACACTTAGGAAAAGCACAATCCTTGATGGGAGATGTGGAACACGCTCTCCTCACCACAGCCCTGCATCCCTTCCCTGTGCCCCTGCTACATCATCCCAAACTGACACTACAGCGCCCAAATACAGATCCCCAATGATACATTTCAGAACTTCCCAATGCACTGGGCTCAACTCACCAGCTGGAACATTTCTTGTAGTCATGGCCATGGAAACCACAGTTGCCAAATCTGTCCCCCTTGGAATTCACTTCAGTAAAGCAACTGCTGGGGGCTGCTTTGGCTTCTGCAAACAACAGCCCATCCCCAGAGAGAGGAGCCACGTTACCCAGGCACAGAAACATCTCACACAGTATCTCCTGTACCCAGAGCAACTACCCTGCTACACCAAGTATTTGCCATGCAGCAGCAAGCTTAGGAACTTGATCAAAACACTAAAGAGGTTACAACGTCAGAATTACAAGGTTCCAAGTTTAAAAACGGAGAAAAACAGTTACTTAACCTGAGTCAGTTCTAGCATTTGATATTTCTTTACAGCCCTATACAGCAAAAACCCCACTGTACCAAAAATGATAAGTGCAACAAAATTATTACTTAAATCCCCAGCACAGCACTAAGTGTAACACAGGAAGAATGCATGACCATTATGCTAAGCCATTACCACCACTGCTTCAAGTCCTCTGCCAAAGCCAGCTGGTCTTTGTTACAGAAAAGCAAGTAAGTATATTAAATGAACTTAGTGTATTCTTTAGTTACACCTCTTAGAAAGATTGTAACACTGTGCCCTTCCTTACTGGAGCCAAAGATATCCTGGCACTGTGCGTCGTGGTACTGGCACACGCCGTTGTAGCAATAGGCCTCCTGGTTGTGGCAGGGGTGCCCGTTCTGCACGGTGAAGTCCGGCTGGCAGAACTGTGATGTGCCATTGCAGTACTCCGGGAGGTCACACTCGTTGGTACTTGCCCGACACTCAGTGCCTCCAGGAAGGAGCTGAAGAGAGAGGGGAGGGAAAACTGCATCAGAAAGCAGGAACCTCCCAGCAGAGACAGACACTGCACCTGGCCCAATATATGCTCCAAACAAGGGACTGATCTGAAGCCCTCGTGGGGCTGTGGGCATGCAGGACAACTCACTCTCACAGATGCACTGACTAAGCCAATGCTCTCCTTTTCTCAACTTCCAAACGACACCGAAGTCTCCTACCTGGCAGTTTTTGCAGCAGTCACCATAAGCACATTCAGCACTGGCTCGGAGCCTGCAAGTTCCTGTCTCGCAGCACGGATCGCTTTCACACTCCTGAGGACAGAAGTGCTGTGAATGTCACAAGATCTCCCCCTCTGTCACATACAGTCCCCTCTGAGTGAGAGGCACAAGGCTGCCCTGGCAGCACTGGGAAAACACACAGCTACGAACCTTTGGTGAGCCACAGTCACACTCCTCCCCAGCATCCACCAGCTTGTTCCCGCAGTACGGGATGCTGTAGGTCTCATCAGGCTTTGGAACGTTGAGCAGGCAGCTCCCACCTTTGTTGAGTGTCAGCTTCTCAAAGTCTTCTGCACTGCAACTGCTGAAGTTCCTCGATCCCCTGCAGTGGAGAAAATGGGCTGAGCTTTACACTAAGCCAACCCACCAGCATTCCCTGTGTTTGCAGAACAAAGGAAACGTTTGCTTTCCCCATTACAAGCATAACATGACTCTTTGCAAGGGGAATTTGAAGGTGAAAGTAATCCATAAAAACAAAGCACGTGGATGGGGCATTTTGAGCCTTCTTTTCATCCCCTTGGTCAGCTACTTACGATGCTCCAGAGCTCATAATGCAGCTGCTTGCCCCACAGTGACAGACTCGTTCGTCATCATGGTTCATCCCCAGGTTATGGCCGAGCTCGTGAGCCATGATGGATGCAAACATCTGGATACTGATCCTTCCGAACTGCACAGAAGCGACACAGAAGGCAGTCAGAAGAGAGCTTATATTGACAAAGTCAGTGTTTACTTATGTGCCAAGGAGACACTTTTGCCATTCTGTCTCTACATTATCAGGATTCTCAGATCAACAGTGCCAGATTTCCAACCAAGTGTGTGGAATTTGCTTAGCAATAAGAGCCCTCAGAGAAACCTCTCTGGGACACTACCCAACGACCTCCACTTTCCAGAGCAGCTGCAACATTAACACAAAAACTAGAACTCTCCACACCAGCCCAGTTCTCCTGAAATGCACAAATTCCAGCACTTCTGTCACTGGTCCAAAGAAACCAGATTTCTGGGATTGCCGGTTATCTGAGACCAGCAGCTTGGTTCATTAAGGCTCTGCAATTCCATATAAAACATGCAGTGAAGCAGCACTGCTCAGGGAGGTCACAGCTGCAGGTCAGCCAGTACAGAACAGATTTGAGAACACCCATAGCTCCCACAAACTTTTGAGGCAGAGATGCTTAAAACGACACAAAGAAATTCTGAGAAATCCTTTTGCATGAGTGCTGCACACTGAGCAGAGGGGAAGCTGAGCAGAAGACTACAGAGAAGTTGTGATCCAGATATCCTGGAAGTGTCAGAAACTGTTGGGGACAACATAAGAGCCCCACTAAGATACTTCAGCTTTGTTAAGAAAGACTCTGTGCTTCCAGGAAGACTTCCAGAGTGCAAACTCTGATCTCAATGACATTCAGAGATCACTAAAGAAATCTCACCACGTTAATGCCTCCTGCATGGCTCTTGGAGCACACTGTTCCCACATAGGCCATTCCAGCTGTGCCACCAAAACCCTTCTTCCTACAGTCATGGAGAGAAACGAGAGGCCATCATCTGTCTGTACAGACACACACAGCCCATATCAGCACACCACTCCTGCCTGTGGGGCACAAATCCTGCTGCTCCAGCTTTCCAAGGCTGACACAGGAGCACTACCAGGAGCACTGCTACTGATTGCAGGCACAAATGCACCAGTTAAGCTTTTGCTTTCTGCTCAAGATGCCTTTATTCTGTTAATTTAAGACAAGCGTTTACAGACAAAGTCAGCCTCTTCCGTATCATCCCTCTGCATATAAAGAGCTCAATGGTCCACCCTTAAAATCATTTGGTTTAATTGGCTGTCATCTGCCTTTCTGGTATGAACAACTCCATGGATTCTTCCTTTTTCAACTTCCTTCTCATTGCTCTCTATTTTGTTCTTAGAGGTTAAGTGCCACAGCAAAATACACCACATTTTACTGCACATAAAAGAACTTCTAAAATTAGTATTTCCTCAGACATTTGCCTCCATCACCTGCATGCTGCTGTGCTGGGAGAGGAGGCTCCCAGCTCCCAGAGGAAGGGGAGGGCAGACTTTGCTGTGCTCGCACCTCTGCCCTTTCCCTGCTTTGGGCCTGCACTATCTGAAGGAGCAGGAAGCGCACTGGGGCACTGGAATGGGGCAGGGAACAGCTCAGGAACCTCTGGGCTTGCTTGAGGGAGCAGGGCCAGACAGATTAACATCCCACGGCAAACTCAAACCAGGTCACCAGCTTCTGGAAGCCAACTGCAGAAACAACTTTGTCTCCACTAAAATGCAACATTCTGCAACAGGTTTGTGCTCATTTTCAAGTGGAAAAGGCCCTTGGATCCCCTTGGATCCCAAGCCCAACCTGTTACAATGTGACAAAGGACTATCTGAGCCGAAGCTTTATACCATACAACGTAGAACATTGTGGGATGAGGAAAAAAAAGTGTTATTTAGCAATACATCTGTCAGAGGACACTGAAATTAAAGAGCACAGAAACCTTCTTAAAAATGCTTAACTTGACCCAGAATGTTTTCACAAGACATAAACCACAGCAGAGTGCCTAGGACTCTCTGAAATACAGCAGCTGCTTCTGGCACTACAGCTGGGCAGGAACAGAATAAGCTTCTTGGGGTCGAAGGGAAGGAGCTGCTACTCACAGGACAAACTGGGCACTGTCGTGTCTCCGCCGCAAAACGAGGTTTTTCTCTCGCCACTGCACAAAATTCGCCAGCACATCCCCAGCCCCACCATCCGTGCTGATGATGTTTTCATGCTTCCAGATCTCCAAACCAACCAGCACAATGCGGATGTTCAACATAACATACATCTGGGGAGAACAAAAGAGGAGAAATATTAGTAAATATCTTCAGACAAAAACAAGTGTCCTGGTGTTATAGATCTTACTGCAAGTATCCATCTTTTCTGTGCAGGTTTGACTCTTTTTTCACAGCTAGTACACAACCAGAACCATCAGAATGGATTTTCTCTGTGATTTAGACCTTCATCAGCTACAGGATCAATGCTTAAATGCCACACTGGCTACATTGTAAGACCATACAAAACAGAGATAAAAAGAAATCTCAATTCTGACAAGTATCATGTGAAATAGTAGAGTTATACTTTTTCTCTAATCTTTACACAGAAAAAAGAATTGCAATAATTGCAGCCATCTGTCCTGTCACTCACTGGATGTAGCACTGGTTGGAAAAGTTCCCTAAACTAATTCTCAAGGTGGATAAGTGCAGATGAATTTAGAGGTGGAAAAGCTTCCATGGTGATGCATTCCCCAAAGTGGTACCAGAACAGACCCCAAGGTGGACATTTACAAAAGGCAGCAGGGCTGCAGCACACAGCATCCCTCCTACTCACACTGTCAAGGAAGTTTGCCAGCTGCACCATGTGTTCTCTTACTTCTGTTTCACTCTTCCCAAAATCTTCAAACTACAAGACAAAGAAACTTAGTATCACAAAGAGAAGAGATAAAGACAACACTTAGCAAAAGGAACAGAACATTTTTGCCTGGCTCCAAACCTCCCAGAAGATGCTAACCAAGAAACATCATCTTCACTGCTATTGCTCAGCAGCTCAATATTCCAAAGACAACAGCAAAGGCAGTTTTTACTGTGTGCTTTCCTTACACTACGGGATTCCTTGCTGACAGAACCTCTCCCTGTCTGATGGCTTACTCCTTTTCTGAGGAGGACTGCATAGCACATGTTTTATCCACTTCTAGGGTAGCATATTTGCACAACTTGGGTAAAGTGTCGAGTGTTTTTCAAGAATCCTTTTTGGGAGTAATGAAGCCTGAGGGCTTTCCAGGCCCTCTCCTGAGGGGGGAAAAAAAAAAAAAAAAAAAAAAAAGGGGAAAGCCACACACAACTCCCACCTTTTCTTTATCCACAACTATGAACAGCTCCACGTATCTTGTCTGGTGCAGGACCGCCCTCTTCCTCTGGGGGAAAAAAAAAGGTTTTAGACAACTTCAGATTAATTAATTCAAGTGTTAACAAAAACCCCTCATGACATTGTCAGATTTCACTTGATGCCACCAGTGGTTTGAGTCACACCCAAAGCACACAGTGCCAAACCCAAGCAGTGTAATCCAATGCAATGACAGCCTCTGTGTTTTACACTAAAATTCAGCTGCACAAAGATTTCCCTTGTTTCAAAAGCAAGGGACCTGCGCCCAGGTTGCTTTGGAAAGTCAATACACACTTTTATAAAGGAGCAGAAAGATTCTACAAGCAAATACCAATGATCTTTAAGCGAAACACAACACTTCATTCTCCTGCTTTCATTTCAGTCTTGTTCTTGTACAGGCAGTCCTTGAAGGACAAGGGGGACCTTCAAACCAAACTGCTACTGTGATGGTGAGGAGGATGGAATAAACACAACAATATTCTCCTGGCTCCTGATGCAGCACTTTGTTAACAAGCATCTCCATGAGGGTCACGTTCCTGCCCTTAAAAGTCACCAAAAAAAGCCTAGGAATATTCCAGACAGCTGCCCCATCCTCACTGCCATGTGCAGAAGCAGGAGAAAACTCTGGCTGCTTTTGCAGAAGGAACTGAGTTTTCCAGTAGTGCAGAAACCCCCAATCATAAACCTTTAGGTATGTGCTAAGTCCCAGGAAATCTGATAAGCTGCTTCCATACTCTTAAATGAACTCACAAACTCCATTATGCGGGACTGGGGAGGACTTACCCGCAGCAGCTGGGTCATACTGGGATGGAGATTTCCCTCTGCATGTTCCCCTTCCTGGCCTTCAGCGGTTACTCCACACGTTGTGGGCTCTTTCTTCACGTTCTCCAGTCGATATAAAATGTGTTTAGAGCCAGAAGAGGAATCCATGGGCTCAATCCCATAGGTGACGTTCCCTATTGTCACCAAACCCCTAAAATATGGCAGTGTGTGAGAAATCCAGCACTAAGCACAGAGGACAGTACCCACAATTTTTACAGCTAAACAAAGGAACAGTTATTCTTGGATAACCAAAGCCTGCCTATACTTCAGCTCCTGTGAAGCAGCACACCACTTCAGGCCTGGCAATAGCCTTTCACTGAGTAGGGCCTTACAAATGCAGTAAATTAAATACTTCTGTAAGGCTCTGCAATGCCCCAGGAATTACATCACAGGTCTTAAGCAGAAATGCTTTAGTTCAAATACACTATTGCCACCCTGGTGCCTGGCACAACCCTGCAAAAAAAAAATCAGTGGAACAGAATATAGGGCAATTAGCCCAAAGCAGAAAAAATTCCATCAGACTTGAGGTGCACAAGGTTTAGGGCAAATTTTGTGAAATTTGGAGACTAGTGTTCAACTTTCCATTTCTGCACTAGGTACAGCTGCCATGAGCATCTCTGCAAGTTAGAAAATAAGCCAAATGTGTGCCAAAACCAACTTACTGTACTCTGATAACAAACTGCATTAATAACTTATTTGATGGTACTTCAAATATCCATGAACTCCTTGAATAAAAGATGGCACAGGACAACAGCACCAAGGCAGCTCAGTGCAGCCAGTGACTCCCTGACTGGCTGAGGCACAGTTAAAAACAGCAGAATTGGGTTTCGGGTTCAGCAGCCCCAGTGGGACAGCCGGGACACAAAGGAGGAGTTGTGCTACCTGAGCCCTGAGCAAGTGCTGACAGCCACCAGGGAATCCAGGGTCCCCTCCACGTATCCCTGATAATGGCAGTGATCCTGGATGGGAAAACAAGGGTGCATTACATACATGTTTCAGGCATTCCTGCACACCCAGGGCAATCTCTGATCTGCCACTGACCAGCAGTGATTACAACTCAAGAACACAGAATGTATTAAGTCAAGTTTACCACAGCTGGGTTTCTTAACTTGACCTAGGCTATCCCTCTCCTGTTCTGTCCTCCACCCTGCCTCAAATATTTCAAGGCCAGCCCCTCCCTACAAAGTTGGGTCAAATTACTCTTCAGTCTTCTGGCAAAAAGTTCTGGCTTGTCTGTCACCTCTCTGTAGCAGGAGGAGGGACAACACCTGCTGTCCACGCCAGCCAGTGCTGCGCTGCCAGAGCTTTCTGGCTGCACAATGCAGCCCTCATCAGCCCTGACAGATGGAGTACTTCCACTGTGTACTCTGTATATACGTATTTTGGAAAATAGACAAGGGGTAGCATGGGGCAAATACACTCTATTTTCTCTGGCATAGGTTTTTTGGACATTGATATAGGGGTCTATAATACATATTCTATCATCTGTTGCTCAGCAAGGAATGCAGAAAGAAAGGAAGGGATGTGCTAATCCTTCGAGGCCAGTGTGACTTCTGTGACCTCATGCAGAAAAAGCATTTTTCCCGTCAGAAGAAAATGCAGAAAAAGCATTTTTCCTCTAACCAATCCCTTTTAACTGGGAAGCAAAATAGTCATTTGACTCAGGTGCTCTATTTTCAAGAACAAGATCCTATGAATCATGTATGACTAATACTTCCCCTTTCAAAGGAACAACACTGATCCTTAAGAGTGAAGCCATTAGAAAAGCACTCATGCATTTTGTATCACACAACTTGCTTTTAATTCTACATTTTTAAAGGCAACATGTCAGGCAGCCTGCTTGTACAGAAAGAGGGCTGCAAACTCGCTTTCCGTGGAATAACCCCAACACTACACAGATCACATCCCTCTCAAAGGTCCTTCAGACTTGATGTCATCCATCCTGTCCAGCAGGTCCCCAATGCCAGCACTAACAGACCGCCTGCCCACCCTCAGAAGCTGTTAGCTCCTAACAGCCAGCCCTGCTGAACGGACAGGCCAGTGGCTGACAGTTCACTGTGGCTCAAGGACCAATCTGGAAGCTCATTGTGTGTAAAAGCAAAAACAAAGCTGCCTGTTCAGTCCCCGGAGCAGCCAGCGCTGCCCTGCGGGCTCCAGCCCTTGGAGGAAGGCAGCAGAGGCCAGAAGCGACATCCGCCCCGCACTGGGCTGTGAGACAAGGACAGGACCACTCCAACAATGAGATACCAACAGCGGACGGCAGCACTGCCTTTTAGAGAAGAGCAGCTTTCAATGAGACAGCAATCAGCCCCACATCAGAAAATACAGGTCTCTTACAGGTTAGATCCTCATCCAAAATTAAAGATTCTCTCCAGGAAGAGGGCGGTTGGTTCTGAAGGTGGCCCAGTAGAAAATACAACTATCCTTTTGTAATCCCAACTCCCTCATCCCACAGATGCTCAGCGTTCCAGTCACCTTCAGTGAGGGTATGAATAGAAAGAAATCCTACCTGGACATCTGGATATTCCAGTTGCAACTTTCCCTCCTTGTTATAGGTATAAACTGTGAAATCTTTGGGCAGCAGTTCTCTGCAATGAAAGGGGAGAAGGAATACAAGAGGAATTTCACGAAATGACTGCGACATTGGAGCAGAACAGTAAGATGGTCCTAATCAGAAGTGTGACAAATAGGTAAATTGCAATTAAATAAGGAAACATTAAAAAGGAAAACCCTTCAAAACTAACAAAGAAATTGTATATTTTCACAGCAAAATTCAAGAGACCAGAATGGTAGAACTGCTAATGTTCAAACCAACCACCTCACCTCAGCGACAGGAAAAGCAGCAAAACCCACTAAATTGTGCGAAAAGCCTGTTTCCAAACAGGAAAAAAAAAATCTAGCCCTCAATCTGTTGCACATGCCTTCTCTTCCCCAGATAAGGGAGGAAGTGCATTGGGAAAGTCTCCCACAACTAAGACTGCTGCACCATCCTGGTAATTCCATTGATGTGGTGCAGCTAAATTCCCATGTTTCTGAGGGTCAGGGCCTTGGAAAGCAGCAGCTGGAGCTTCCCAAGGGCTTGCAGAGTTGTCTCTATCACAACGGCAGTTTGGAGCAGCAGCAGCCTAGTAAATGACCACGTGCTGGTGCTACAAGTGGCCCTTCAACTCCAGACAGACAGCATCTATATCAGCTGTGAGCTCTCCGTATTCAGACCTTGGATAGAAAGTGAGTTTCCTCATTTATTAGCATCCTTGTGCTACTGAGACAGGAAAAACCACAAAACTAAAACAATAAATAAAATCCAGACAAAAGTGAAAATATTTACTTGAAATACAGCTCAGCTTGTTTTTTTTTAGCTGTGAATGGAAAGAGTCGTAGATTCCCTGGGTCTCTTCAGAGTAATCTGCAGCTTCCTGCTCTGAAGGGAGTTCCCCAGGGCTGCAGGAATCGAAAAACATCTCTGGCTGATGGCCAGGACACTAAGACTCAATCTCTTCCCATTTTGCAGAGCTGGGATGTACCTGAACTTCCCACACAGAAGCCCAGGATTCAAAATTCATGTGCTATCTGCCAGCTTGTCATCTGGACACAACAGTTTGAATAATCTAATAATTCAAAGAAATTCATTACTTACTTGTTCTTTTCTAGATGAATCGTGTATTCTTTTCCCTCAATCTCAACAGCATATGACACCTTGTCCTGAATATAAAGAAAAGTGCATTTTACTCATGTTAATGAATAAAACATTCTTTGAAACCAAGAAAGGTGGATGAGCCTGAAATTTATTTTATAATTGTCCCTGTTGCCAGAACCTAGCATCCCTACCTGTGTGACTGGGGAAAAGTCACATGAAAGAAATGGTTTCAAAATAGAACTGTGGTTTTCTTATTCCTTCCTTCTAAAACTTCCACAGAAAAGTTATGAGTCAGAGCCAGAAAAGGACAGCACAGATTTTTTACTGAACATTTACAGTGAGCCAGCACCTCCCCAGCCTTGGGGCAGGCAAGTGCCCAGTACCTGTATTGAGGAGCTGTTGGAAGCCTCTCGCCGTTCTCTTCCCAATCTCTGTGGAGTTACAACTTCGTAGGAAGTGAGCAGGGAAATCTCCTGGAAACCTGGAAAGCAGAACAGAAACACTGGGTAAAGGAACAAAGCAATCAAGAGGATAAGGCACAAGGAAGAAAACACTTCAGGAAGAGTCCACACGCAGAAGAGCACAGAGCAAACCTCAGAGCAAAGCACACTTTGATTGCCTTGCAAGGGGCCAGAGAAAACAACACAAACAGCAGAGAAGACACCAATTTGTCCAGAAAGCTTCCAATTGAAATCTTCACTTTCCAATCACTGTCTTACCAATACCCATCTCATACACCACTGCTCTTCATCAGCAGGAATCAGCATTTCAAGCAGGTCAGCACAGCAAGAACTCGCTCAAGGACACCCAGTGTGAAACCAGGTGTCCTGTGCTGCAAAGCTGCAGAACTGCCCCATGCAGCCTCTCTCAAGGAGCGCCAGCAGCTCCTGCTCTTCCCCATGGCACAGCTCAGCCTCTCACCCTTGCCCTGCGCAGCACAGCCAAACTCCTGACCTGAGGCTGGTGCTACTGTTCATTATGCTCTTAGAGAGCCCTCAAGGGCCTCAGCAAAACAACTGAGGTGAGACAAATCCCTGCAACAAAGCAGCTGTCACAGATCCCTTTATTTATTATTTGCCTATGCAACATCAGACAGATCCCTTGAACCTAACAAGTCCACGGTCCAAGCTCCCTTCATCAGTTTTTGCAAGCAACTGTTTTATATTAACTGTGTAAACAACAATAAATTGTGCATGCAAATTACTTCTCCCATCAGCGGTGGCATCTGCTGGTGCCTGGCTCGGAGCCGCTCACCCAGGAAGCAGGAGGTTGGTCAACCTGGATCACAGGCAGTATCCAGAGAAATGGTTTTCCTGGCTCATGGCAAGGGAAACAATGAGCTCATCAGAGGAGTCTGAGCTTCCCACCAAAGGTAGGAGGAAGGGAGCAGTTATCCTCACTGTCTGTCTCCAGAAATCATCACCACATCTGGGGCAGGTGAGCAAGTGTTTGGTGTCCAAGATCCTCCAAAATCTCTCAAATGGGACTGAGATGCTGCATCCAGTTAAAACCAGAGCGCACCAAAAGCACATACTGCAGGAATCACTTCTCTACATTTGTCATTTCCAACCACACACTCATACCCAGCTCCGAGCTCCTGCAGGTCACTGCTCAGCACTTGCTCCTTCCCCACTGCCATTCCCACATGCCCGCAGTACTGGGGATGGGACACTTGGGCCAGGTTCTGGAGGCTCTCGAGGCACAGGTTACACAAACAGCAGCACACAGCCAACCTTTGCAGTGCTTGGAATACAACTCATTTGCTCAAGAGCAGCTTGGAAGCAGAAGACAAATAAGTGAATCATCACACAAAGCAGAACTGGGAGGGATTTCTGGGAAGAGTACAACTCCAAGAGGATCCTCTTAGAGCAACGGCACTAAAAGGCCAATTTTCAACTTCCTGAATGCTCCAACATTTCTCTCCCCACTTTCTGCTCTCCTTCCCACTCTTTACCTGTTCCATGCCGTGTGCCCTGTGCAGCATTTCACATACCACCAGCAACCCTCAAAGAGGGCACAGAGTATTTCAACAAAAAACCAACCAAAGAGACAAGTGCAGCCAAGCAGAAAGCCAACCCTGCTCCCACATTTTCCCCCTAAAAAGGCCAGGTACAGTTTGCAATCAATTTTTCAGCAAGTTACAGGACTTTTAGTCCTCAGGTGCTTTCTGCCACTGGCCAAGGCAGCTGTTGGAGCTGTACCACGTCACTGCTGAGAACATGACACATGCTGATGACCCATTTCCGGACTGAGATTTTGTTTCTGAACAGAAAAATGCAATTGCATCCATGACCATATTTATCTCATCTCATTAAAGGCTGCCATTAATTACCAAGCATTGGAGACAACTAGGAAGATGTGAATCACCTTCCCCTCCCCACCCCAAATCCACTATAGGAATTCCATGCATGCTCCGTGGCATGTGGGAGCTTGAAAACCATTGGAACACATCACAGCCATAACGGCTCTCCAGACACTGGGGGAAGATCTGGGGGTGCTCAGGAGAGTGTTCTGGGGGTGCCTGACAGGTAAGATCTGTATTCAGCAAAGGTCAAACTGCATCCCCTGTCTTGCTAGACCTTGGCATGCCCATGGGTCATTGGCTCAGTTACAGAATCACAGCACACAGCTACATCCACCTACACTCACACTTCCCCTCAATTATCATCCTTCCTGAGCTGTGACTCCTTCCCAAGCCTAGCAAAGGAAGGTCAAAAGATACACTCTTCAACAGAAGAAAAAAAAAAACTAAAAAGAGGAAGTTCAGACTGTGGCCTATTACACCACAAAACAAGCTATTTTCATAAAAATGAATTCATCAGCATGTGAGCAGGTGTCAGCAGCTAATACCAAAACTCATTAAGTTAACTGTGGTTATCATCAATTGATTACAATTAATAGCTGAGGTCAGCTGCACCAGTCATTCCACACTTTGGCAGGGGATTGCTCACCAGAAATGCCAAAAGCATTACACAGCCATCCAGCCCATCAGGGACCTGGGAAGGACCAGTGCCACATGGAGCATCTCCACCGAGCATCCCCGATCTTCAACAGATCAGCTCATGTGCTTCAAGCTGTACCTCTGACCCCCAAAGGAGGTGAACCATTCACTCCCTTCTCTCTGCCTCCAAATCTTTAGGTTTCCAGTGTGCTGTCACACATCCCTCTTCTTTCCTGCAACTAAGAAACATCAATATTCAGAATTTCCTTACACCTCTGCCTGTTCATATCGGGCTGTTGTGGCTGCCCTCTCCAGTCAGAGACAGACCTATCCCACAGAAGCACCTGGAACAGGACACAACAGCCCAGTGAGGCCTCATGCATCCCAAGGCACACGTGCTTTGTGTGTTTATGGATCTCCACAGGTTAATCTCACCTTCAGAACAGACAGCACGTGTCTGATTCACTTGTCATTTAACTTACTCTTACACTTATTTCCTTCCCTGCCAACATGCTCCTGCTCCCCATTTTTCACCCTTTCATACTAGTACAGACAATTATTTCCACCCCAGCAGAACACTTTGCACCATCCTTTCAAAGCCTTCTTTCTGACAGATACTTCTCTAGTGCTCAAAACATTGGGATTGTTATCCCTGTCTTTAAGGGGCCTGAATCCCATCTGACTGGGAGGTACCAACTGCCAGCTCAATCTGCATTCTCCATATCCTATTTTCAGAATCATACAGGAGTTTGCCAAGCAGTGTCTGAGGAGAAACTTCCATGACCTGGCTTGCTTACCTATGTCCTTCAAAACAACAAAACCACCACTGCTGGTGGATTTCTCCAAGCAATGACACACCAGGAAAAGCATTTTTTTGGTGTGCTTAACTTTTGCACTAAGGTTACAGTTGTTAGTAGGATTTACTCTTTGGACTACTGCAAGCAAAAACCTCCTTCACTTTCACTATGCAAATATTATCCAAGTCCACTTAAAAATGTTTAGAGGTTTATACACAACACAAAGATAACAAGTCTTCTGCTAAATGTAGGAATGTTTTCTGTGGAGCCAGCAGTTCCAGCTCCTCCCATAGCCCAAAGGCTAAAGAGTGCCTCAGTGGTGCTTCATCTTCAAAACACCTGGGAACATCTGGCCAGCTGTTCTACAGGGCACCACTCCTTGGGACTTTTCTTTCCATCTCTCCCTCCCCTGCTCTCAGTCTTCAGACCTGCTGGGTCTCCTGCTGTGCTGGTGCCCTTTAGAAGGCAGGAAGAGATGACCAACCATCATGGCAAGGGAAGCAAATTCATCTACTCAATGTATTGCTCACCTGGAATATTTGCATAACATTAAACCTGGCCAGAACAGTTCATGAAGTTTTTTTCAGTATTTCACCAGGGATGTTGGACGTTGATCAGGTTACGGAGCTCTTCCACAGAAATATTTCCTAGAAAATTCTTACTCCCCCTTGCTGAAATCCAGACCTGTGCTGTAAGTGTTTCCTGTCTAGACTCTCCCCATTCCTTCTGCCCTTCCTAAAGCCTAATTTGTCTGCAAGACAACAGCTCCCCTTGTTCCACAAAAAGGACTGTCATGCGTGTCCACTGGCACTGTCACAACATCCTCTGCACCTCGGCACCTTCTCACAAGGAGAAGCAGGGTAAAGCTGTGCTGTCCTCTGGAGCAAGACGAGCAATCTCACCAGGACACCCTTCCTGTGGGCCACTGGCCCTGGAGGCCCTCCCTTCCATACATGACAGCGTGCCCACAGACAGAGCTGAGCACGCCGAGCCCACTCACTTCCTCCCCATCTTACCAGCTGTGAAGGTCAGCTCTGCTTACCCAGCTGAGTCTGTGGGAACCTTCTCTTTGGAGACATCGCTGGCTTTACATTTGGCCACCAAGGGGAACTGTGAAATGCACATTCTTATCTTTTTTTTAATTTTAGCTTGAGAAATAATAACGATCAAGACATGTAGAATTTCCAAAGTCATGGTTCAAACTTCCTTTTTCCAAAAGCAAGGCACTACAAGAGGCAACGTTTGCTACACTTTCCTTTCTTTGCCTTTCCTCTCTTTCCTTTCCACATGGAGGAAATAACCACAAACCCCGTCTTTGCTGAATGACTGTCCCAGATTTGTTGCAATATGGGTGAGGTAGCGCTGTGTTTTCTGTGATCTGAACAAAAGAATTATTTCAACCAAACACCCTATCTCCCCAGAAATTTAAACCCAAGCATTTAGACACTTCAAGAATTGTGGCCAAGCCTGGCTGGAACATCCTGGTATGTGTATGACACCAAGTATCTAGAAAGAGATGAAGTAGCACAAAACAGTCTCTGCCTGTGAATTTTTCTGAATTCATACAGTCAAACCTTGAAGGCTCCTATGGACACAAGCAGGAGAGGAAAAGCCACACACAAAAAACCCTCAAGGCTACACATCACCATGTGATTATGGTCATTCAGGAATTTTCAATTAATGGCTTCTGGTAACACTCCACTTCTGCCTTACGTCCCTATGTGTGTCAAAAGTGCTTACATTATAACCCAAAAGTTGGAGGTTTCTACCCTCTCCTTCATGCTCATACCTCAGGCCAAGAAGGTGCATTCTATTTCATGGCAGGTTTGGCATTAAGAGCTGGGACAGAGACTTCCAAAGGCAGAGAGGAACACCACCATCCACCATCAGGAACTAGCACCAGTGTTTATTTCCTACAGGCAGGAACTAAAATTTTATTCCTCAAAACACCAACCACTCCACTGGAAGCACAAGCACCTGATATCTCAGAGATGCATAATTTCAGACTTCACTCCTCGGCCTCCAGGCAGAGCTCCCAACTTGCTGTGCTACATCCACCACCAGCCACCTCTCAAAGTCGGCTTTCACCTCACACAGCTCACACACCCTCCAGCAACGACAAAGCAAGTGAGAGGAAGAGACTCCAGCACAGAATCCCTCAGGGAGAGACACACACCACATAAGCACTGTCCTCAGCATGAAGCACCAGTATCAAGTTGCATATTCCTCAGCTGGGAAGACCTGACTATAAAAACATGCAGTAGTGACAAACACAAAAGTTTTACACAGTGCACGTGTCAGGAGGGGGAAACAATGACAGAGGAGACATTTCTGCCATGTATGTATAGCCTTGAATCAGAGCCATAAGAGTCCATAAACAGAACCATCTCAATTCATAAACAGTCCCTAAGGACAGCACAGGACCAACTCCTTAAAAGCCACGCAGAACGATGGCACTGAGTCCTGCCCTACCTCCCTGGGGACAGCAGGCTGCGCGGTCCTGCCCCACGCCCGGCTCAGGTACCCGAGCTCCTCGATGGCCGAGGCCACCTGCACTGACAGGGCAGCCCTGCATCTCTGCGGGCTTTGCCAGGGTGCTTTGCCTCCTGCTCCGTGAGAGCCTGGCAGAGCTCCCGGCGAGCGCACGGCCGTACCTGACACGGGAGGACTGAGGAGCAGAGACAGTGCTCACGGGACACCGGGGAACTCGGGCAGGTGTGCGGGGGCCCGAGGTCACTACCGGGATCACCTCCTCGTCTGGAGTTCCAGGGTCCAGAGAAAGGACCCCGCTGTCCCGCCGGGCCCTCCGCAGCACCCCTGACCAGGAGCACGTCGGCACAGACGATGCTGGGCAGGGCACAGGTGGGGCTGCCACCCACAGACCCTCCTGCTGCCACCGGCGACCCCCGGGGACCACCGCCCCCTGCCCCGCGGGGCTTTCGGGGACAGCGGGCAGGACCTGCCGCTCTGGCCAAGCTACAGGGCGGTCTCTGCCCCACCTGCCACGCTTCGAGGGCAGGGGAGGGGCAGCGGCTGCCAGACCCTCCCCAGATGGTCCTGGGGAGGGGTGACAAGGGAGGGCCCGACCCTCCGGAGGGGACGGGGAAGGGGGAACGGCGCTGTCCGGGAAAGGGAATTAGGGGCCGAGGGGGGTGCGGGCGGCAGGCCCGGCCCGGCCCCGCGCACTCACCCGCGGGCGGCCCGGGCGCGGCCGGAGGCGGCAGGAGGAAGATGAGGAAGATGAGGAAGCGGCAGAGGCAGCTCCAGGCCCGGGCCATGACAATCCCTGCCCACATCACCCCTCCCGTGGGGCGCTGGGTCCGGCCGGCGGCCCCGCGGCCTTATGGAGCCGGGCCGGGGCCTGCGCTGCACCGCCCCGGGGCGGAGCCGTCCGCCCGCCCGCCCCGGGCCCGGCACGGACCGTGGGCAGCGGCACCGCCCCAGGGACACCCGGACGGGGCGGGAAGGCCCTCAACCTTTCCAGTGCTTTTTTGGACTAAAAGCTACCAGGTACCAAAAGCGATGGGGTCCCGAAGGAAACGCCCACAAGGGGAGCTGGTGTCAGCGCAGACTGCGGCCACCACGGCTCTGCTGGCCTTTCTTGCCAAAAAACTGCACTCCACATTGGAAGCAAAGAATCATAGAACATCCTGAGCTGGAAAGGGCCCACGGGGGTCATCGAGGCCAGCTCCCGGCCCTGCACAGACACCCCAACAATCCCACCCTGTGCATCCCTGGGAGCGTTGTCCAAACCCTCCTGGAGCTCTGGTAGCCTTGGGGCTGTGATCTTTCCCTCGGGAGCCTGTTCAGTGCCCCACCACCCTCTGGGGGAAGAACCTTTTCATAATATGTTGGAAGCACATGAGAAGTCATCATGTCAGCCCCTGGCTGGGCAATACCACAGGTACAGGTGAGCACAGGAAACTCCCCAGAATGAGAAGGCGTCACAGGCTTTGCCCCCCGCTACAAGCACCAGGCATATTGCCCTGCTCCACTAGTGGCCCATGGACAACCTGTCAGGGCATCTTTGGAGCTCTGTCTCATCCTCCAGAAAAATCAGGAACAAACACATGACAGACCCATCACATTA
The DNA here is from genome assembly GCF_020740725.1 of Corvus hawaiiensis. Lineage (NCBI taxonomy): Eukaryota > Metazoa > Chordata > Aves > Passeriformes > Corvidae > Corvus > Corvus hawaiiensis. The sequence continues at coordinate 3,192,358 of NC_063239.1, read as the reverse complement.
CAAGCAAGTAATGGCAAGGTAGCACAATATGCAGCCTAAAAGAACCCAAACACAATATTGAAAGGAATCCATCTCCATCCCCTACAGAAGCTGCACACAGCTCTTGAGTCAGAGAATAAAGAGCTTGGGAATGCCCAGTCAGTGCTTGGGCATTACTCAAGATACAGAAGGCTCCTTATGGATTATGATAATAGCATGGATCACATACAGATACCTCTGTGCACTGTACAAATGATGAAAACATGAATCATCCTGTGGTTCCTGCCTGAGGGGCATGAGATTCCCGGGTTCAAACAAGAGCCACATCCATATCCTTTGGCTTCTCCTGTCACTCAGCACCACTACTGCAGCCCTGCGATACAAGGGACTGTAAACACACCTCTAGGCTCCAGACACGCCACCACTGGGACAGCTGGGTCAGCTTCTGAGCACACCGTTCGGGTCAAATCAAATCCCTGCTCATCTGCTCAGCCAGGGGGAGCACACTTGGGACACCCACATCAGCAGGCACAGTGGAAGGTGCTCTGGGAGAGGAACCAGGTAAAACCAACCAATAAATCCTGGAGGTCTGCAGTGTCTGAAGCCACAAAGGAGACCTCGGAGCCGAGCACTGGATTAGGGCTGTTCGCTGGCTCCAGCGCGGACTTTGTGACTAGAATAAAGCACAGTGAGAAAACCCATTGCAGTGAGATTTCCTGACATCCAAGTAGAGACATTTTGTCCCTCCTATGGCTCAGATAGGAGCGATTCTCCCTTAACCCGACACAAAGGGCAAACACGGAGACTGGCTCAGTGGAGTCAATTTACTACGGAAAAGAGCACAGATGCACCGGAACCTGGGTTGCCTCCCATTCCCACAGGGCGAGGTGACACTGGGAGGAGCCACGCAGCACAACGGCCAGCCCGGATGGAATCAGTCACTGATGTGGCCGCTGAGCCGCGCCGCTGCCCGTTACTGGCAACACAGACCCCTGAGAGCCTTTCTCCGGTGCGAAGGGTGTCCGCTTTCCGGGGGCGCGGAGGGTGCCCACCGGAGGGAGGGGTGCCCGAGCCCCGGCTGGGCCCCGTTTGGGGCAGAGGGGCTCCGTCTGGGGCAGAGGGGCCCCGTTTGGGGCAGAGGGGCTCCGTTTGGGGCAGAGGGGCTCCGTTTGGGGCAGGGCAGCCCCGGGAGCGCCGCGGGAGCACCGCGCGCGGCGGGGCCGGAGGGCGGCGCACGCCCAACAGCTCGCGCGCTGCGCCCCGCCCCGCCCCTCGCCTTCGCCCATTGGCCGGCAGCCCTCCCCGACAGCCAATCGTCTCCTCGTCTGCCGCGCCCTCCCGCCACCGCGCCCCTTCGCTGCCGCTTCCGCGGCTTCTTCCGCCTTCGCGCCCATTGGCTGCGAGCGGCTCCCCCCGCCCCCGGCGGCACAGCGGCGGCCGCCCATTGGCTGCGAGCGGCTCCCCCCGCCCCCGGCGGCGCGGCGGCGGGCGCCCATTGGCTGCGAGCGGCTCCCCCCGCCCCCGGCGGCACGGCGTCGGGCGCCCATTGGCTGCGAGCGGCTCCCCCCGCCCCCGGCGGCACAGCGGCGGACGCCCATTGGCTGCGAGCGGCTCCCCCCGCCCTCGGCGGCACAGCGGCGGACGCCCATTGGCTGCGAGCGGCTCCCCCCGCCCCCGGCGGCACAGCGGCGGACGCCCATTGGCTGCGAGCGGCTCTCCCCGCCCCCGGCGGCGCGGCGGCGGGCGCCCATTGGCTGCGGGCGGCGCGGCCCGAGGCCGGGCGGGGCGGCGTTGCCGCCATGGCGCTGCCCGTGGGGTACGCGCTGCTGTGCGGCCAGGCCGTGCTGCTGCTCGGGAACCTGCTGCTGCTGCACGGCCGCGGCCTCCCGGGCAACGACACCGAGCCCCGGGACCTGCCGCCGGGGCCGCCCGCCGCCGCCTGGGCCTACAGCGATCCGCGGGCGCCGCTCGTCCTATGCACCTACCTGTGAGCGCCGGGCCGGGGCGGTGGGGCGGGGGAGCGCGGCCACCCGGCCGCCCTCACCACCCGTTCCTTCCCCGCAGCCCCGATGAGTTCGTGGAGTGCGAGGAGCCGGTGGACCACGGCGGGAATGCCACGGCACAGCAGGAGCTGGGCCACGGCTGCGTGAAGGTGAGGGCGGGGCGGGGGGGGCGGCCCCACTGCCGGCGCCCCCCGGGCCCCGCCGAGCGCTGAGCGCTGCCCCCGCCGCAGTTCGGCGGACAGGCCCACGGCGAGGTGGATCACACCCGGGTGCAGTGCCGAGCGCTGGACGGCATCGAGTGCGCCGAGCCGCGGAGCTTCCTGCGGGGCAGCCGGCCCTGTGTCAAGTAGGAGAGTCCCTGTCCCCCCGCGCACCCACTGGACGGAGCCCCCCCCCCGCCCCCAGCAGGAGCAGGGCTGGTCCGGCGGGGAAGGCTGACACTCCCTGACACCGCCGCCTCTTCTCTCGCAGGTACACGGGACACTACTTCATCACCACTCTGCTCTACTCCTTCTTCCTGGGCTGCTTCGGAGTGGATCGGTTCTGCCTGGGCCACACCGGCACCGCCGTGGGGAAGCTGCTGACCCTGGGGGGCCTGGGCATCTGGTGGTTTGTGGATCTGATTCTGCTGATCACCGGTGGGCTGATGCCCAGCGATGGCAGCAACTGGTGCACCGTGTACTGAGGGAGGGGCAGGGCTGGCCCCAGCTGCAGCCCGTGGATGCCTCTGCTCGCTCCAAGCAACAGCCCCGGCTCTGCCTGGCACAACGTGGACTTACAGAACTGTAACTCAGCGTGCAGAACAGTCACTCTTGATAATGACTCTGTACCAGCCTTGGACACAAAGTTGTTCAGGATATATTTTGCTTGTTTAAAATAATCTGGCTTCCTGCTGCAAATAGTGACAGCTTAAGAAATCAGAGCTTGCAAACACAGGGGGTCAAACAAACATTAATAAAATCTGGAAGAAGCTGACTCCATGTACTTTGGGGATTAGTAGAGTCACTGCCATATGGAGATGAAGGCCATGGAGTCATGGTCTAGCCCTGAGCCCCCCCCAGCCAGCCCGTTAATCCAGAGTCCTGAGCCCTGGTTACCCTGGGGTCATGGGCCACCTGGCCAGCAAACTCAGGGCCCAAGGCCAGAGCCTTTCAGGCTGAGTAACCCCTTTTACAGGGACTGGGTGGCAAAGCCATGAGCTCTAATTCTGCATTATTTACCCCCTGTTCACTCCTTCAGGGGAATATGGGTTAGATTTGATAAAACCTGCACCTTCTGGAGAACATTACTCTCCCCACTCTTGCAGGTGGGGAACTCAGACCTCTCTAAAGCAGCACTTATGACTCATTCATGACAGGGTTCATTTCTACCCAGAGCTGCTGAGAACATCTGGGAGCAGTCAGAGAGCTGGGAAAGGGCCAGAGTTGCCAAGGGGCAGCTCCTGTCTGTGTGCCAGGCACTCCTCTGGCTCCAGCCCCAGCACAGGGCACCTGCAGCACCCAAAGGGTGCAAGAACTTCACACCCAAAAGAGGAAGCCCCACCAGCTGCAGGTTAAAAACTTACCAAGCTGAATAAAACGGGAAAAGGAAGCTGCAGCAAGTCCCAGCCAGAGCCAGACACAAAATCTGTGTATGCAAATGTCCAGTCACACTTGAGATAAAACAGCAAACACACACTCCCTGGTGGGGACAGCATTCAACCCCCCCGGCAATCCCTACCCAAAGTACACAGTGCAAATGGACAGCCTGGGAAAGTAATTGGGATTTCCTCCTTTATTTGAAAACACAGGGGAGAAAGGGCATTCCAGCATTTACAAGCGAGGGGTGGGAAGCAGGTAGCCCCCACCCCAGGAGTCACGGAGCATTGCCCATGCGGGGGCCCCAGCCCTAAGAGCACTTGAAATCCCCAGCCAGCACTTTCAGAAACATCTGGAACCAGATGGGAATGTCCATGAGAACAGAGAAAACCCCTCTCTCCCACCACTCTGCCCCCGCAAGGCACCCCAGATCTGCGGCACCCCCAGCAAAGCCTCACAGCACACGCTTCAGGAGGGAGCAGCTCCGGGGGGATGTGTCCATCCCACACCCGAGCCAGGAACGAACGCAGTGCTGAGGGGAAACCAGTCTGCTTTAAAATAAGACAAAGCTCCGTCAAGGTCTGGCTGCATCCACCCCGTCCTTCGGAATGGGAGGGAAATCCCTCCCTCCCAACACCACCAGCATTATGGATAGCTCTGGAGTCCAGCTGAGCTCCACACTTGTTTGAACCTCACCTTCAGCCTTTATGCTGTCCTGGGGATGCAGGAGGGTGGGAATGAGCAAGAGGAATGTTGCAAGAGTGCTGGAGCCACTGGTAGTTTCTGCTCCTGGATAATTAACCTTAATTGTGCAACAAGCCTCTGCTTTACCATCCCAGGCCTGAGGAAACTGTGCAATTATAAAGCACCAGGAATACTCAGGACTCTGTGGTTCCAAGGCCTTGCACAAAGGAACCATCATCCCTCTGCATTCCCTGCTCTCCAGAACTGAGGTCAGAGCTGTTACCGAATGCTGTGACTCTCTGACGGATGGGCTTACCAAACTACTAAAACATTCTTGAAACAGTGTTAGGAGCCAAACAGCAAGTCAGCCTAAAAAAATGAAACGTTTCAAACTCTAGTGCAAATAAAGCAAAAGCAGAAAAACAAACAGCAGGATCTAGGTTGCTAAAATTAAATAATATTAACACTCGCCCTGTACTGTTTGCATCGATTCCCACTCATTTTCATGGTCTCTGTGTTCTCCAGCACCTCCACACAGTCCCCTTTGAGACCCTCTTGCCCCTGAACTTGGGGGGACCCCATTCCTGCCTCCCCCAGCTGCACGAAGGCACCTCTACTGTGCCCACCCCGAAGCAGCCCCACTGGTCCCACAGGGGACTGAGGCAGGAAGGTACAACTTGAATCGCGTTAAGGTCAGTCAGGCTAATCAAGGCTCAGAGCTGGACCTCAGGCTGAGGCTGAGGCACAGCTGTCAAACAGCAGGAGGCCCCAAAAGGGCTGTGACAAACCAGATGTTCTGCTCCTGGGGAACACACTGGGCTGAGTTTGCAGAGCAGGGGACGTGTCATGGCCAGGGAAGTGAAAGGGAAGCCGAGTTCTCACTCGGCACCCGGGGATTGCACACACTTGTGGGGCGAAGGTATCACACGATCTCTCTGCCAAGGGAACACCTGGATTTTCTACACACTATTTATCACACCTACAGGAGCTCATTTGGTTATGGAAATGACGATTCACATTGCTCTAGAAACTCCTGCTGGTTTCCATCTCGGGCAGGCAGCGGGTGAGTTGGCCAGACAAGTCTGCCCAGTTCCATCAGGTGCTCGGTGTTGGGTGCTTTTTGCTAAAAGCCCTTCACCGTCTGGTATGGCTCCCTGTGCCCAGGTGTGTGCAGTGCAAAACTGACATCATACCTGAGGATGCTCCCACCTGGGAGCCACCGTCACTCCGGCTGCCTGCCATGGCTCAGGAAGCACCAAAAAGCCTTTGGAGGGGCTGAGCACCTGCCCAGGCTGGGGTTCAACAGGAGCCACAGGTATAAAAAGACAATTAAAAGCCAGCAGATTGCTGAAAACCCTTGTGTGGGCAGCGGGAAGAGCCAGTCTCTGAGGGAATAAGTCACTGGAAGGGGGAGCTGCAGTGAGTCCCCTGTGTGGGCAGCTGCAGGCTGGTGTCTCCCACTCTGCCCTGGGGAGTCTGAGCAGCATCTAAGGGGAGAGAAACGTTTTTCAAACACAAGAAAGGCCACGCTCCCCCTCACACCTCCTAAGACCTCCTGCCACTTCCTCCAGACCTGGTTTGGGGGGGAAATTATGCAGTTGCAGAAGATGTCCCCTCATACAGGTCCCCAGCATCTGCCCTGCACAGTGAACGCTGGCAGTGCCTGGAAGCACCTTCCGAGACATGGAACCACTGGGGCCAAGCTGGGCAGGGGCAGCCAGGGATCCCGCTCTCTGCAGAGCAGGGCACCAGGACGTGGGTCCAGACGGATCCTGCATCGCAGGGAAGGGCTGTGGTGGAGGGAAGGGACCACCTCGCATACCCCAAACCACCCCACAGGGATCCCCGGCAGCCAGGGAGGCGGCACGTGGAGCCGGGGCTGGCTCGGTGCCTGGTCAGACGTCCGAGGTCCGGATACTTTCATCATCCAGGTCAAAGGCGAACGGCTTCTCCTTGGGATGCTGCGGCTCTGAGCGGTGCCGCAGCCGCGTGCCGGGCACGGCTCTGCCATCGCGCTCCGCCAGCGCCGACACCGACACCGAGTCTCTGAGCGGCGCCGGCCGCTGCCCCTCCGCCTGCGGCACCGGCGTCCAGGGCTGCCAGGAGGAGGTGGAGGGGGCCTTGCACGAAGCTCTCCGCTCCTCCGCTGCCGGCCGTGGCTGGGAGGGGGCCGAGGAGCCCCCGGGCCTGGCCATGGAGGTGCATCTCACAAAGGACATCTCCTGCAAGGACAGAGCAGAGTCAGGCCGGTTAGACAATCCACTAAATAAATAGCTTGTACATTGGCACAATCTCCATTTGACACTAAGTATGAAACAGAAAGTATATGACCTACCCTGGGGCGGGTTTTCAGGGCCTGGACTGCCCCTGTGATTGCCCGGATCCAGCTGTGCATGTCCTCAGGGCTGTCTGCCTGCAAACACACCAGCCCCAGTGAGGCTCTGCCTCCTGCCCTGTGACGGACACACAGAGGCACCGGCTGTCCTGGCATTCCCAAGGCTCTGCTCTGCCTTTTCCTGCTTTCTCAAACAGCCCCTACTATAAATAATCCCAAGGGAGAAGTGAATCCCCCTGAAGTTCTCCCTCACAACCATGTGTTACAACCCCATCAGCTCATGTTCGCTGGTGAAGGACTGTAGGGAACAGCCCATTTCTTGAGAGATGAACTTTCTGCCCCAAAAATTATCCTGGCCTCAGCTGCTCACCTGGATGTAGAAGGTCCTGGAGCTCGTTATGATTTCAAAGAGGTTGTCCCGCATCAGGAGGTCACTAGAAACAGTGAGAAAGAGACAGTCACACCCCAGCTGCCATTGTGGACAGAAAAAGCCCTGTATTTATCATCGTCTCTGGAGTGTGCTAGGGAGGAACATATTGAAGGCAAACCTTGGATCTCATTGGGATTTTGAGAAGAGTCGAGATCCCCAGAGAGCTTCAGCCAGAAACCCCCCAGCTCTACCATCAGCTGGCAAACCCCTGCCCTCCCCTGCCATAATCCACTGCATTCCCAGCTCGTTTTAAATATCAGCTTGCTATTACTTATTAGGAATAAACAGTTGAGAGATACATTAATGCATTATATCTTTAGTTCAGCTGAAGAGGTTTGTTTTCTCAGGTTATTTTTCATTGCAAGTCTTTAGGTTACTTTGATTTTATCAGTGTTTGCTGCAATATCTTGTTCCCGAGACACTGCAGCCGCCTGGGCTAGTTTAAAGCAAACACCTCTAGAGCCGCTTCCCATGAGCAGCTGGAGCAGCCCAAGCTCCCACTGGCTGCTCTGGCCTGACACAGCCTGGGGCCACGGCAGGGAAACACGGGTGGGAGCATTACCCAGACTTGACCAGGCACTCGTGGGTCTTGCAAACATCTTTCAAGAGAATCGAACGCAAAGGCTCCTTGTCCTGCAGAGGCGAGAGGAGACGGCGATGGGCTTGGCTGGCCCCGGGGCTGGGATGTGCCTCCCCCAGAGGTCCCTGCACCAGCGCAGCAGCGGTGCCAGAGCCCTGCCCGGGGTCCCCGGGGAGCTGCTCACCTGCTCACACTTGTAGTAACTGATGGAAAACTCATCCAGAACGAAGTACCGCCGCTTCCAGCTCTTCCTCTGGAAGAGAAGGAAATTGCTCGGTGCTCAGCTCTGCCGCTCTCTGTCGAGGTCCTGCACCCAGAGCATCCTTGGAGCACCCCCAGCCCACGGGGAGCGCCAGCCCCGGGCCGCTCCCCGGCACTCACCACGTTCCCCTGTTTGACGCAGAAGCCGCTCTTGAGCGGGGGCGGCCCGGCGGGCGGCTTGGCGGCCGAGGGGGGGATGTAGCTCTGCGAGCGCCGCAGCAGAGGGTGGGCGGCCACCTCGCTGCCCTCGCCGCCGTCCTGCCACCAGAGAGAACAGAGTCACCGTGAGCAGGAGGGCAATTCCCTGATGGAAGGCAGGACACCCAGTTGCAGGGAAAAGCCACCTGACACAAGCCCCGCGTGAAGTGTGAGCCAAGGGCTAACTGCAGTGCTGAACATGGGCAGGGGAACGAGCCAGCGTCCAGAGCTGATGTTCTCTCATCATGTGTAGCTTTCCAGGCTGCTGCCTTGGTACTATTCACCCTTTTGGCAACCATGTGTTAAAAACAAGAAATCAGAAAGGCTGCAGAAAAGCAATTTGAGGGCTGAAGATAATCCCCTGCAGCAGGGAGTTAATAGAGCTCATCTGCCTGGCTCATCATGCACCAAGAGGTGACTCGACTGCACCACTGAAGGTATGAGGAGAACAAGAACCACCAGACAAACACAAGTTAGAAAGGAATGCTTTCCAGTGGGAGAAGGCAATAAAGTCTCTGGTTCGCATCTTCAGAGCAAAGTTCTCCCAAAGATACTTGGGTGTTTGGAGTTCAGGAAGAGAAGCTGTGCCTCCTCCAGCCTCAAGCTCTCCCACCCCAAGTGCAGTGCTCACTGCTGTGAGCAGAGGGGCTGTGGTCATGACTGTGTGCCCAGCACCCACCCCTGGCTCCCCCGAGCACATCCCAGTGCACCCCAAGGGCGAGACCCTGCCCCGCCTCCAGCATCATCCCAGCAGGGCCCTCCCTTCCCCCCAGCAGTGCAGAGGATGGTTGAGACGAAACATCTTCTGCACTCAGCTTCTTCCCCATCCCTCCAACCCCTTCCTCCCACTCAGCTGAGGTTTGAGCATTGCCATGGCAGCAGGGTGGCCCTGGCCACTGCCAGCCTTATATGGCCCCGTGCAGTGCCACTGCCAAACCTGCCCGCCCTGCACCTTCCAGAGCTGCTTCAGTGTCCCCAGGACGGACAAACAGCTTTTTGTCTGGCCTCTAAGTGCTGCCCAGCCCCTCCGGAGAGCAGTGAAGCACAGCTGCAGCATGGCCAGGATGGGGATGCCACCCACGCCCCCTGCCCAGGGCTGCACCAGCTGTGCCAGGCATTACAGATGTGGTGTCCAAAGCCAGAGGTGAGGACACTCCTGCAGCAGGGAGTGTCACATGCCCAGGAGCTGGGGTGATGCTGCTGGCCCGTCTGGGGGTGCGGCCAGAGCGTGGGACTCCCCACTCAGTCCCAGAGCACCGGCTGGGGCACAGCCAGGAAACCACAGACACGCCCAGGAAGCTGCAGCAGGAGAATGGCCATTTCACACGGGGGAAGCAGCAAGAGCACGGAAATATTCTGGCAGCTGATGCACCACCTCCAAAAAACCCCTCTGCACCCCACAAACCTCCGTACACCGCTGCATCCTGCCAAGCCCTGCAGCCAGGGAAGCATTAAAAGCATCTGCCAGCAGAAACTGCTGCAATGATCTAATTCTCTGCTCTATTTTTAGTGCTGCCACTGATAAGAGCTGAAGTGAGACCCAGAGCTGGACAAGTGCCCAAAGGTGGAAGACGCTGATGGCCACATGCACACCCAGCTGCGTGCCACAGCAGGGGATGCAGAACCACGGAAAGTGGTGCCAGCCACCACCCCCAGGACAGTCCCTGCGGCTGCTGTGGTGGGGGCACCAGACACAGGCTTCCTCTGCCCTGGGTACCTCAAGAGGAGATTTGGACCCAGGACATGTGGGTGGATGGCGATGGCCAGGAAGCTGAGCAGATTCATGACCTCCTCCTCCTCACACCCCTCATCTCATCACACTTCAGAGTGAGACAAAGCAGAGGTGTTCAGGGCGCTCAGAGCAGCCATTTATACCTGCAGGGGAAGGGTTTGCAGGCACGCTGTTTCCAGAAATGAAAGTGCAAACCAGCTCACCTGGTTGATGGAGATGGGTGTGTGGACCACGACCCCCCCAACAATCTCGGTTTTGTAGGCCACCTGGGGCTTCCTGTCCTGGGCCACCACCGGAGGCTTTGTGATTTCTGTGGCCGGTGGGACGCTGCCGCCCTTGGGCACCTGCGGGAGAAAGGAAAGGATGAGGGGCACAGGGTGACCATGCTGGGCAGCCCCACACCTGCACTGGGCACCCCCACACCTGCACTGGGCACCCCATCTATGTCTAATGCAGCAACATCCCTTTAAAAAACAACTCTTTAACAAGCACCCCAGTTAGGGAGGGTGTGGAACCCCCTGGGGGGCAGGAGACACCCAGAGGAGAGATGAGAGGTGCTCAGTGATTAAGCGTCCCTTCACAGGCGCCTGTGATTTGCCTCTGCAGCTCAGTGAGTTTGTGGGACACTTGCTCCTTTAATTGTCCCCGCTCCACTTACAGCCAGCCTTAATGAGGAGCTGGGTCTGGCTAACAAGGCCGAGCGGCGTGGCTGCAGTGACAGCCGGGCACTGCTGTGACCCCAGCGCTGGCTGCGGCCCCGATGCGAGCGGCCCCGCACCCCTGGGCAGAGGCTGTGCTGCAGCAACACGGCCCCCAGCACTGTCATCATCCCCTTTCCCTTCCCAGCTCCCTCCCTCTGGCACCTGGCTCTGGACAGAGAGGTGAGTTTCCAAGAGTCCCTTCCCAAGCCTGCACTTCAACTCCCCTAATGCCAACCCCCGCTCCTGCCTTCCCCACAGAGCAGGGCAGAGTGGCAGCATCACCCACACCCCGGTTAGCCCCGGGTTTCCCAGCCAGCCTGTGACAGCTCCTCCCTGAAGGGCTGGATGAGCCGGTCGGCCAGCTGGGACGCAGCCAGAGTGGGGAAGGGCTGGCCAAAATCAGGGTATGGAAATCACCACGGTTTCTTGCAGAAGCAGAAGATTCATCTCATTCTCCTGTCACCCCCGCTCCCACCTCCACCAGCTCACCAGACTCCCCCTGCCCTGCAGGCTGCCCTGGAGGAAACTGCTGACAGTTCACCCAGACACAGAGCCCAGGCAGGCTGCAGCTACAGCTCTGCCCAGCTCTGGAGGTGGAGTCTGTGGCCAATATTAGCTGGACCCAGAAAGAGAAGGCACGAGCCAGAGCAGTCTGGTGGCTGCAGGCACAAACGTTGTCACACTTAATGTATTTGCAGAGAAAAAAAGAAAATACAAGCTAGGTCTGGTCTTGCAGATGAGTTTCCCACAGAGACTACAACATGGCACTCCAGGGATTTTAAAGAAAAATCTCATTGATAGCCCTCAATCCTAAACTGTTTACATGATTTTTCCTTACATTTAGTTTACATACCATGAACAACACGCATCAGCGCATGATCTAGTAAAATTCTGCTCACATTAAACTGCTCACTGCAGTTCAGCAGAAGCCCCCAACCCTTTCACAGGGACGACCCCCCCCCCATCCAGGCAGAAGCCATCCCGAGCCCCCAGTGCAGGCACTGCCAGCTCAGCATCACCCCCAGCCCGGGGACAGCGCTCCCGGTCGTGCTGCACAGGGAGGGAGCGCAGCACATCCCCATTGCCCGGAGCTCCGGGCAGCTGCGGAGCACAGACTCTGCGAGGTACTGGGTCAGTGACCATTAGCTCACGGCTCTGTGAACACACCAGTAAATGAGAGGAGATGGCAGATGAACCCCTCTGGATGCAGGCACAGCCTGCCTCCCCATGCCCCACAGTGCAGGGCATTCGCTGCGCCTCATCACAAGATCCAGCATTCCGGGAAGAATAAAAATTGAATAAATAAGTTATTGAAGCACAAGAAAGCCACCCTTTGACAGCCACAGTGAGGAGCTGGCTGGGCCAGATCCTAGCCAGCAGAAGCAACAGGAGGTGGAGGGCCTGGAGCAGGAGGGGATGTGGACAGCACCACCAGGACCTCCCTGAGGCACAGCTGCTGTTCCCTCACAGCTGGGCTGGGAGGGCGAAGGAAGATACACAAGTAAACCCCAACCACAAGGGTCCCAGGGGATGGTGGAGGGAACAATTGAGAAGAGCATTAAGTAACCTACCGTAATCTTACTGGCCCTGTTCAGCGCCTCCACCCAGTCCTGCAGGTCCTTTTGGTCACTGGCTTGCAAGAAATAGCGCTGGGACAGAGCGTTGATAACTGCCAGAGAAGGGAAGGACAAGGAGAGCTGGCAGCAGCCGGAAGGATTAATGGGACAGGTGCCCACACTGCAGCCTCCTGTGGCAGGGTGTCCCCCCACAGAGCCCACCAAGATCCCACTCACTCACCAAAGCAGAACGGAGTTTTAGGCTTCTGTTTCGGGGTGGCAATGCTAACCTGTGACAGAGCAAGTCAGGGGAAAAATTAGACATAACAGCACATGCTAATGGTGGGCACAAGAGCTGGAAGTTTCCACCCACCCACCCTGCTCCCTGCCTGGGCTCTGCCACCCCGGGCAGGACCCCTGAGCAGGACCCCACGCCTGTGAAGACAACTTGAGCTACAGCACAGCTGGGCCAGCTGATGGGAACTGGCCCGTGTCAGAGCAACGCTGACCACATGCAGCAGAGGGTGCCGGCTCCCTGGGGAAGGTCAGCATGGAGCCAGGACTTTCATCCCCTGCATCCCCTCAGGCACTGGCTGAGCTGCGCAGCAGAGGACAGAAAGCTTTCAAAGGACCTGAAAACATCAGTTCTTCTGGATTAACACAGTCACTCTCACCAGCAATTAAAAAAATCGAGGGAAAGTAGTGGTGGTTTTTCCCTGAAAAGTAGGAATCATTTATATAAGAATAATATTCCTTGGGGCTCCACAAACAGCATTCATGGAGTATTTATTCTGACAGTCCTCCTCCTTCAAAGCCAGTCCATAATGCTTTAAATATGTTTTCTCAAGCAAACCTCCGTTTTTCTGGTATGTTTACTGTTGGTAGTTCCAGCCACTGACAGAACCCAACCCCGCAGTTTGTGACCAAATGCTGTCCTGCAGCAATTTTCATTTAAACTAAAACCTATATAATTTGTGAGGCTCTTTCCAAAATGGGGAAGGCTCAGCCTCCCAGCATTGCTTCATCTGCGCTTAATTTATAAATCATGATTCAGCAGGAACAGAAAGATCTGTCCAATTCTATATCCAGCTCCAGGATAAAGCTGAGCTGAGCGTGGCGTGGCAGCCACAAGCCCCCCACTCCCCCACAGCAGCTGAGGGGCCGGCCACTTGCAGGAGCAGGATGGTGGCAGCTCCACTCTCCACACACAGCCACAGCTCCACTGTCTCAGTCACCGGCCCTGCAACAGTTGTTGCTTATTGCACTATTCCTGCCTTCCCATGGAGACTGGATAACACCCTTAAGACACACAAAAGCGAGTTTCCAGAAGGTCTCATCCTTCAGGGCACTGCCCTCTGGGCACAGGGGAGAGCTCCTGAAGCACTGCTCAGCCGATTGCCAGCTCTGTGCCCAGCTCACGCCGATACCACGCTCCTGTTCCCACTCAGTCCTGGCCACCCCATGTCCTTCCTCACAGCAGAGCAGCTCCTCTTCCTCCTGCAACCTGACCTTGCACCCCGTCCCGTGCCAGTCCAGGGTGAAGGTGAACACGGTCTCAGCAGCAGGATCCCTGTGCTGTAGGGTCCCTCCCACAGCCCACTCAGGCTTCATCCCAGGGAGATGGTCACGAGCTCAGGCAGAACCAGGACCTGGCCTCGGGTGCTTCCAGGGAAAGCCATCGCCTCTCCTGGGAATGCCGCAAGGATAAAGGGAAAACAGGGAGCATTCACCTTCCCTCCGCCCCACCCCAACACTACCTTGGAGATATAGGTCAGCTGCAGAGATCCGACAGCACCTGCTCCAATGGCCAGGTTCTGCAACACACAGAATGAGCAATGGGAGGTAAATGACAGGGAGAAGGTGGCAGGGGCAATCCAGCCTGTCTTTTGTGCCCTTGGGGTCAGGCAGCAGCTGCCATCCTCAGCCACTTCCCTTTCCTGCACCTGGTTCAGCTCAGCAGTGGGACCAGCCCTGCTGTGCTCCACGGGACAGTCCTGGAAACCACAGAGGTCACAGAAGGGCTGGAGCCTGGTCATGGCCATGCTCAGCCACGAGACACTCTGACACAGCACACACCTGTGGGGACCCGGAGGAGAAGCCTCCACCAGGGAGGCCAGGATGTGCCTACAGACTCAGTGACAACTTCACGGACATGCCCAGCATGTGCCTACCTGAGGATTGTCCATGTACCACAGGAGGTGGTTGGCCTGGGTGTCCAGGATGAAATATCTCCGCAGAAACTTGCCACAGGTCTCATTTTCTTCAATGTCCAGGAACCCGCAGATACGGTTCTGTCGATCCACGTACGGCATGCCGAGCTCCTTCTGGCATCACCCTGCGGAGTGGGGGCAGGCAGGGGGAGGTGGATGGTCTGCTAACACAGCCCCAGCTCCCCAGGGAGCTGCTCCCGCATCCATGGCCACCCCAACCCAGCCCAGCCAGGTGTGCGGGGATGCCAGCGCAGTCACTCAGTCACATCCGAGCTCTCTAGAGGCAGACGGAAGGGACAACTTACCAACCCATCACTCCCAGTCCCAAGAGCCACCAAACCCCACGAGAGAGGACAAAGCAGACACAAAGGGTCTAACATGAGACACCAGATCCCTGAGAACCGTGGCGAAAAGTAATCCCAAAGCAGCACGCTAGAAAGCCTGAGCACACTCCCAGGAAACAGGGAACAATCTGCAACTCCAGCAGAAAATCTGTGCAGCCAGGATGTCGAGTCAGCAGGGAAAACGATGACCCATCACAGCAGGGCCACGCCATGTCCCCAGGTCTGCCACGGGCACGGACCCCCCCAGTGCTGCCCCCTACCCAGGAGTCTCCTTCAAGGCCCCTCAGCTGCAGTGGGAACGCTGTCGTCACTTCCAGCCCTGTGTGGGGAGCAGAAACAGCGCCAAGAGGCACGGGTGGGCAGGACACGTCCCACTGCCTGGGCAGAGCCCTCTCCCCACGGCACAGGATGGAGGGCAGGGATGAGAGCAGCCGTTACCCAAAGGATGTGAGTGAACCCAGTGTGGTTTGTCTGGCAGGAGAGTGGTGATCACGCAGGTGCCAGAAGCAGAGCTAGACAAATAAAAGATCTCATGCAGAAAAGGAGGAAATACTATTTTTGAGCTGCAGTGGAGTGGGGCCCGGGGAGGCAAGGGTTGTGCAAGAGCTGGGGTGCAGCTGCAAAGGTAGAGAGGCAGAAAAAAGTCAACCCGCTGTCAGGATCTCAGTATCTTATCACCAACATTTCAGAGATGGGTATCGGGGCTTGGCTCATGGGGAACCATGCTGCTGCAGGGCGAGAGGTTGTTTTAGACCAACAATGGTGCCCTGGCACCAGGGTTTCTGTGGCCACTTCAAGTCTCACTGCTTTTTTGTGGGGTTATTTCTGTGGTGGGGAAGCACATGGAAAGCCAATCCCTAGGTACTTTCAACCATACCAACACGTTCAGACCAAACCTCATAAACTCTTCCTTCTGCTGATAACAAAAGTTTAGAGATTTCTGCTTAGGAGATGGATGAGGAAGAAGCAGAGTGTGCCACAGGCAGCGCAGAGATGAGCCCCAGCTCCACGGGACACCTCTTGGGACTCCCTATGTCCCACCACCACCACCCTTCATTACCATGGGCTCATCTGGGAGACCACAAAGCAGCTCAGCCCTTCTGTGCACACTGACCTCAGGCTGCACTTGGATATGCACAAATCTCTGGGTAGAAGAGATTGGGATTGCCCCACACTCTGCACCAAAGTCAGCTGGGTTCCTGTCCCCTTACATCCCACTGCCCACAGGACACAAATGGTCTGTCTCTTTGGAGTCACCAAGAACTGCACTTTTCCATAAGAAAAGGATAAAAGTAGCATCTCCATCTGTGCCAACATGTGGGCCACCCTGCTCAGGAAATCCAGGAGGGCCAGAAAATGCTCAATTTTCTAGTGAAGCACATCAGAGACTTCCAGGACTCTTTCCTACCTCTGAAGCAACTGATTTGTCAGCTTTTTCAGTCACAATATCCCAGCAAAAAAGACACCCCTTTCCTGACTCAGTGAATGGCATGGCAAGCAATTGGGCTACAGAAGATTAACAGCAAAACCACCCCCTTGCCTGCCTCCTGAGATAAAGGGAAGTGCTTCCCAGGGAGAGACAGGAGGTGCAGGGCACCGTCCATGCAGCACCCAAGTCCCCTCTGCGGCCACGGGTGGCTCAGAGGCCTCGTGTGCAGCCACACAGCCAGACTTTCCAGGAAGCACCTCAGGATGCCACCGCACTTGTCACAGCGGCCCGTGCCCTGCTCTGTCCCGGCAGAGCTACAGCCACAGGAGCAACCCAGGAACACTGCAGCAGAAAAACCCGAGGCACCGGAGACCCGACATTTGGAGCATCGCAGCCGTGCGGCCGGGAGGCATCTCCTCGGCACCTCCCTCCACAGCACCCATCGCACCTGTGGGCAGCCACAGCATCCTCCTCCTCTCTCACACCGCTCTGCCCTGCTGGCGGCTGGGGCGCAGGACGACTCCCCGTTCCAGAAGCGCTGCGACCTGCGGTGCCCAGTGCCCCGCGCGGCTGAGCCGCAGCGGCTGCAGCACCACTTCCTCTTACCTGCTCTTGCAGAGGAGCTCCCAGAGCTCACGCTGCGGCGTCTGTCCCGACCCACGAGACAGACGGGATAGGCAGCGCCCAGCAACTCGCTCCTTCTAATTCCAGATACTTGCCTTAACGAAACTATCAACCTGTTGGGAGAAGGCTGGATACAGCTCTTCATCTGGCCGCAAAGAGTCGGAGAACACACAGAATAGCTGCAAATCCCATGCCCCAAACATGCTTGCCCCCAGCCTCACAGACTTTGGGCGAGGATGGTGCCTGCAGCACTTCCGGAGCTCCCACGGGGACCCCTCCGCTCCCGGCGGAGCCCCCCTCGCTGCCTCCCGCTCCCCTGTCCCGACCCTTCGCTGCAGGAACCGTCGAGCAGAAGCCGCTCGCACCGTGAGAGGGCTCGACCCCAGCCCGAGCACCGACGATCCAGCTGCAGGGACCCGAGTCTCCGCCAGGGACGGGGGGATCAGCTTTGGGGCCGCCTCCCCACCGGCTCCCGGAGCCGCGGGGGCACGGACGCCTCCAGCCGCTCCGACGCCGCAGCCCGGGAAGCCCGGGGAGTCGGGGGAAGGGGCCGGAGGGAGGATGGGGACGGGACAGCGAGGGCTCCCAGCCCGCCCCGCCGGGTCCCTGGAGAAGCGCCCAAGAGCGAGCGCTGCCTACAGGACACGCGTGTCCCCCGGGCATTGCACTTACCCCGCGGCGTCCCTGGGCTGCGCGCCCCGCGCATGGCCGGCGGAGCGGGCGGGGGGCGGCGGGGCCGAGCCGGGGCTGCGGGCGCTGCGCACGCCGGGCGGCGGTGGGAGGAGGACGGACGGGCGGGCGGGCGGGCGGCGGAGGGGGTGTGCCCCTGACTCCGCCGTCGCTTCTTTCCGGGATAATTACGTCTGTCATTAGCAAACCCGGCCCCGGATGTGAGTGCGGGGCGCGGGGCGGCTCCCTGGGGCGGGGGGTTGGTGTCCATCCCTCCGTCCATCGCCGTCCGTCCGTGTCCCTCCGCACCTGCCGCGGCCCCGGGCCGCCGCCGCAGGGCTAAGCTGCTGGGGGGACTGGGGGCCAGCCCGGTGCCGGTGCCGGTGCCGGTCCCAGCCTGTTGCGGGTCCTCTGCGTCCCCCAGGGCCGCCCAGTCCTAGGCTCGGGGCCTTCCCGGTGAATCCCCCCAGACCCAACACAAGGCCGCTCAGGATGTGCTTGAGGCTGGCACTGATGGAGATGAGCCGCCCAGTTCGGGTCGCGGTTCCTGCAGGAGCATCTCTCGGGAAAGCTGCTGCTGGAGTGAGCTCGGGGTGGATTTGGGGAGCAGGAAACACCCGCTGCCCGCCCCGTGCCGCCCAGGGGAAGCCCCCACTTTCTCTCCGAAACTCCATCTGGCCCCGAAGCACTTTCTCCCGGCGCGGGTGAAACCGATCCTGATGCTGCCGCTGCCGCCGCCGAGGGTGCGCAGGAGTCTGGCTCACGGAAACCCGCAACCCCTGTCCGTCCCACGCGAGTCCGCTCCTTCCCACTGCTGGCTGCCTGCTCCCGGCATCCTGGAGGTCTCGAGCCCTGCCCCGCCACCGCTGCCTCCCCCTCTCCCCCTTCCCTCCCTTTGCAAAGACTAAACTGTTCCACGGAGTATTTTTATACCGAGGCATCTCCTGCAGCCCTTGTGACCCGCCGGAGCCTGGGCCAGCGCCGAGTTGTGCACACCGTCACACGGCAGCGAGTCACCCCGCTGCTCGCCCTTCATTCGGAGAGCCTGGCATTTCTCCTAGACTTTCCAATGTAACCTGCCTGGGGGACAAGCAGCCCCTGGAAGTCACTAAGACACCCCACCAGCAGATGAAGGGTTATGAGGGAAGTCCCGGGGCAGGGCACGTCTCTGCCCCAGGGCCTTTGGAGGTTCCACCAGCAGACAGAGCCCCCCGCAGGAGAACACCCTCCGTGTGCCCTGGGGAAGGAGCCGGATCCACAGCAGACAGGGAATAATCTGCTTTCCAGATGCTCCCCTCCAGTGGAAGCAGCCCAGCGACCCTCTTGGCATATGTATGTTAACCTTCACAAAACTGTGTCCATGTTCTGCAGGACTTCCGACCCTCTCATCCTCCAGCACTCACCGAGGTCTCTGTTCCAGCAGCATCCTCCAGCTGTGAGTTCCACGGCTGGATCCGCACGTGCTGAATTACTTCTTTTCTTCTGTTCAAATTTGCTCTTTTCAGTTTCAGTGCCTGTTCCCCTTTTCCTCGTGTGCTGACGGGGGCAGACTCCAGCAGACGGCTGCTGTTTGCTGCTCACCCTGCATTTACAGTTCTTGTGGTCAGATTCTCATGGTCCCAGCCATCCTTCACTCCCTTCATCATTCTCCTTTCTGTTCTCCTCACTCTCTTCACTCACTTTTACCATTCTCCCTCACAAAACCAAACCACACCGAGCACTCCTGGGGAACTTTCCAGCAGAGCTTTGAGCTGGGGGACCACCTGCAGCCCCAGACCACAGAGCAGCCTCACATCTCCCCCCATGTCTTCGCAGCCACAGAAACCTCTCTCCACAGCCGCGACTCGAGTTGCAGAAAGCAGCCCAAAAGCATCTCCGTTGGACCAACGGGGATGAGGGGAATCTGCGCTGGGATCCCGGGCTCTGCCTGGCAGAGCCCTCCGGCGTGGCACCAGAAGCCAAACCGGTTCGATTCGGTACGTCCTCTCGCTGCTGTGGTTTCCCTGTCAATGAGAGGCTGCGAACACGGTTCCCAACGGCAGCGTTTATTGGACTGGCGGCGATGGGACGCCTCCCACAGCGAGCACCCCCCGCCCGCGTCCCTAGGCTACAGCAGCGAGCAGCGACGCGAGGCCGGCCGCCCCGCCGGACCCCTCAGAACCAGCCCAGCATCAGCGTCCCGGCCAGTGCGGTGGCCAGCAGGCTGGGCAGGGGCGGCGGGGTGACCCCCACGCCGTTCCGGGAGCCCCGCGCCGGCCCGTTGCAGTCGTCGCTGAAGCAGCATCGCACGGTGGCCCCGCCGGAGCCGCCGCGGCGCGCCTGGTCACAGAAGGACTTGTAGGAGCAGGACTTAATGACGCTGTCTGCAAGGAAAGGCAACGCGACACGGGGGTCAGGCACTCCCGGGAACCGGGGGTTTCACTGGGAGAGGAGAAAGAACACCTGAGTCCCGGCGGTACGGATGCGGAATAAAAGGATCCCTCTCCTGTCCGCAAGAGGAAGCCGCCTCCTGCTCCGCCTCGGCAGGTCCCCTGCTTCTCCTCGCCCTCCGGTCCCCAGCCCCTCTGGACCCCTCTAAGACCCTACGGTCCCACCCTCCTTCCCCCTGGAACCCCCCAGTCCCGCCCAGCGCCCCGGCCCTCCAGCCAAGGGACTTACTGGGTGCGGTGATGGTGGAGCAGGCATCGGCGTACTGGGGGCAGCTGTGGGATCCCTGCTGGTTGCAGTCGTTCTCGTTGGATGCGACGCATTTGTGGCATTTCAGTGCTTTACCTGGGTGAAGATGAGGAGGAATGAGAGCGGCAGCGAAGCACCATCCCAGAGCCCCCAGTGCCCCGCCAGAGTCTGTGGGTCTCCACGGACACTGGTGACCCCCAGCCCAGGGACGGGGAGTCACAGGCGAGGGTTCGCAGTCGAGCCATGAGCAGGCACTGCCATGGCATGCAGCAGGATGCAGGATGGGGCCTCACCTGTCCACAAAATTAATGCAAAACTCTTCCAAGTGTGACTCAAAACGATGAGAGCTAAACTGGGCAGGTGAGCTCTGCTGAGTCCTTGCCCTGCAAAGACTTCCTGAGAGTCCTGAAATTCCTTTTACAGTAAAAACCGGTAGACATAATATTTAAAAAACCATCCTAGACCTTTATCTTCTTGTGCCAGATTTCACTTTAATAAGTAATTTTGGGGAGAGAAGGAAGAATTCGTCCAACCTGTGGGAGCAGCTCCCACGAACTACACTGTACTCAGGAAGCTCAGCCCAAGGGTGCTGCCTGGGACCAAGCACGGTGACAGGCAGTAGTAAAGTGCCGGGCAGATGCGTGAGTCGGGAGGGACGAGCCGTCTCCAGATCGTCCTTAAAGGAGGCCACAGGCAGGTTAGATAGCAGCCAGCCCCTCTCTCCTGTGCGTCAGAGCCGACAGTGGTGCAAGAGCTGTGTGACCCCTCAAAGCATACACACACCCCAGACCTGAAGATGCTGCTCCTGCCTGAAATGATGAATCCTTGATTTTGATGGGGATGGATAAACTACCGCCGGTATTGGAGATGGAACTCGTCTCTCCTTTGCTGACGGAGCAGAGCCCTCTCGTGGCAGCGGGGCCGGCTCCCGCCCAGAGCTCCCAGCTTCATCTCAGGGAGAGAAAACCCATGAACGGGGAAAGTGGGGATTTCATGGGGTCAGATGCCAGTAAGTTCCTGCCAGTAACCCACAATGACCCGGCTTCCGCTGCTGGGTTGTGTTGTGTCTCCTTTGCTGTTCTTCACAGCGTGGCACAGCCTTTCATCTGCCCTGAGCTAAAAACACAGTCACATTCGTCTTGCCTTGGTCCAAAGATCCTGGAACTGTCTGGAGCTGCCCCTACTCCATGGCGTTGCTCTGAGCAGTGCACCAACTCTCCTGCCTTTTACAATGGCTTTTTGTGACTATGCCTTGGAGGAACCAAGTTTTAGCAGGGAAACACAGCTCTAGCCAAGAGAGGCTGCAGGGTTTTGGCTCAGGAGCCTCCATCAGAGCTGGAGACCAGAGGCTCTGTGGTCCCTGCTGGGCACCACATGCCTGGGCTTTGTGCCAGTGGCAGAGAGGCAAGGGACAGGAGGCTTCTCTGGGTGGTATTCAGAGGGGAAAGCCACCCTCCCCCCAAAAACATCATTTTCCTGCAGGGGTGGGAGCAGCAAGGGACAGGGGCACGGTGGGCTTGTGCCAGCCCGCAGGCAGGTGACAGGGATGGAGCAGCAGCAAGCGCAGGAGCAGCTACAGCGATTTACCCGACCTTATGCTGCCTGGAGCCAAGGGACACTTACTTTCTCCAGCCAGGGACGTGACGATGGCCAGGGCCAGTAGGGTCTTCAGGGCAGGCATTCTCAGCAGTGTGCAGTGTGGGGTGCGTAGCTGCTGTTTTGTCTTAAGGTCTTACAGCTAATCTGCTTGAGTGATTGTATCGGGGGCTGGGATAACACCTCACTGCAGCCCCTGGATAATGCCATCTTAGCCGGGGGGGCAGGACACAGCTCCCCAAGGACATGGGCCGGGCTGGGGAATGGGAGTGGGGCAGAGCCACACTGGTGCCACTGGATGGGGCTGGGCTCTGCCCCATATCCTGCTGGTGCCTGCTTTGGAAACCACCCCTGGACACAGAACCCTGTGGTGGCTTTCAAAGATCGTGATCAAGCCCACCTGCTCCGTCCAGAGAACAACCCCTTTCTTGTTATGAGTAGCAGCCAAGTTGGGGAAAACCCCTCGAGAGTTTCCAACCCACCAAAAGAGAAGTGCAAGAGAACTGAAAACCCCTACAGGGCTGAGAGCCCAGTGGAACAATTCCTGCACTCCCCAGCCCCCAGGGCTCCATCCTTCCAGAAGGATTTACCCAAGGCCACGGAGGCTTGTCAGCGCAGGGATTAGGCCAAGGATTCTCCTGCCTGACATCCTGCTGCTGCCTCAGCTCTTCCTGCTGTCTGAGTTCACCACCACAGCTCAGCACCATCACAGTGTGGTGGGAATGGTGGGAGTCAGGGGGCCAGAAAAGTCATCCCAGGTCTGAATTTCAGAGCGCAGGAATGCAGATTTCAGGAACAGATGATAACTGTGCTTATTTGAAACCAACTGCCATGTAAACCACATTAATAAAGACAAGGCAGACCACAGCCCATTCTGGAAGGTAAAGCCAACTCCTCCAAAAACTCTTCACCAACCTCACAAACACCAAGAAAGCTTTCAAGAGTGATAAACACAGTTTTTACTCAGGCAATGAAACATGGAAAAAATATATTAGTAATCATTATAATAATCTCATTTGTGTGAGTATAACTCTTACAAATATTTACCTGACATATAAAAGGGAAATTATCATACATATAAAACCGATGGCGATGGCAGTTACACACATGGCTGGAAGCAGAGGGGTGGGAGTCAATGCAGAGGAAGTTCCTGCCTGGAGGAGGTCACACTAGAGGGATGGGGGAAGAGATCAGTAGTTGGGGGTTACTGGTTGGCACTTGGTTACAGACAGATCTGCTGGCAAACACACACTGCAAACAGCAACAGCAGCACGGGCAGCACCCAATGCTGCCAGAAAGGGGCATTTAAAGTCTACTGCAAGGAACAGACAACAAACACACCCAGGCTGTGACACCGTGCACAGGGACCTGCCTTTCCCTGTGCTGGTCACAGGGACACCATCACCTCGGCATGTCAGAGTGCGGCACACGAGGTGCAACCATCCTGCCTGTTTGCAAACACACACCTTCTACTTTATATAACTATACCCATTACATATGTATTTATATATATGTAACTATAACCATATTATAGTTAATAAATCATTCCGTAGGAATCTTCTTTGCCCAGACTGGGGTGCATGCGGACAGGCACGGGAATGCGACAGCACCGGCTGGAGGAGGCAGCACGGCAGGACCGGGTGACACTGGGGAGCAGGGACAGGAGGGATGGAGGACTCTGCCCCGTGCGTTATCACAGTGGAGCCATGCTTCGCAGACAGCCCAGAGGGGAAAGTTGCAGCAGTGACTGTGCTGTGCGCAGGTCAGGGGTCTGGGGAAGTGCTGAGTGGTGAAACCTAAACTTCTGCAATTACCCATCAGCTCCAAGGGCCAGAGCAACACCCCAGGGAGAGACTGACCTCAGACTGACACCTTGAGCCAAGACAGCACACGAGCATCACGGCCCTGGGCAAGGCAGAAGGCTGAGAGCTGCCACAGTCCCATCTGGGACCTGCCTCCCACACCGGGGCTCCACCAGCCTCACACGGGCACCTTGTGCAGTGCACCAGTGACCAAACCAAAATCCAGCCCTGAACCAGCCTTTCACCAGCTCTGAGAGGTTGTGCAATGCTGCACTCTGGTTCCTCAAGAGAAAAAGCCAACTGCCCAAGAAATCTCTGCGTCTCAGGGGTTTGCTTTACCTGCACAGACTCCCAAAGGGGAACAGAAACAGTCCTTGTTGATCATATGATTGAAGCTTTTTCACCAGCCCAGGAGGCGGACAGGTGGGGAGATCAAAGGGGTTGAAAAGAGAGGGGGAAAAAAGGTTTTTCCTTTCTGTCAACTGTGCAAAGGGTGAATATCCAGCACAAGCAACAGGTGCACTGCTTTGAGTGATGTCAGCCACTGGCTTCCCTGACCAGTCCGTCACTGGGATAAGTGGGGGCTTGGGCTGGGAAGCTGTGTGCTGGGGCAGGCTGCTGACACCTTTGCTTAAGTGTAGAATAAACTCTCTCTATACATTATATAACTAATAAAATATAATCAAGTGTATGGCTCTGGCTTAAACAGGTGTTTGCTCTGCATGCTCAACACAGGGAATTAGAAAATAGAAGGAGAAGAGCTCAATTGTTACAAAAAAGTAGCAGCAAAAAGGTTTGTGAAAGTGTTTGACAGGCTGGGCAGGAAACAGTCCAAACTGCAAATATTTCCCTTAATTCACACTTTAGGACTATCTGTTCAAGGCAGAGAATCCTCCACCACTGCAGCTACTGCAGCAGCCACGAGGCAGCTCAGGGTTCACTTCCTTTCTCCTGCAGCCTCTGAAATGGGGCCTTGATCTGGCCATGGCACGGGGAGTCACCAGCAATGGCCTTGGCTTTGCACGTGTTCAACACCAGGTCCCCCAGGCACTGGAGGGGCCAGGGCTGCAGGCAGGGTGGCCAAGGGGAGGATGGAAGGGCAGTCCCAGCTCTCCAGAACCAACATCCCCCTGTTTCTCAAGCACCTCTTGGTGCCACAACCTCCTGCCTCCCTTCACCCAGACTCTCCCTTGAGAGGACCGAAGTTACTACAGGTTATGTGACTGTTTCAATGCCCTGGGGGAAACAGGTCGTGCCTTGTGTCAGCACCGTGCCTGACTGGAAGGAGTGAGCAGAGAGCCCAAGTGCCCATAAATGCTCATAAAGTGCACGAATGCAGAGATGTCAGCTCCCTTCCTCTGAGGCTGGCACAGCCAGGGACAGGGAGATGCTGTGCTGGACTTCACCCACGAACCAGAGACCAGCCATCCAGGTGCCAGGTCTCCTTCCCCAGCGCAAGAGCCAGCCAGCAGCACCCCTGGCATCACCCACATCCCAGGGCAGGACCTACCACGTGGCTGGAACTGTTCCGCTGAGCACGTGAGGACAGTAAGTGACAGTGGGGACACAAACAGACCCAGCCCAACCAAGGGGGACAGAGCCCAGGCTGTCACCTCCCACCTGAGAGCTGGCATTGGTGCAGACGGACAGTGTGGCAGGTCCTGGGAGGGACACACAGGCCCAGGCTGACCACAGGATTCCCAGCCTGACTGCAGGGATCCCAGCCCCGGAGCTGTGGGAAGCAGACAGGGAGAGTGAGGAGAGCGGCTCTGCTCAGGAGCCACAGGTCCGGCAGCCAAGCGGGGCAGCTGGACACGCAGCTTTTCTGCGGGGAGCCCGGGGGTAAGGCAAGGTGCTCAACGTCACGAGAAAAGCGGCCAAGTGCAGAGTGCTGGCGAGGGGTGGTGAGACTCAGTCTGACTTTCCCAGTTTCGCTATCAGCTCGTCGCAGATCTTGGTCAGCTCCTCAATCTCCTGGTTCTGGAAGAAAAGCAGACCTTGGGGACTCCCATGGTAGCACAGGTGGGGGATAAAACCTGGGGCCATCTGCCATCAAGCCTGCGTAGGAAGGGGCAGCCCGCTCCTACACCTGCCCTTGCAACAGCTCCTCTGTGCATCCAGGCACTGTGCGGGCCCCTGGGCTCACCCCTCCTCATCCCAGTCAGACCCCAGAGCTGCAGAGATTTCCAGCAACCCAGCCCCAGCCCACACCTCTGCAAGCAGGCAGAGCCTGCAATGCCCATTCTGCCAAAAAAATCCAAACCAACCCCATAAAACACAAAAAACCCCAAGCAAACCAAAAAAATACCCCAAAAAACAAACCCACAAACCACCTTCTGACCAAAAATCTGGAGGACACCTCTGGCATCAGCAGGATGCTCAGGGCAGCAACAGGAGCTGCTGGCAGGGCTGGCAGAGAGGCGTGGGGCAGGTGTGTTACCTTCTGCTGCAGGGTTCTCTCCAGGGACTCCACCTTCATCTGCTCCTTGCGCAGCCCAGCGTGCAGCGCCGCGCTCTCCGCCTTGGCCTTCGTGCGCACCTGGGCGATCTCCTCGTTGGCTCTGTGGGGGATGGACAGAGGGGGCCGGTGGCCAGGTCTGGGTGCAGGCAGGAGCACCATGGCACGGCCTGAGGCCACGCAGCAACTGCAGAGCCCAGCTCCGCTTGCCTGGATACAACAGAGGCGGTTTGCCCATATGGGAACTGGATGAAACTGGGTTAATTCAGCTCCTCCAAGCCCCTGTACGAAACTCTGCTCTTTCAGAACCAAGCTAAACCACCTCACCACCCACTTCACTCGGGGTTACATGTGCTGGTGAGCTCCTGCTCATCAGCTGAGCCCCAGGGCTGCACAGCCCCTTCACGTACCACAAACACGAGCCCTCTGAAAGATGGGAACTTGGTAAGTGACCATAAATAGACCGTGAACCTCAGATTCTCCATTAAAAAATAAATAAGTAGAGATCAGAGAATGCGTTCAGGGATTTGCTCTGCCTCACTTAGGGACACTTGAGCCCGAGGTTGTAAAATGCAGCTTTTCACATCATTCAGCTCCTGCCTTCCAGCCTCTGGAAAGCAAATGGAGCTGCTTCCCTACAAGGTCTTGAAGCACCCAGCAATCTCATGCATGACCTTACTTGTCCAATTTTTCTTCTGCGTGGACTTTCAGGGCCTGATACCGCTGCTCTTCCTGCTTGACACGGGTTAGATAATCTTGAGCACATTTCTTCAGAGCTTCTTCATTCTGCAAAAGAAAGTACATCCATCTGCATTGGGACTGGGCACAAAGTCATTACTCTGATGGGATGATAGATACAGTTCTGAGTGTAAAAACAAATGCTTTAAATAAAACCAACTTCTGCTTTATGCTGGAGCCCCTTATCCAGCTCAGCAGCACAGAAACATGGAGTGTGGCTGCACAGGAACCCTGTGTCCAGGGACCAGAGCTGCAGGGAGAAAGGGCAAACCAAGGTAAGGACCTTCTTAAATCCTTCCAGGACGCCCTTCAGGTTTTCATATCTCCTGAAC
The DNA here is from genome assembly GCF_020740725.1 of Corvus hawaiiensis. NCBI lineage: Eukaryota > Metazoa > Chordata > Aves > Passeriformes > Corvidae > Corvus > Corvus hawaiiensis. Next base: position 3,165,444 of record NC_063239.1, on the reverse strand, counting down.
AGATCTGACAGGGACCTCTCCACCGAGTTCAGGTCTGCCAGAGCCTGGTCCTTTTCCATCGTAAGCTGCTGCAGGTTCTTCTGAGATGTCATGTTTGTCCTCTGCTCATCCTCTGGGATGGAGAACAAACAACAAGGACACAGTGACCAAGTGGGGACGGCTGTGGCAGCCAGCTCCCTGCCCCGCACACCTGGCCAGGTGACAGCACCTTACCTATCATCTGGGCAATGGTCTTTTCATACTCAGCCACAATTTTCCTAGAAGGAAGAGGGGAAAAAAAACAGGTGAGAGGCCCCTGATTTTGGGGACATGCACCTCCAGCTGTGCTGACAACAATCTGCCCCACAGGAGGCCCTGCTGGCCCATGCCCCACCATCAAACCCCTGCAGCCGCACAGTCACAGGGCCCAGATGTTGGGGCTGCAACGCAGATGTTGGGGCTGCAGCACCCATCAGTGCTGCTTCAGGCCAAGACCCCCCTCTGCCGCTGGGGCTGGCACAGCTAACGGGGCTTTATTTCTGCAGCAAAGGAACGAGCAGGCTTGACACAGCACCAGCACTAAGAGAACATCTCTCCCAAGACACCCCACCCCGGTGAGGCTGACCTGTGTCAGCCCCTTCCACCCCGCTCAGCCTCCTCCTGCCAGGGGCGCGCAGAGCCCGGCGCTGCCGGCGCAGAGCCGTGCCAGGGACAGCTCGTACCTCATCTCCAGCACTTCCTGCCGGCTCTCCTCGTATTTCTTCTTCCACTCATTGGCCTCGATCTCCTTGGTGATTATCTGGGTTGCAGCAGACAGGGGACCCTTGGGATGTGCTCTGAGGGGCTTCCCCTCTCTGACCCACGCAGGGGATCAGATCCCCCCTCCCAGGCAGAGCAGAGCGGCCCCTGATCCCCCCGTGGTGAGGTCCATCGAGGGGCAGCCCCAGGGGACAGGGACCGGCCGTTACCTCCTCTCTGATGAGCGTGAGCACGGCCGCCTTCTCGGACTCGCTGAGGCAGATGCCAGCCAGGGGACTCTCGCTCCTGCTCACGCTGGGGCACTTGTCCATGGAGCACAGCCCAGGATTGTCCTGGGGGAATTACCCAGCTGGGATGTTGTGGGGGGTTTCTTTTCACCCACCTCCCCTGTTCAGAGTGTTCTCCCCTATTTTATCACAGAAACCAAACTGTGGGGAAGGCTCAGCCCCACAGCCCAGGTGCTGATTCCTGACTGGATTTTGACCCTATCCCTTCCTCTGGGGGGTCCTGCAGCCTGATAGGCCTCCAGAAACATTCCTCCAAGCCAGGCTGACACCACCGCCTGTTCCTCCTTTCATCACCCAGCCGAGTGACAGCCGTGCAGCATCTCCTTGGGAACGGGCTGCCAGGCCATAAATAGAGAAGTGCTCGGAGGAAGGAGGCAGCCTGCTCCTCACGTTTTGGAAACCAGAGCACTGGAGCACTTCTCCCCTCCCCTCCTCCCCAGCGCTTCAGTTGCTGCTCAGTTCAAGCTCCCCGAGCCCTGCACGGCTCTCTCAGCTCCACTGCAGCCATGGCCGGCGGTGGGAGCCGCCCCTGGGGCAGGTTTGGGGCCGGACACCTCAACACTGGGGAGGTTCAGCCCAGTGTGGTTTGGCAGCAGCCTCCCACAGTATCTCCGAAAAGCAGGTGCACACCTGAGCACCTGCAGGTGCCTTTGGGGTGACACCAGCCTGCTTGCAGGACCAGAGCCTACCCAGGCTCCCTGGGCACCAAACAAAAGGTTCACTTTGCCTCACGTCCTTGTGGGGCTCAGCACAGTTAAATCTGTCTCACAGAAGTTGGTGTTGCTGATGTCGCTAATCTCACTGTCATCTGCTTGTCAACTCAAGCAGCTTTGGCCAGGGGCTGCTAAGCTGGCACAGGGTGCCCCCCGCAGCAGAGAGGTCTTGGGGCGTGTCAGGGGTGTCCCAGCACAGTGGTGCTGCTGCTGGGGCGTCAGGGTCAGTGTGGCTGCAGAGCCAGGGCTTTTTTACTCTCCCCCCATCTCTGCTGTCAGCTCCCTTCCTGAGGGCAGCGGCTGAGGATCCCTTGCAGAAGGCACCAGCACCCACAGGCCATCAGAGCCAGCCCTGGTCACTCCATGTGAGACACAACCAGTGTCCAGCAGCTTGTCCCCTCCCCATGGTGTCCTCTGCCCTCTCCCTGTCCTTCAGCCACTTTCCAGTGCAGCCCTGGCTCGGCACTGCTCCTACTCTGTCTCCAGCATCCCTCCCTTCCTCCCTCCCTCCCACACCACAGTGCCCACCCAGGAGGGATCTGTCTCTGCCAGGCTCCTCCAGGCCTGCTGGGAAATCTCTGCTATTTTTATCAAGTCCCTGTGTGGGCTTGTCAAGAATTTTACCTCCCAAAGAAACTCATTTCAGAAAGGAAAAAGCGAGAGGCACTCACAGGGAAGATGCCAGGCCCATCCTTTTCCATCTGCTTGCAGATCTCCTTTTCAAAACCTAAAGACAATGAAACACAACCTTTTATTGACTTGGAAACAGCACCCTGAGCACACACAGATTTTCTGAGACGTAGGAGGGTACCTCTGAGCCACTCCATCCCCTGAGCTTCCCCTCCCAAAGGCATCTTTGCCCCCAGCTCTTGCCCTTGCATGGAACCATTTTGGTTGGAAAAGCCCTCTAAGACCATTGGGTCCCCAGCGCTGCTAAGGTCACCATTAAACCCTGTCCCCAGGTGCCACAACATGCACCCTGCCAGCCTTCCTGCACTCCTTGGAGAGGAAGCCAACACTTCCCTCTGGTGGCAGTTCAGCCTGTGCCCGTCCATGTCCCCAGGGCTGCCACCCATGCCTGAGACCACAGCAGCTGAGGAGGAGGAAGATGCACAGGACGTTCTGCACTTCAACAGGATGCTGGAGTAGACCAGCTGCTCAGACCACTCCAAGTAGCACAAGCACCAGCCCATGCCAGCCAGTCCCATCATCCTCCAAAGGAGCTGCCACATGGCCCCCGCTGTTCTTAACAGCAGAGAGGAGATAAAAAACATCTCCCCACATCTGCAAGGTGTGGGACACCCTGACCTGCGGGACACTGCCTCACAGGACACCCTGCCTTGCAGGAGGGACACCCTGACCTGTGGGCACGGCGCTGCCTCACACAGCATGAGGGGTAATTTATGGACCACACTCACACAACTGCAGACATGATTCATGTGTTAACCAGGCAGAGAACTGTGTATTTAGAGAGCTCAGCTTGGAAAGGAAGGAGGCAATGTAACGCTGGTGACCACAGACTTCCCACTGTTTCCCTGCATTTATCCCGGTGCCAGCAGCTGCACCCACAGCTCCCACCGAGCCCGTGCACCTGCCTGGCCCTCTGAGACCAGCAGCAATAAACAAACCCTCCCAGCCTCTCCCCTGACTGTCAGATTTTCCTCCCCTGAGGACAAAGGACCATTCTCCTCTCCCCGGAGCTGGCAGCCCAGCACAGCCATCGGGAGAAATGATTAATAGGTCCCTGCAGAGGGGAGGGCTGCAACCCCCCCGTGGTGATCTCTCCTGCTTGCACCTAGGACTTGGCTATTGATTAAATGTCACGTTGCCTGGCTTTTAATTATTTTGTAATGGCTTGGTCAGAGAGGCTAATTACGTGGGAGACTGACAGCAGAATTCCACCAGGAGCAATAATGGGGGTCTCTGTGGCGTTACTGAGCTCTCCATCAACCACAGCCCCTGTGCTGGGACACCAAGTCCTGGCAGCTCTGCTCCTGGCACAGGCTCTAAGCAGGGACCATGCAGCCCAGGAGCCAGGGCAGGATGCTCCCATCGATGGACAATTGTCCTGCTCAGCTCTCAGCTCAGCTCAGCAGGGAGCACTGGTGTCAGGGGGCACTGGCAGGGAGCACCACAGGGAGGGAACCTCGTGCCTGACCCACATCCCACCACAGCATTGTGGGGAGAGTGCTCTGTACTCAAAGTCTAAATAAACACAGCCTGGACCATCATTTTCCATACTGGAAACAGTGCAGGAAAGCAATGGGAGGTTCCATTAGAACCTGCAGCAGCCTTTAGCCCTGTCAGTGTAAATAAATTCTGATGAGCCTGCGCTGCCTCAACAGCACCATTTCCTTGCTAGAGGCTACAGAGGCTCCCTGGGTGCAGTCACGGCACATTCCCAGAGCTGAAGGCAACCAGGATGTTCCTTACCTGCCTCTGGTTTGTGCTTCACCGTGGACACGGGGACATTCGAGCACTCAAAGTACTCCAGGTCATCTTCTGGCTCAGCCTTCTTCTCCAGCCCGGCTGCTTTCTGCGTGGAGGTGGTGGAGGCCAGCTTCTCCTCATCAGTGGCACGTCCATCCCGATTTGTAATATCTGGGATTTCTGAGATCAAGACTCCTTCATCCTGCAGGACCAAAGTATGCAGTTAAGCAAGACTGGGTTAATCTGCAGGGATCAGGCCACCAGGTGAGCTGCTGGATACTTCATGGAAAGTATGGAAAGCTTAAAATCCATTGGCAAGCTGCTCCCCACCAGCCCCCCTCCCTCCCTTCCCAGCAGGAACTGCCCGCAGGGAAGATGCCAGCGTGAAGCTCAGGCAGCCCAGCTCTCCCCAGCACCATCCCAGCATCCCTGTGCCCAGCCCGCACCTCTGGGGATGAGATCCCACGTACCTGAGTGCTGATGTCCAGGACCAGGGGCTGCGCCTCGTGCTGCTTCACCTTGCAGCCGCTCCTGCAGGAGAGAGAAGCAGCAGCTGAGGGGGGTTCAGGGGTGCTGTGGGGGATGCAGGGGCGCGTGCGAGACAGCCCAAGCAGGGGGAGGCAGTCCCAGCTCTAGCGTTGCACCCACCGCAGGCCAGCACCCCACTCACCAGTGAACACCGAGGCAGAGCAAGTTCTGGAAGGAACGGAAGGAACAGGCAAACAAAAGACACGACTACACATCAGTTGGGTTTGTCTGTGAGGTGTTTATTCCTGAGGAAGGTAAGGAGTGGAGCAAGGACCCCAAGAGGCTGATGGCGAGAGAGGCAACCGCCAAGGAGCTGGCAAAGAAGGATCTCCCTCGCTGCGCCCTCGCCCTGCGTGTCCAGGCACCCGAGGCTTCAGTGCATGTCGACTTTCTGCAGGAAGAACCATGTCCAGGCTGTCTCATGCCCTGTCCCTGCAGCTGCAGATTTGTCTGGGACTTCTCCACAGCATCCACATCTCCCACGTGAGTCAGACCCGCGCGGCCAGGGCAGAGTGGGAGAGCACCAGGGCGAGTGCTGTGCCTCGAACAAACGCTCCGCCTGACGCAAATGCTGCCCCACGGAGAGGGGCCCCTCGGGTGGGAAGTTTAGCCCAAGTAGGTCTTGCAGGTGGTCCCCTTGCCCTCCAGTGAGGAAGCTGTCCCTGGAACTTCATCCCACATTCCTGAAGACACCCATCTCGGAGGCCATCTGCGCAGGGCTGCAGGCACGGCTGCATCCCGACACACCGGGCACCAGCACAGCGCAAGGCAGCGGAGGCACCGTCCCAGTGGGAATGTGGGTGGGAGAGCATGAGCTTTTCTCCTGCATCTCAACCCCTCACACTCCACACTCAGGGATCTCCCAGGCTCGGGGCCATGTCTGACCCCCAGGAGACACCTGCTGAGCTGGAACAGCTCGTGTGACAGCCGCTGCGGGGACCTCGGGAGGGATGCCAGCCTTCAGACACGGCACTCCCCGCCGCAGGGACACAGCAAAGGCTCGAGCAGGACTGCAGCGAGCTGCTCCCAGGTTTATGGAACTGCCCCCACCCACTGCCACTCTCCAGCCTCCCCACCCCATTGCACACATGCGCGGCAGAACACAACGAGCGACGTGGCACGGCACACGGAGGCTTCTTTGCACGCTGCCATGCACACCTCGGTCACACTGAAGAATCGCTCTGGACTGGTTTTCTCCCTCATGCCCTGCCACGAGCAGTCAAACTCACCACATCCTCTCCCTCCTCTTTTCTGCACCCTCTCCTGTGCCAGGGTTATCACATCACCTGGCAGCTGGTTTGAGCTCCCCCCCAGCACCAAGGCAACAAAAACCTCCTCCCCTCCATTAGCTGAAGGTTTTGAGCACTTGTCCACCATCAGAAGACGCTGCAAGGCGGCATGCTGCGAGGACAAGCACGGGCGTGTGCCTCTGGTGCAGCTCAGCTCAACTCAGCTCTCCTCTCCTCCCTCACTCCCAGGCATTCACCAGGCCAGGCCACCCTGGGGACCCCGCCGAGGGGTGCGGGGGCACAAACCAGACAGCAGAGAGCACAAGTCAAAGGGCAGAAGGAGCTGGCATGCCATGGAGACGAGTGGGGCAGCACACACCCAGAGAGAGGACAAAAACAGCAAAGGAAAAGAAAAGGAATACAGGAGAGAGTACTTACAACAGAAAACAGAGAAATTTCACTTGCTCAGTAGTCCTGATGCACCAAAGCACGGACAGGGAGAGAGACAGACAGATGGAGAGAAGAAGAGCATGTGAAAAGACCTGGATGTTAACTCTGCTCTGGAGAAGCATAGTGAGCTGCCTAGCTCGGTCTTTGGGAAGGCACACACACACGGGATGCTCGGATCCTGCATTTGCTATCCACAGCAGCAGGGTGAGATCTAAACACAAACCTCACTGCCAGAGCAACATCCTGCTGCCTGCCTGTGCTGCTCCAAGGTGACAGAGAGCGAGCAGAGAATTCCCTGCTGCTTCCCCTCCCTGTTGGTTCTGCTCACCCACAGCCACACATGGCAACACCAGCTCTTAAAAAATTTGTATCTACTCTCTGTAAAGTATTTCCTGGACAAAAACATCCAGCATAGCCTGATTTTTGCCTGTGAGTTTTTATCTTTCTCTCTGTAAAAACCCACTATTTAATTTTCTCACTGGAGAATCCAATGGCAGAGTGAGAGTCTACCTGTCCAACCTGTTCTCCTTCTCTGATATAAAACAGAAATTCAATGTCAGCTCGCAAAATGTCTCAGCTACATTTGACCAACCACACCTGCATCCACCAGCTCCTGCACATCCCTGCACGAGTCCAGCAAACACATCGGCTCCAGCCTCCACTACGGGTTTCCTCTGACACCACAAATCTCCACCTCGACCCACCAGCTGCACCCCCAAGGGGTTTCCAAAGTGGTGATCCTACAAGCAGGTCCCAATCCAGCCTTCCCTGCTCTGCTTGGGACTCAGGACACCGGCACCGCTCCAGAACACCCATCCCTCTCCTCCCATCAGTGGTACTGACAGGCAGAGGGGAGCTGCCCCTCCACTGGGACAACAGGCGGGTAAAACTGAGGCAGCAGCAGAACCTGAGGTGCACGGCGGGATTTTGGGCTCACGCAGGAGGCACCAGAGCAGGAGCACCACTGCCACCACCATCACCTCCATCACCACCTCCATCACCACCGCCAGCGCGGCTCTGCCTGCCCGCGGGGAAAACAGAGGGGGCTGCAGCCCCGGCTCAGCACACACTGGCACTCACGTTATCAGGCGTGACTTGGGCTTCTTGGGGGAGTCTTTGCCTTTCAGGGCATCGTCCTGCATCTCCAGTGTCTGAGATTCGAGGATTTCATTGAGGCTGTTATCTGCAGTGGAGCAAGAGTCAGCGTCGGTGCTGGCAAGCGTCTTGGTGGGCTTGAATGGATCCATGGAGTCAAAGTTATTGGGGTCAAACTGATAAGAGCCCTTGGGGAGAACAGGCAAATTTTGCAGTGCTGAGCTGCCACTGAGAGAGTTGAGACCGGAGCTGTCCCAGCACGTGGGACCCAGTTGGGAGGAGCCTCGAGGCAGTGGCGGCTCTGTGGGACACCTCTCTGCATCCTCAGCTGGTTTCTTGGGGGACTCTCTGTGTCTCTTCGGTGTCAGCTTGCTGGCTGGGATCCTGCTGCCCCTCCTGGGTGAAGCTGGCTTGGCCTCCACACTCTCTCTCACCTCTGTAAAATCAGCCCCAGGTTTCAGGACCTGCCCTGTGGTCTCCAGAGCTGGGTCCCCCCCCAGCTCACCAGGATGGGGAAGGCGTTGTGAGACTGCCAGGGGAGAGCTCTGTAGCTGGCAGCCCCCTGCCACAAAGGGGCTCACACTCCTGTCATGCTGCTCAGGCTCAAGCTGGTAGGATGCTTGGGTCTCCTCTGTGGCTTCATCTGTTTTCCTCCCCAGCAAAGGTGTTTTCCCTTTCCTGAGCTGGTCCTGGGCCAGGGCATCAGCCCTCAGCTCCACCAGCCCCGTGTCCACCGAGTCCCCTCCTGACGCGACCCGCTCACAGGTGGCTGTGCCCACATGGGGCACGGGGGCTGGCTCCACAGTGGGCACAGCGGCGTGGCCAGGGTCAGCCTTACAGCCCAGCCCAGCCAGGGCTTGCATCAGGGGCGAGTGGTCAGGGTCAGTTTCCCCTTTAGCATCCGAACTGGCTTTAGGGGCTCCAATCTCTGGTTGAGCCTCATCTTTGGGGTGCTTCCCAGGCGAGCTGTCCCAGTGGGCTTCCCCTACCAGCAGGTCACCATGGCCACCTGGCTCTGAAAAGATAAAAGGAGATGGTTAAACCCTGCCCTTAAACACTCCCTTCCAGAGGGCTTCCTGTTCCCTCCTCACAGCTGCTCCAGGGTCAGATTTTATGGGGGATCCACTGACCCAAAACTCAGCTTCCCTGTGCCAGATGACAGGGAGTCACTGCTCACCTGAGCAGAGGGTCAAAAATTAGTGACAAAAGTTCAGGGACGCATGACATGAGACAACACCACAAAATGTGAATAAGCAGGCCCCAGGGAGAAGGGGAATGGGAAGGTGTGCTCAGTGAAGGAGCAGAAACAGGCTGCAGGAGGGACCTGGGGGTCAGTCCCAGTGCTGGGGCCGTGGAGCCAGATGTGCACCAGGCAGGAGAAGCTGCCTGACACAAGCTGACTCTCCACCTGCAGAAATCCTGCACTAGGCATTCCACACTGCTGTCAGTGTCTTCTGATGACAAATCCTGATCCGTGACTTAATCACCATTACTCCAGTCCTTTCCCCTCAATCCTTTTACCGTTTCATCTTTTCCTTGCTATCAAGGGATGGAGAAGATCCTTCATCTACTGGGGCATCCTGAAAGCTGCACCCACCGAGCACCCAGAGCCAGGATTGTGGTGCAGGTGTGCCAAGGCACAAGAGGAAAACATCTGGTCTTTCTCCTGCACCTCAACCAGGGACAGCTGCACAGACTCCTGGGATAAGGCAAAGCAGGATGCTGGGATGCCCAGCAGCCATCAGGGAGCATGTGGTACCTGCAGCCCTCACCAGCAGCTTTCTGGGGAGACACAGTCCAGCCAGGTCTTCCAAGGGCAGAACAGAACCAGTGCTCTCCCAAGGACCAAACTGGTTTGAAACCTGGCTGGGAAGAGCAGCCTGGGTGATGAAGAGCTTGTGCCAGGGAAATCCGCCTGTCCCTGCCCCAGCCCTGCCCTGGAACAGAGGTGACAGCTGCAGAGGGGAGTCACCTCGAGCATCCCCCCATACCAACCACTGGCTCCTACAGACCCCCATCCCTGAGCCCATCCAGGAAAGGTTTTTCCTATCACCAGGCATTTGCAACCGGCTCATGTTTGCTGGTAACAGAGCGAGTCACAGGCTGGCAGAGGAAAAGTGAATCAGGCAAATATCTGGTCCCAGGACTAATCCAGGATGTGGAGCCAACAATCCTGACTCAGTTGATGGCTTGTGGTTTGCGTAATTGATCCCAAGGATGCTAAAAGCCATGAAAATTAATCATGAGGGTCTGTGTCCTCCCTGAGACTGCAAAAACGCTTCCTCTGACTGCAAAAAAAAGCACCCTCCAAGTAGACGTTGCCTTGATGCCCCAGAAAATGCATCAGTAAACACAAATCCAGTGGATGAGTACTTGGAGTGCAGCCAGGAAACAGTCTGAGGCAGCGCCTGCCAGGCCTTCCCATCATTAGGAACCAGGAAAACCTCCTTAACAGACCCCAAAGAAAACTTTATTACACTTGCTGTGTTGCTCAGCTGTTTGAAGCCTTCCTGAGACAGCTCTGAATAGAAGAACAGACTTCAAAGTCAGGGCAAAAGGACTATTTAAGTGCATTTTGCGTTCCCAGCAGAAGGTCTGGCAGCCGCCGTTCTCACAGACATGAGCCCATCCTGGTTTCTAACCCAAGCAGTGAGTAATTACTTCTTGAATAACAAGCAGCCGGCACACAAACCACCTCCCCATGCTGCGGTGTCTACAGGGTGGGGAGGAAAGGAGCAGTGGCGCATGTGGCCATAGCTCAGAATCATTTTCCCACAAAAATCAGAAGAACCACCCACCCAGGTCCTCCAATTTTGTGATTCCCTCATTTTCTGCACCCAAGAGAGCTCAGTTACTCAGCCCCTCCCACATCACAGCCCACACGCTCAGCTAGTCTGAGAGCTAAGGAACTGGGATACATTGGGAGGCAGAGGCAAAGGGCAGCTCAGGTGCTCGCCTGTGGTTTTGGAAATCTTTTGCAGTGGAAATGTCCCTCCTGCAAGCTCAGGGGGGAGTTTCCCCTAGTTCCTTCCCCTCTGCATTTCTTCTGCCTTCAATGCAGCATGGTGGGAGAGCATGTTCCTGGGAGAACAATTACACAGGATGCAGAAAGCAGTGGCCTGAAGGGCCCTGGGGTGCACAGAAAGAGCCAAGCTCTCTGCTCCAACCCCCACAGCTGCCCAGCACTGCTGGGTATGAGCACGGCAATACCTCAGTGCAGCACTGGCTGTCCCCCACAGAGCCCTCCCCAACCCCGGCTCGCAGCCTGCAGCTCTCCCTGCTCCTCCTCTGAATGCTCCGACATCCCCAGCTCCCGCCAGCCCCAGGCAGTCACGTTGTGAGCAGCCGTGCTGGCTCCGCACGTACTCCCTTCGCTCATGGCTCCTGCCAGGGAAACCAGCTTGTCTCCCAGTCCTGCAGCTTCCCCCAGCCCTCTCACTGCTCAGATTCTCCTTTTGGGCCAAAGCTGTGCTGAACACCCTATGGGACCCCAGGAGGAGGCAGGCTGGCAGCCACCGACCACACACAGCTCTGCCCCTCAGACCAGCCCTTCCCGCAGGCATCCCAGCAGATGCCTCACAGCAGCATCCCGAAAAGGTGACCCTGAGGTCTCCCATTCCACCTCTGGCACTGTGCCCTGCAGGGGGGACAGTTTAGTCCCAGCATGACTAAACTAAACCAAACATGACTAAAAGGACACTGTCAGGAGCATGGCACACACAGTGACTCCAGGATCCGTCCCAAACGCAGACCCAGCACAGGACGTGCTGAATCCCATGAACACCCCTTGTCCCAGCTGTGCACAGGCTGCAAACCTGCTCCGGATCCAGGTGAGTACCTGGAGGGGATGCTACAAAGTGAAAACAGAGATTTTTTTACTTTCTAAAGAAAAACAGACAGGACAGTCTGGCACCGCAGTAATAGACACTTTGTGCCTCTGCATTATAATTGCTTCGCTTGTCTTCCTCAGGCTGAAATTAAACACAAACACCGACTTAAACAGCTTTCCAGCGTGCCATCCCTCAAATGAATCAGGAACACTTGGCAGCGGCAGCGCTGGAAGGCAAAGGCTCAGCGCCCTTTCCATCCCACAGGCAGCCGCCAAGCGAAGCAGCGGCGATCCCTGCGTGGCCCCTGTGCCAAGCGCGGGCCAGAACAACCCCTCCACTCTCCGGGCCTTGGACTCAGCTCAGGGCAGGGCTCGCTGTGAGTCATGCACTTCCCCATCTCAGCACAGGATATCTGCCCCGTACACCCAGCTCAGTCCTACATTGCCAACGGCTTTTTTCCTCTTTTGGCTTTCCGCTTGTGTTTAACAGCCGTTGATCTATTTTTAAATCTATTCTGTTAAGAATTAGCATACCGGCAAACGATGCTGCTAACGCACCGGAAAACACGTGCCCTGCATCAGGGTAACGGCAGCGAGAGCCTGCTCCCAGCACTGATGGCTCTAGATTTGCTGCTTCTGCTCATTTCCTTGTGCAAAATATCTACTGGCAGATGACTGGAGATAACTTGAGCAAGAATGGGACAGAATTAGTCCCACTATCCGAGACAACAAGAGGAAACGGAGTGATCCTGAGTGGGCATAAACCCTCACTGCAGCCCCCTCCAGGGCTGAATTTTTGTCCCCAAGGACGGGGTTTAACATACCCAGGTCACCTCTTGGCAGTGCATGGAGGAGCCAGCCCTGGAGTCACAGCCTCTGTCTTACACGTTCCTCACCCTATTTATTCCCAAGGCAGGGTGAGACTGCAACTATAGAGCAGACAGTGCCTGCTCCTTGCTGTCCCTCCAGGCCAGGGGTGCCGTGCCTGCCCTCAGGTCCAGCTCTGGCGCTGCCCCCACACACCCCAGCACAGCCAGCAGCCATTCCCCAGGGCGTGCAGGGCAGCAGCTCTCCCGGTGCTGACAAGCAGCCATTACACCGGATTGTCTCCATGCCGGCATTTGCTCCCACTGCTGCTCCCGGGCACGAGCAGCACCGCCAAGATGAGGCCGGAACACATGGATTACATCGGTGCAGCGGTGTAACACCCCAGGGTGCCTCTGCACACTGCAAACCCATCGGCACCTGGACAATCCTTCCCCTCCACCATTCCAGACAAACTGAAAAGACACAGCCAGAGACGTGGGCAGAGAAGGGCTGGAGCAAAGTGTGGTGGCACCGCGGTTTGGCTCTGCCGGCCCCAACATCCCACTCTCTGCCAGCCAGCACAGACAAACAGCTTTTGCTGGAGATCATGCCCTCGTCTCCAGAACACTGGGAGCTTTGTGTGCAAGAGCAGCTACTCCCTCGCTGCTGAGCAGGAGCTGCTCATCCCAGGACAAGGGGCACAGGCACACACGGGAACAGTGACACCCTGGAGTCTGAAGCAATGCGCTTCCCTAAGCTCTGCTGGAAATGATCCTCCTACCTGCTAGGAAAGCCTTTATTTCTCTCTCCCCCTCCCCAGACATTATCCCCAAAGTAAAGATGTCTCTATCATCCCTTCTTAAAAGGATTATTCCAAGAGCTGTGATTATTGAAAGCGTGAACCAAGCGCTCTCCCCATCACAGCAAACAAACATGAGTTTTGCACAGGGATGGATGAGCACCCAGATCCACCCCAACAGCACAACACCACCACAGGAGATGGAGGGCCATGGCTTCCTGTTACTGACACAGTCAGCAATGCCCGGGCTCCTGCACAGAAGGACCCATGGTCTGGATCGGGCCCGTGTGCTCTGAAACCAGCCCTGCAAAAAGTTCCCAGCTGCTGCTGTGAGCATTCAAGGAAAGCACAACACTGCACATCACGTACCAGGGTCTGCAGCAGTGAGGGGCAAGAGAGGGCAGGGAATGCTCAGGGCGGCCTGGCCAGGACTTCCTGGCCCAGCACATACCGCCCTGTGCCTTGGAGAGGCTGCTCTCCTGCACACCACCCCGGGGGCTCACAAACACCCTGACACTGCCCAGCCACTGGGAGCAGATGGAAGGGAGGTCTCCTCCCTGCCCTGCCCCGATAACCTCCAGTGGGTTGTAGCAGCAGTGCCAGGGCTTCAAAGCTTCCTCCCAGCAGCACAAAAACAGAGATAGACACCACCATGTCAGCCATAGACACCAGCCCAAACCCCTGAAGAGGAGGATATGGAGACAGCAGGGAGCTGGTCCTCAGAAGGCCACGGGCTAATGGGGAGCCACACTCAGGGAAGCAGCAGCAGTGTGGGACGCAAGGATAAACCTACAAAACAGCTCAGGACTCACCAGCAAAGGAAGCCTCATGCAGTTAGAGCAGATCCCCCACAATTTCCCAAAAAATGGGATTTAGCAGCACTGATCTTTTGCATCTTTAACACCAGCTGCACAGTGAGGACACCTGGCACCTAACTCCAGGGGAAACAGCCTGTGCAATGAAACCCCTGACCACTGACCAGCCTGGGGGGCACAAACCTGGCATCTTGCCACTCCTGTGCAAGAGCCAGGGGTGAGTGACAAATGGGGTACACATGAGAAAGGTCCCACCAGCCAGCAGCAGTCAGGGCAGCCCCCGGGCTGCAGAGGAAGTGTCAAAGGGACGTTTAACTGATCAAATAATTCAACAGCATCCTCAGATTCCTCTCAATCAACCCATCACAGCTCTTTGTGGAGTGCCCAGCCCAGCCCTGGCATTTGAACTGTCCAGGCCATTAACCACCAAAAGTGTGCCAGGCATTACTCAAAGTCAGCGAATTTTACTCCTTGACCCCACCCTGCCTTTCTGACAATGGAGCAGAGCACCAAGAGCAGAAGGTGCACAATTTACCTTGGGTCCCGGCCTCAGACTCTGGTGATCCTGGTGGCTCGCAGAACTCCTTGAGTGGCGAGCAGGTTGGTGTTTCTGCTTCAGGGGTCTCAAAATTATCAGTGGAGTCCGAGCTGCCGAGGGGGGGAAAAGAGTGAGGAATTACTGCTTTCAAAGCTACCTCTGAAATCCTCCACAACGCCTACACGTCCAGCCAGGCCAGAGGCTGGTCGTGGGCATCCGGGGCGGCCACTCGCTCCTGTCCAGCGGGACATGCTAGCAAACGGAAAAGGGACAGCAGGTGAAACATCATCGTGAGCAGCCCCCTGTGCATCGCCAGCCCTGCGGGAGGGCTTTTGCCAGGTCATTCCCGAGCTGAGCACACAGCACGGGCCTCCAAGGACATGAAGCCCCGCAGCATCTCCCACGCCGCTCCGGAGGCTGCCGCGGGGAGCGAGCCCGGCTGCTCCGGCCCTGTGCTCCCCCGCATCCTCCAGGAAGCAGCGCCCGGCTCCGGCTGCGGCCCCGGCACCCCCAGCCCCCGGCGCGGTGCGGTGCGGGATCCCCGGCAGCCAGGCAGCGAGCGGAGAGCGAGGGGCGGATGGGGAGAGGGCCGGGGAGGACGCGCCCGCAGCCCCGCGTGGGTGCGGGCGCCGCGGGAGGGCGGGCAGGGGAAGGGGCCGCGGGTGACTTGCCTGAAGCCGAGGGCCGAGCCCCCCGCCGGCGGGTCCTGGTCCTCCTCCTCATCCTCCTCCTCGGCAGCACCGGCCCCGCCGTCGCCCTCCTCGGGGCTGCCCCCGCCCCGCACCGCCGACCAGGTCCAGCGGGCCCACTGCACCGGCGAGAGGATCTGCCAGGCGCTGAACGCCATCGGCCCGGCCCCGCTCCGCTCCCCGCCGGGCTCACTGCGGCCGCGCCGCCGCCCCCATCGCGCCCGCTCCGCTCGGCTCCGCTCGGGCCGCCCGCCCCCGCACCGCGCCACTGGCGAGGGGAGCGCCCGCCCCCGGCACCGCCCGCCGGGAGGGGCCGGCCCCGGCGCCCCCCGCTGCCTCCGCCGGAGCCCCCGGCGCGGGGAGGGATGCGGGCTATGCGGGGCAGCGTCCCCGGTTCCCCGTCCCTCCCGGCCGGAGGTGGCAGCCGCCGCTCTTCTTTCCTACGCGAACTCCCAAATTCACCTATTTCTGCCCAAAGGCGGGGCTGGGGCTCGTCGCTGTCACCCTCCGCGACGCCCTGCCTTTCCCCTCCCTCGCCACAGGAAACCCCCACGTGAGAGGGCAGGGGACTGTGAAACCAGATCCCCGCCAGTTTATCCCACATTTATTTGGTTGCACCTGCGCTGTCACAGAGCCGGCAGGACACAGATTCTTTCCACTCTGGACGTGCCAGAGAAGACCCCACGCTGGCGGGGAACTGCCCTGGGGGGCAAGCAGCTCCCAGGAATCCTCACTTCGCCCAGGAAGACTCGGTCCCACCGGGAAGGCTCGGCCCTCCGGGAAGCCTTGCCCAAGGAAAGGGCTTTCCCAGAGCTGAGGAGCCAAACACAGGGGGCAGGGGCAGAGGAGAGGGAAACACCTGTCCTTTCCATTTTCCAAGGAAACACCGGCCTCAGCAGCCCTGGCGGATGCTATATCCTTCCGTGGCAGCAAGTTTATTTATTTATTTAGTAAACTATTGTTGTTTAAAAATAACAGCCAGCAGTTCCCACAGAAATCAACCTTGCTGGCCTCCCTCGGGAACTTTCCCTCAGGAACTTTCCCCCTAACGAGGGCTCCCACTCCCAAATTCATCACCTCCCACACGCTTGCTAGAGAGAGGAGGATAAAATTACTGACACCGTGCAGCGGCCGCAGCACTGTGAGGAATGTCCAGGGCTCTGGCAGCAGATCTGTCACGGGCAGTAGCATTGCTGGCTCCGGACAGTTGGCAGCTCCCTGGAACCCTGACTGGTTTACCCTGCTCCCAGCAACTGGTCCCAGGGATGACCTTGGAAATGGCAGACAACTGTAGTGCCATGAAGCAAGCCCGGCCCGTTGCAGAGAAGAGCTGCTGGCCCTTGCTGACCACACCAAGAGCTCACATGGCAGGCTGAGCCCACAGCCGGTGCTCTCCTGTGAATCATCAGCCAGCTCTGAGAGCTGGAAATGCCTCTGCATGGACAGAGAGGCCTCTGGGGCAGAGCAGACCCGTCCATCTGGTCTGGCTGCCTCTGACACCAGCCTCTGTCGGATGCTTCAAAGGGCTCATTCCTCACCGTTGAGCATCTCGAATAACCTCCCTGCAGGGATCCTTTCTCCCAAGCTTCCACCTCTTGGTGTCCTTATTAGATATAGGTGTCATTCCTGCATGCTTTTACTGCCCATCCCCTATAAAAGAAAATCTCCTATCCCCTTCCACAGTACCTCTAAACTTCCCCAGAGATTTCTCTGGGTGAACCAAAGCTGAGGTGCTGCTAGTTCCCACCATAGGTCAGTGGCTGGAGAAGCACATGGGCCCTAGGGAACACCTCGGCCACTGCATTGTGTGGCCCCCCCACATCCCCAGGGCCTGGGGGACAAGGGGCCCTGCACACTCCCCTGCGGCCATGAAGAGGGGACTACATGACTCTTATTGAAGTTTAGCCAAAAACCATGAGGCTGAAGCAAAAGCAGAAGCTCAACATCCTGTTGCCCATGGCTGCCGTGAGCAGAGCACAGCCCACTTCCCTGCTCCAAAGCGGCAGAACTGATTTCTGCAGATGAATTTTACATAAGATCTTCAGTGTGAGCCGCGCTGCAGCAACGCGCTGCAGCCTGACCTCATCCTCCTCCTGCTCCCGCTTCCCCTTCCCACCTCCCACTGAACCCAAGGACCAGCAGCAGTGATGACGTTGTGAGCAGCTGAGTTCTGCCAGGGACCTCACAGGACCCAAGCGCAGCAGGAGCAGCAGCAGCACTGGCACAGCAGCAGGAATGAGCCACCTCCCTGCAGAGGGGAAGGAGCTGTGTGTGACAGGCTGACTCCTACATACCCCACTTGTTGGATGGGGGAACTGGGGCACTCGAGTGCAGGAAATCATCAGGATCTGTCCTTGTGCAGGCTGCACACACACACTGCGCCCAGCGAGGACCCCCCCCCTCCCACCCACCACCCGGGGAAGGAGCCGACAGGAACAGGATCAGCAGGACTGAACCATACTGGCTGCAGAGCTTCTGACTTGGCAGGGCCCTGGGGCAGGAAGATACCAGAGCAGTGCAGGGGCAGAGCCTGCTTCCACTTGCTGTTCCCGATGAGCAATTAAGAAAATGCCTCGAGTGGCATTTTCCAGCTTGGCACCTGACCCAGCCTGGCAGCACCACCGGCTGCAAATCACCACCGAGGAGATAACCTGACTTTGTCAGTCACACCGGAGGCTCTGCCTGCCAAACGCTGCTTGGCACAGTCAGCAAACACATCTCTGCAGAGCAGGGAGGATGCTGACCTGTTTAAAACACCTGCCAGCAGTTTCCATCCACACAGTGAGATGCAGCCCACACAGGCAGCAGCTGGACGGGCTGTCCTTGGCACTGCTGTCACCTCCCTCGCTGCTGTCACAGGACTCACTGTGCCAAGCCCTGCACACACGCAGCGGCTCAGGGACAGGGGATGTACAGCCCATGGATGCCTCTGGCAGCAGCTGCGCTGAACTGCCTAGAAACCACCCACGGTTCACACACTGCCTGGGTTTTCCAGGAGGGGAGAGCAGCGGCCCCTGCTGCACAGAGGACAGGTGAAGACCCAAATATTTTGGAGCTAGAAGAGCCCTGGCATCACAGAAGCTGCAAAAAGAGGCAAAACCTTGCTTAGGTTTTCATGTTCATCCTTGCAGGAAGCCAGCTGCATCCAGGTATAACAGCTCTCATCCAGATGAGACCTTCCCTTCACACTGGGGATGAATTTCCTTCTGGCCATCTGGCAGCAGTGCTTCTGCCTGGCCCCAAAAACACAGCATGCCCGATTCTTCTCAGTGTCACCACACCTTGGTCGTCAGGAAGGGTGCAGGGAATAACGCTGCGGAACAGGAATCACGCAGCCACACCTGTGGCGTTTGGAGCTGCAGTGCCCCAGGCCAGAGGAAGGCATGCACCTGGAATTTCCCTTCTCAGCCCTTTCATTAAGCAGGAGAATATCTATTTCTGGCTGTGAAGCTTTTCTGGGCACAGCACAGGAGCCAGCGCTGACATTTCTAGCTTAGAAACAGATCTTTTGTGGGGTTTCATTTCTCTTCTCCACTCCTGCCTCTCTGCTCCTCTGCAGCGGAGCCTTTCGCTCCCCACCCAGGACCAGGGTCCAGCTCCCTGTACACAATGCCAAGATGGAGCACAAGGACAGCAGGGGATGGTGGGGACAACCCTGAGATCAGCACACAGATAAAACATTAATCCATATTTCACTGCTGTGTAAATTTCCCCCACAGCTTGTACTAAGCACTTTATCCACATAGCATTTATCTCCTCCACGAAAGGAGGTCCAAGGTGTTTCAGGAGCATTTTTCTGTTGCTGCGTTTTATTCCAACCTATTCTATTGATCAGGGATCAGCATCCCCTCTCCGTGCGGCAGTATCTGGACCATCCCGGGCATCCCCCAGGTGCGGGAGCACCCCGGAGTATCCCTAGGTGTGACAGCCCCACGGAGCATCTCCCGGGCGCAGCAGCATCCGGGCGCAGCAGCATCCCGGCGCAGCCCCGGGAGCCCGGCGGGCTCGGGCGGACGCTGCTCTCGCTAGAGGGCTCCCCAGGATGGGTTTCCGAGGGCTGCCGAGCTCTCCGGCCTCGGCAGCGCAGGGCAGGGGCTCGGCGGCTGCCCGCGGGCTGGCAGCGCCCCGCGCCCCGGAGCGCAGGGTTCCTTTTGCTTCTGACCTTGGCAAAGCCTCAGCCTGGACACTCCTGGGCACAGCCCGGACCGAGGAGAACGACACCGAACGCCCTGGAATTCAAGGCAGACAAAACCAACCTCCTCCCATCTCCGGCTCTGCCATCTGCTCGCTAGAGCACAGCAGGAACCAGGGTGTCACCCGCTGTGGCAGCGCTCGGGGGCTCCAGAGCAATGCCCAGCGTGGGACAGTGCTGCCGAGCAGCTCAGCTCCCCCGGGACCCTTCACGGCCTGGGATGTGACAGTTCCCATCGCTACACATTCCATCAAAACAGCTCTACAGAAATAGAAATAAAGGACACAACTGTCACACACGAGCCTGGACACCAGCAGCCAGCCCCGGGCTCCAGCTGCCTTTCCCCACCAGACTGCCAGCAAATGGATAAATACAGACATTTGTGGTTGCACTGAAAAGGACCGATGGGATAATGAATGCTCTGCTATTCCTGCATTTTAAAAATGCCAACCACAGCTTAATCTCGCTGATGCACTCGTGTGGGTGCGAGCTCATTTCAATAGGAGCAGGCTCCAGCCCCATTTCCACATTGATGCTGGATGAACACAAGCAGCTGCCTTCATCATGCGGCTTATTGACTCCCCCTTCAATTCCTCTGCTCCGTTTGCTAAAAATATCTGTGCTATGTGGCAGGAATGCTTTTATCAGGTGTTTGTCAGGCCTTAGATCCCTGAGTTTACTCCAGACTCAATCATTTTGGGAAATGCAGGCAGCACCTTAACCCATAACCTGGGGGCCCAGCAGCAATGGGGGCAGCAGAATGTGGACAACAGCCAGCACAGGGACGGGGACCAGGAAGATGATAAAGGGCGGGAGGAACAAAACAAAGTTTGCTCAAGGTGGAGCAAACAGGCGAGAAGGACAAACAACTGAGTCCAACGGGGCAGAAAGAAGCAGCTCCGGCACACGCAGGATGTGTTTTCCACTTGAGAACACCTCTAATGTCTATGTAGGAGATGACTGCAGGGAAATAAAGGCAGGACCGAGCAGTTACAAGGGCAGAACGCCCTTGTCTGAGCCCACCGTTTGCAAACAGACTTACAGGGTCCCCACTTAAAGAAAATATTTCTATTCTCTACAGTGTTTTGGTTGATTTACAGATAAGATGTTTCCGCTTTTCCTTTTGATCCCTTCAGTTCCCAGTGCCCGAGCAGCTGGTGGGGACCAGCTCCCCCAGCCCAGCCCCAGCTGTCCCCAGCCTCCAGACCCCCACCAGCTCCCACCTTACCCCAGTCCGGGAACGGCAGTGCTAGCCCCCACCCCACACCCCAAGACTGGGGGTACAGACGCACCCCAGCTTTCCTCCTGGGCTGAGCTGCAGCTGGAAGCTCTGGTCTGCTGAGACCAGGGATGGGGTGTTCAGGCACCCATGGGTGGGGAGCTAAGTGTGGCTGAAGGGGAAAGAGGAAAGGGGAAAGGGGAAAGGAACTTTCTCCCCGCAAATTAAATTTCACTCTCTGGTTTGTCCCCTCCACAGCAGCGAACCCAGACCCGTCCCACGCGTGGGAAGGGGCCGACGCGGGGGCTGCGGGGGGAACCGGACCCACCCGGGACCGCGACCCGCCCCCCCCTGCACTCACCGGCGCGGCGGGGCCCGGGGGTCCCGGAGGTCCCGCGGCTCCCGGCTCTGGGCCGCCCCCATGGCCGGGCTCGCCGCCGCCGCTCCGCCGGTCCCGGCGCGTCCCTCCTCCGCGGGCGGGAGGGAGGGCGGGGGCTCGGCCGGGCTCGGGGGGCGGGGGGCGGTGGGTGCCGGGTGCGCCCGTCGGGGGAGCCCCCGGGCCCCTCTTGGCGGGGCAGAACCGCGGCTCCAGGCAGAGCCCAGGCAGATGCTGGGGCGGGGGCTGGCATGGGACAGGCGACTGCTCTGGTGACAGTGGGAATAAGAGATCCACTGGATCGCTTAGGTTGGAAAAGCCCTCTGAAACCACCGAGTCCAACATCAACCCAGCACTGCCGAGGCTACCACTGACCCATGTCCCCAGGCTGCACAGCCACACGTCTGTTAAATCCCTCCAAACGCAGTGACTTCACCACTGCCCCGGGCAGCCGCTGCCCGTCCTGCCAGGGCTGGACAAGTCTCTCCATGAAGAAATTTTCCCTGTTACCCGAGCTAAACCTGCTCATCTACCAGGAATCACCAGCCTCTCATACTGCACATGCAACGAGAAACTGGGGGCTGAGCCCGTTGTCTAGGGCACCTGACCTCTGTCAAGAAGCCCTGATAAAGTGCTGGTGTAATTTCTCCCCTGAGAACAGCCTCTTCCCAAATCGTGCCTTGCAGGGGAAGCCAAACAGCCAGCCCCGATGTCAGGCAGCAGCCAGACCCCTTCACGGGAGGAAGATTTAATGCTGCACTTTAAAAGCTCAGAGGTGACCCTGCTAAGGAAACGTCCTCGTTGGAGTTCTTTTAATTAAAGTGCCTGAGAATGTATCCATTTTTGACAACATTTGGGGCTTTTTACTTTTGAGAAACTGAAAACCGGAATATCAATCTCTTTTTTTTTTTCTGTCAGTCAGAGTGTTCTGGCTGGGGTTGCAGTATTTTTTGGCAAGAAAAGTGTCAATGCCCTTGAAAGCTCTCACCTTCCTTAAAAAAAAAAAAAAAACCCCACACAAAAAAACCAACCAAACTTTCCATGGATGAAGAAATGTCCTGCCAGACTCAACTGCTGACCGTGCCCGGCATGCCCCCAGCCACGGACAGCCATGGGGACCCCCTCTGCCTGCACGGGAGCTCCCACAATGGCCCCGACCACCCCAGAAATCCAAAATGCCCCTGGTAGAGGGAGCGTTACCTCTGCTGCCGGCATGCCAGGGGAGAAGTCGGAGGCTGCGGTTGGTCACCGTGGCCAGTCACCAGGGCTGAGTCAGGTGACAGCCATGTGGGACGTGGCGTGGGGCCCTGCCTGCTGCATGAGGCCCGATAATCCCTGGCAGCGAGGCAGGCAGGGGCTGGGCAGCACCCCACACCCCACTGTGCAGCCCGGGCACTGCTGGCCCCACAGGAGGTGCTGCCCCACTGGTGACACCTGTCCTGGGGTGCTGCAGCCTCCTGGCACTGCACCACAGCCACATGGGTGAAGGAAAACCCATCAGGAAATGGCTCTGAGCATGGCCCAGGGAGAGGTCTGCTCCAAATCCATGCCACAGCCTGGCAGCTCCTGCTGGGTCCTGCTCCAGCTCCTCTGCTTTGCCCTGCTGAGCACTGCTGGAAAATCTGGCCATGCCAGAGGGGAGTTCTGGGGGATTCTCAGGCTGGAGCAGGAAGCCCCAGGCCCTGATGGATTGTGGCAGCAAGTGAAGAAGGTGAGGAGATGGCTTTTGGGCTCCCAGGCCCACGATGCAGAGCTTGGAGTGGGTTTTGGACTGCTCTGACTACCTGCATGTGTTACAAAGGCCAAACACTGCAGGTTATGTGCTGTGCCATGTGTCCCTGTCTGTCTCCTCCACCTTGTAGCCGAGGACAAGCTCTGCCTCTGCACATCCCTGCTTGTGGAATGGCGCAGGAGCGAGCTGTGGGGACGGCCGTGCAGGCCCTGTGTAGCATCCTTCTGTGGAGCAGCATGCCCAGGGGCCAGGCTCTGGCATGGGCAGAGCTCCCAGGGCTTGGCCCTTTCATTCCTGTGCCTTTGGTTTCAAAGGAATTTCCTCCAGCCATTTCTGAGTGGTGCATTGGAAATTGCTGGGCAAAGCTGGGATACACACATCTCCCTGTCTTGGACAGGAGCTGCCAGGACCTGCCTGCACTCGAGGCTGGGATGCTGTATCCAGGCTTCAGCGGCTTATCCCAGAAATCTGCTTCCGTGAGGCTTTGCTGAGCTGAGGACTGCTACCAAGCGGCAGGAATTCAGCATTTCCTACGAAGTCCATCTGGTCGGAGCAGGGATCTAAACTGGAGGGGTGAATCTCACCAGGAGCCAAGGCTCCAGCACACACACACATTAGAAACCAGCATTTAAAGATCTGGGCGGGGCCCGCGGATGCAGTGTCGGACGCCAAGCAAGCCAGGGACAGGCAGCGGGTGATGTGCCAGCACTGTGGCTCCATACTCGGCGATTTTGGCCACAGCCCCCACCCTCCTTGGCAGGGCCCCCACCCTGTGAGGAGTAAACACCCACAGATCGCTGGGAAACTGCTGGCGTTCTGGGCAGACATTGAGGGAAAGTCAGGAGGGGGAGGGCACCAAAAGTAAACTACGATTACGTAGCACACCAGGAGAGAAAACCAGTTTCCAAACTCAGGAACCCTGAGGGCCCATGGTGACGTCCTTCACCACACTCCCCAGAGCTCCGTCGACCTGACAAACCAGCAAAAAAAAAAAGATTAAGCTTTTCCCAGCCCCTCAGAGCAACTGGAAGAGTCAGTGTCATCTGTGAGCCACAGCCTCGACCTTAGAGAAGTGACAGGTCTTGTTCATACCCCCAGGAGTCCCAGAGCAGCCCCCAGTCCCACTTCGGGGTCTGGAGGTGAGCAGAGCTTCATGAGAGGCTTTGCTTCCCGGCTGTGCCAAGTGTCACAAGACCTGAAACAGCCACATGCAGCCAGTGCCACAGAACCCTGCCCGGGGAGCTGTCCCCTGCAGGCAGGGCTGGCAGTGCCCACAGGGCTGGGTGCCAGTCTCACAGCAGCCAAGCTGCAGAGCAGCCAGATGTGCCCCAGCTGTGAGATCCTACTCTTTGCCGGCAGAACTCAGCTCAGGTGGGGCTCCTGCATGCCCGGCTCGTCCAGCACCCCGAGCAGAACCAGAGCTGGCCGGCAGGACGACTGTGGTCTGCAAGGGGGCAGATGGTAATAATTACCCTTGTGCTAATTCCATGGAAATTTCCATGTGCCTGGGAAAGAGACAGCCAAGCCCTTCTGCTGCCCGGGGCAGAGCTTTGCTGTTGTTTCCAGGGACCGTGACTAAGAGCCCGGTCTATCACATGGTCCTTGGAGCCACCCATCTAAATGCCACCAGCTCCAGAGCTGCCCGGAGCCGGCACCACGGGGCTGCCCGGTGTACCCGGGAGCACCTGGAACGCCTCAGCTCTGCCCACTGGTGCTGGCAGAGCAGCAGCGCAGCGCCTCGGAGGGAGAGCGCTGTGCCCGAGCCCTTCTCCACCTGCTCTTGCTCAGAGCTCTGGTGGCATCTCCCCTTCCCGAGGGTCCCCAGGGAGGGCAGGCGGCGTGGAGCAGCGTGTCAGCACACATCATCCCGTCTGCCTCTGGCAGCTCCTCCTTAGCAACCCAAACAGAGCCACAACAGGGGCCTGGCGGCAGATCCTATCCCGGCCAGCACGAGGCTCTGGAGGAGAGCCCGGAGTGACCACACGGCCCGGCTGCCCGCCCGGCAGGTGCCGGTGCCCTGCCCTGCCTGGGAAAGCGCCATGAGATCGAGCTCTCTGGCACGGCAAAGCGGCGGGAGGTTGTGCTGTTCAAAGGTGTCTTCCAGGGTCTGCCATCGCAGGGGGCTGGGGGAGCTGGGGACAGCTCTGCACCTTGGGCAGTCGAGGAGCCCTCGGTCTCTGCTCTCCTCCTCCCTCCAGCCTGATGTAGCCAAGTGCTGGGTGAGTGTCCCAGCCCTCAGCTCCCTTCTCCTTCCTACCTTTGCAGCCGCAGACTTGTCCCGAGCTCTGTCACTCTCTGCTACCTGTCCCGGGGCTCCTTC
Source organism: Corvus hawaiiensis (assembly GCF_020740725.1). NCBI lineage: Eukaryota > Metazoa > Chordata > Aves > Passeriformes > Corvidae > Corvus > Corvus hawaiiensis. Next base: position 3,140,658 of record NC_063239.1, on the reverse strand, counting down.
GAAAGCCACTTGCGTAAAAGAGCTGCCTGGAAAGGAGCAGGGAGGAAGGAAGGGGACGGACGGGGTGGGGAGGGCCAGGCGGCGGCGGGTGTCTCTGCACCCCGTAGCCGGGAGGGAAGGAAGGAGGATGTTTTGTAATATTTGGCGAGCGCTTCCACGGGCAGAGAGAGGAAAGCAGCGGGCTCGCGGCGCTGGGTGACACGTCCCGTCCACACGCTGCTGCTGCGCCGGTACCGGCGCCTCTCGGGTGAACGCCTGGATCTCATGCCGGCTCCTGCCGGGGCCCCACTGGTGTCATGCCGTAAAAATGTGCTCTTGGCTGGAATTTGGCAGCCTAGTCCCTGACGGGGAGGGAACCTCTCCGCTTACAGAGGCAGTGGGAGCTGCGGCCCTGGGGCTGCAGGGAGAGGTGACGGGGAGCTGTTCGTGAGCTGTGCAAGGCTGGGGAAGGAGGTCTAGGAGCGGTGGATGTGGCCGCGGACTGATGCCCGGGGATTCCGCTTTCCCCGGAGCCCTGAGGCCATCACCCCCCAGTTTGCCTAAGCCCAAACTTCAGCCTGGTCCCCGAACGTCCCTCCGGCCAGGACTCAGCCCACGACACGCACACGGAAATCAGGGTCAAGCCACTCAGTTAAATTCCCCCGGCCTCTCCCCGAAGGGTTCGTGCCAGAAGTGCCGGCCTGGTGAGGGCTGCGAGCGGGGGCTGGCAGCGACCCCGGCCCCCCCGGTCCCCCCGGTGCCCCCCGCACCCGCCCGCTCCTGCAGAGGGAGCGCAAGGAGCGGGAATGAGCCACGGGCTCCGCGCAGCCATTTCGTCCTCGGGAAGCGTCAGCAGGGGTGTTGCTTTCCAAAGAGAAGAGAAAACTCTGCTTAGGCGGGGAACTTCGCCTCGCAAACAAAATGTGCCGTCTGTTCCCGCAGTCCCCGGCCAGACCCTGGTCCCTGCCCCGTGCCCTGCCCGGAATTACCTTCCCAGATACCCAGGACCCACGGCCTCTGTGCAGGGGGATCAAACCAGCTCTCTTCTCTCTTCATTCCCACCTGCCGCAAGAAGCAGGAGGACAGTGATTGGAAAGGACACTGCTGCACCTTCCATGGACAAGCAGGGTGGAGAGTGACAGCCCAGGACCCCCCATTACTTCTGCCTTGTCTGGGGTGCTCCCTCTCTGCTCACCCTTCCCATCCACCCGTGGTTTTCTCTATCCAGAAGGGCCAAGGGCCGATGCCTCGAGCAGGCGGTAGAGGATCCGTCTTGCTGGGGTGGCTGTCGTGTCCCGCCTGCACCAGCACCCACACTCGGCCAGGCTTGGCTCTGCACACTGCCAGCCCCGCACACAGCCTGTGCCAACGCCCCAGGCCCCGTGTTCTCCCTAGGGTTCGGGGCAGGAGAGCATTCCCAGCTGCTGGAGCCTCGGAGGTCACTGCAGCAGTGGGGCAGCGGCACTCGCCTGCTCGTCTCATCACTGGCCTCCAGCTCCCATCTCCCAAGTGGCTCTTTCTTTTCAGCTGAAACTTCCTGCTGGCTTTCATTTTCATTCTTTACCTCTTCAGCAGTGCAGAAAATTGGCACTTAGCGTGCCCTGTGAGGCTGTGTGGTACCAGCTGAATTGACCCTGGTTGCATCACCCTGGCCACAGCTCAGTCAGTGAGCTCAGCCTTGGGCCACATTTATTTCCTGTCCCCTCTTTGTTTTCCTGCCATTTCCAGGGGTCCTGCTGGTGAGGGTTGTAGAGGAGCAGAGGTGGCCCAGGCTTCCCAGAGAGCTGTGGGAGGCCCCCACGGGTCCCCACCCAGGGAAATCTGGCTTTCTGCAGTTCTCCATCCTCCTTTCCTCCCTCATCCTCATGTCTTCCCCAGCTGGTCAGCAGGTTGCTCCAAATCCTGCACATCCCAACATCCCACCTTTGATGAGGCATGTGGCAGGGCCATGCTGCAGCTCTGGGAGCTTCCCCAAGCATTGCAAATCAGTCAAAAACCTGAGCCGCTGGTTGCAGCCCTGACCTTGACAGTTGTTTTCCAGGAGCTGGTCCCAGGCATTGCAGAGTGTGTCAGTCCAAACCAGAGCAGTGAGGACCAAGTGGCACACTGACCAAAAAGCTTATGATTAAACCAGACCTGTAGCAATCACCTAAACGTGGTCTCAGCTCAGCTCCAATTCTCTTATTGCATCCTTTGGGGCATAGATTGCTGCAGGAGAACCTGAAATAATTGGTATTCAGAGCATCATAAAACTCCTCGTTGTGGTTGACAATCCAGGCAGGACTGCATTATGGCAGATGTCTAGCAGGGGAATAAGATTTTCCAGGTGAATGAGGGAAATGCATATAACCATTGTTTTGGGATATTCCTGGGTGCTGCTGAGGAGGAGAGGCTGTTCACTGCTCCTCTGTCATGTGAGAGCAGGAGAGCGCTGCCACCAAGGCTGTGCCCAGCTGCCGCTCTGGCACGCAGCCGGCGGGACCCTCCTCACCCCACCGGGCTCTGGGGGACAGCAGGGCCACACCAGCAGCAGCAGGTCCCAGCAGATGTCCCTGCAGGCCCCGGTGGAGTTCCCTGCGTTTGGGTGCAGGTTCCCAGGGTAGGGCTAGGGCAGCACCTCTGACGCTGCACGCCTGGGATGCTCTATTAAAGAGGAGGGTTTCCTCCAATTGAATATCTCACCACTCAATTTGTGTTGGACCATGGAGTCCTTCCAACACTTGGAATACAATGCGTTAGTATCTGCTGCTCTGGAGTTTGTGTCCCGGCGGAGAGCCCAGCCAGCTGGGAGCACGCTGGGACCAGGCTCCAGTACAAAGAACAATGGGAAGGCTCAGCAAGGGTCTCTGGGGGCAAGATCCCCCCTTGGTGATGGCGCTGCATCTGGGGCTGCTCCCAGCTCTCTGATTCTCCACCAAGAGAGGATCACAGCTTCCAGACCCTCCTTTTAACTCTGCAGCTTGTCCCCTCACTCCCCTTTACTGCTCTTTCAGGCAGTGGACTCTGCGTGCCAAATGGGATGCTGGGGAAGGCGCTGCTGCCTGGATGGGCTCCAGATGCAATGCAACTAATCCATTTTTATAGCTGGGAGCAGGTGTCTCGTGCATCACGAGCAGCTCTCTTAAAGACCACTCTTTTTATTTGGCCACAGGCACTGGAGGGATGCGAAGGCATCGGCCACCACTTGGTGCCTTCCAGCCCCAGAAACGCCCTGTGGGGCCACTGTCCTGCTGCACCACTGCAGTCTCACCCATGAGTGCAGGGAGGGCTCTGGGTGCCTGTTGGCACTCTCAGCCAGGGTCACAGGACTAAGGCCATGCCTGCACCTCACTCCTGGGCTTCAGAGCCACAGTGACCAGTCCTGGGGTTGTGCAGCCCCCCCCAGGGCTTCATGGACTGGCCTGCATGTGCATAAAATGAAGAAATTCCTTTTTGCTTGTACTTTCTCCCAGTTCCTGTGCTCACCTTCACTGCTCAAACAAGGATGTGCCCACACGTCCAGAGACTGCGAGCTCTGGGAGGAGCCAGTACCTGTGGGGAGGAAAAGAAAAAACATCCAGTGTTGGAGCCGGAGATAGGAAAGGCCAAAGGGTTTGTTTTCCATCCTCAGACCTCAGCAATGCAGCAAGTGGAGCTCAGTCGAGAAACCCCATCCAAACCCACAGCTCATGAAGCTGCTCTGGGCAAACACCACCTCAAAGGGCCCTCTGTCCTTGCCCATCCCATTCCCGCTCTGGAAGGGAGAAGTGACCCCATGCCAGGGCTGCAGGACTGGGGACCCTCAGCCGTGCCGTAGCAGGACTGATGCGCAGCCCCAGCACTCACTGCGGTGACAACCCTGTCCCCAAAGCAGCCAGGAGCACCTGGAGGAGCTGCAGCCACAGATCTTTCAGCTTTGCTGAAGTCAACAGGTCCTGGAGGGCTCAGAGACCCCAGAAAAGAGCCCATGTCTGTGCAGAGCCCTGGCCAAGGAGCTTCACCGCAGCAGCTACTGACGCGCCTGGACTCGTTGGCCCTGCTGAGACAAAGAGCCATTGCTGAATTCAGCTGCCCTGGGTATTTTTTTCCCTCTTCGATGAATCACCTGCTAAAAATATTATAAATTGAGTCGCTGGCCAGACCTTTCACTTCTCTGGAAGCAAAAATATTTATTTTACTCAGGCCGTGCCTGTGTTTTAGCAGAACTTTATGATCAATTTTGGAGGAATGTGCCATGCTGTATATTCAAATTACAACTTCTTTTGGCTCGCAGTGTAAGCTTAAAATGTCTTGTTTAAGACGCAACTGTCAAGCTGCCAGAAAAATGCGTTTTCAGCTGCTTTCTTCCCCGAAGCACCAGTTTTGCCCAGTTGATGGTTATTGTCAACCCAGGTGTGTGCCTGTTCCAGGGCTTGGTGATCGAGGGGTGCAGGCTGGACTGGCTTAGACTGGGAGCTTCCACTTCTGTGGAAAAAACAGCACTTAGTTCCCAGCATCACCACAAAGTCAGGTCACAGGGAGCTCCGGAGCTGCCTGACTGGTGGGGACAGATCTACTCCCACTGAACAAGGCTGCATTTTTGGGAACTGGAGCAGGACCTCTCCCTGGCCAGGCTCCAGGCTGGTGCAAACCTGGTGCAGATTGTCAGACAGGCCCTGGCGCAATGAGATCCATCACGGAAGCCCTTGGAGCCAAAGGAGCTTTGTCCTGGGAGCACCCTCCTCCTCCTCCTCCTTCTCCCGAGGTGTGCAGGGGAGTCACGTCGTAGTGCCGAGGCACAGGAGCCAGGGTGGCCACCAGCCACCGAGATCCCCGCCGGGACCACGCACCACCAGCTCCTGTTGCTCTTGCTCCCGTGCCAGGCGCACCTTCCCCATAAACTCTCATTTGAATTTAGGAAGGAAATGAGGGAAATTTCTTTTTCTTGCTTCAGGGCAGAGAGAATAATGGGATCTTTATTTCCCAGTAATTAAGTTGATTTTTGTGTGGGTTTAATTTACACTCCCTTCCAGCCTCCCCTGCAAAGCGGGAATGTGGCTGTGGGTGGGCAGGGAACATCAGCACGACTGGGCACCAGGACCAGGTGCTTGTCAGGGCATCCCTAGGTGCAGGAGCTGGGGGCTCAGCACCAGTGGTTGGGATCCTCTTCATGCCAGTATCCCAATCCCGTGGATGGGAGCTCTCCCCACCACTTCTCTGAGGTCTGCCAGCCCCCCGGGCACCTGCTCCGTGCCGCTGCCTTTGGCACTGCTGCTGCAGCCTCAGCCCAGCCAACAAGGCTGGGGAAACGTGTCCTGGCTCTTCCCTGCACCAGGCCGGATGCTTTCCTGGGCAAGGCATTCAAAGCCTTGCAGCCCCAGCAGAGATCCCCGGGGATGAGCTGGATCTCATCCCTTCAGCCCCACATGAGGAGCAGCTTCCCCGGGAGCAGGACAGGGAGATGAAGCAGAGCCCCAGGAACAGCGTCTGGTCTCAGGGCGGTTTTGCCTGTGCCGGATGTCGCAGCCACATCGCAGCGCAGCACGTGTGGGACACGCTCAGCGCACCTGGCACAGCCTCGGAGGAGCTGGGCTGCGCTCATGGGGCACCAAGGCTCCCGGGAGCAGCCGCGGGTGCAACGCAGCAGCTCCTGCCTCCGAGGCGGGGCGGGGATCGGGGCACAGGAGCATTCTCAGCCCGACACCAGCAGAGCCAGGGCACAGCCAGACTGCAAAAGCAAGCAACACAGAAATATACACACCCACATGAAATTCCCAGCAAGCAGAGAAAGAGGGAAACAGTGTTTTCATCACAGACTTCAAGTACATAAATACGTTAAGCCAAAAGTGGCTGCTGCTGCAGGGGATGGCCCCAAGCGGCTGTGGGAGGACACGAGGGGTCCCCTCGCTGCCATACAACCTCCTGGCCCTCCCTCGCTGCAGGGCAGATGGCAGAGGAGAGGAAAGCCAAGCCAAGCCCAAATGAGAACCTGCTGTGTT